>NW_023597054.1:38309397-38426277 GCF_011947565.3 Pollicipes pollicipes | reverse complement strand
TGCTATGTAATGGGGAAAGTTCCGGAATGAGTAATGCTAATGGTTTCAAAAATTTGCTACGAAATACATCATATTCACATGATTTGTGTAGGTTAAGAGAATTTAAGATTAGAATAATTTCCTGCTAACAGCTGCAATGGTTTAAATATGGGCACTTGAAGATCATTTTGTTTTGTTTTTAGGACGAGACCGGGTGGCGATTTATAAGGAGTGTTCCACATTTGAAGATACTGAAGCAAGTTTCAAGTATGACGAAATATGCTGACTTATGACTGTTGGTATGTGTATTCTTAAGTGGAAATGGCCGCTCTAGGCAACACAATTTCCCTATTTAGTAAATATACTCTTCAATACGGAATTGTTGCATGGCGTCATGAAGCGTTTTTTTACGTTGAGATACCGTCGAGCTAGACGTGCAAAATTGTCACAGTAGCACCCAATTATAATAATTCAGTCTCCCGAGACGTACCCGGGGGGTGTTTGAGCTGTTGTGTAACCAAATATCATTATGTGGTCGTGTTTTGGCCCATTCTCGAGGTATTCTTGCATGTTTATCTGTGAGTTTAAGGTGTTTTGGTGCATTCAATGCTCCAGTATAGCCCTGTTCTTAAGTTATTTGATTGCGAGTATTATTTGCCCGATAAGTAGCGCTTATGTCCAACTTCCTTTATCAAGCAGCACAATACGTGGTTCGTGATTGAAACATGCACAGTCTGCTCAACATTGACTGATGCCACTTGACGTCCGTTACATTTGGAAATCGTACTCACGAACGCTGGATATGAACGGCTCGACGATTCTATTCTTAGCGGCCTTGAACGCCGCATGGTCAGTGGGTTGGCGGATTCGAATGCAGCTTCTAGGGCGCCATGCATGCCTATATGACTTCGAATTAATCTGCACGAAAAAGTCTGCACAGCTTCGCGGGCGTCTAGTTCAGAAACTCGAGGGGTGTAGATCCTAGGAAGGACAGGGCTGTGAACTGCACCGCATTATCTTTAAAATGGTTATTTCAGCTTACACCCCCATATTAATGTGAAACACCCCTGAGTAAGAATGTTTCCATGGTCTCCATTGAGTGAAAACGTGTCCACGGTTGTCTTCAGTCAATATCCTGCCGTCGGGTCGCTCGAACCGTGGTACATTGCGGTCTCTTCCGTTTCCGGGGATTGTTCTGAGCACCTCATGGTGTTTGTGGGAGTTGTGTCGGTGCTTTCCAGTGTCTGTGTCTGGAAAATGCAAATGGCCGCTTTTTGCTTGTCTGTTGACGTACTCTGCTCGGTTACGTAGTGGCCCCCAACGGTCCCAGCCTAGGCATTTTTGCCGTTGTTTGGCCCGTTTCAGCAGCAGTTAAGCAAGTTCGGTTGGACAGGCATCAGTGACTGCTAACATGATTGCAAATGTTAACAGATTTAGTCGCAGTGCAATACCACTCCGCTCCCAGGCAATGCCGGAGCGTTTGAAATAGCTCTGTAGAACTGCGGCAGGCTGGCGTGCAGACACTGACTCGTCATTTCAAACCTGGCTCCATGCCGCTTCCCACACTGTTGGTTTCAGTGACTCGAATAACTGAGGCTGAAGTTTGCAGCAAATCCAGACACCCGCTCGTCAACGAAACACTATGGACTAAACGGCGAAAAATGTACCATTTCTCGTCGCAGGTGCATGCGTCACACACCAGCATAGCTGTCAAAAACGCCGGAGTTAAGCTCCCTGTAGGATGTGGGTCGTCGAGTTCAGTGCGTATCTGTCAGCGCGACCAGAATATCATCGTGCTCACTCTTCACGCCGATCCTCCCCCCCCCCCCCCCCCCCTAATGGATAGCCCGCGACGGGTAGTTGGTGAGCGTCACGTTGGAGGCACAGAGCGCGTCCACGTCGAACCTTCGCGTGGCGTACACAAACAGGCTGGCCCTCTCGCCGCCGTCCTCGTACGGCTCGGGGTGCGAGAAGGAGCAGTGCGACAAGGCGCACAGGTCCCCGCCGCGCACGTGGTTGAAGCACTGACCGGCCCAGCTGTGGCGCGCCACGCCGGCCGCCTCAGCCACGATGCCTGTGATGAAGACGTCCTCCAGATGGTGGTAGCGCGTGGCCAGCGCCTGCCGGAACAGCGGCTCCACGGCGTCACCAGAGATCAGATAGCCGGGTCCCAGCACGACACGAACGGAGGATACTGCGGCCAAGGCCACTCTCGCTCGCTGCTGGCCCAGCCGAACGGACCGCGCGACGGGCTGCGGCTGTCTTCCGGCTGATACCCGTAGATGGAGGCCAGCAGCGGCAGCGTGGACACCGCCTCGGCCAGCCGGCGCACCGTCACTAGCACGTCGTCGTCCGTCTTCGCCACAAACCGCAGCTGGCCGCAGTGGCGGCGCGCAAAGTCCAGCAGGCTGAGGGTCTTCAGGCCCAGGTGAAAGTAGTGCTCGGTGACATTCGACTGCAGGATGTCACCGTGCTGTGCCGCCTCCGCGTCCACAGCGCGCTGTTCGGCAGCGAACCTGCGCACCTCCTCTGCCCGCCGCTGCGCCCGCGCCGCCGGCTCCTCCTCGTCCTCCTCGTACTCCTCGTCCTTGCCGTCCTCACTCAGCTGGTTGACGTGCCGATCCAGGGGTGCGTCTCGGCCCAGCACGAACAGCAGCCGGATCCGGCTGGCGGCCGCATCGGACGCGTACAGCCGGCGGAAGAGGGCGCGTCGGGCGGCGGCGGCGGGCCGCGAGCTCACGGCTAGCATCGTAAGCGGTGCCGCCTCGCCGCCGCCGCCACCACACAGCCAGGTCGGCGCGTGATGGAACGAGCCGCTGTAGACGTCGCGCGTGAACGGTATGGCGGTGTCCACCGCCAGCGGTGCCGCCAGGCGCTCTGCAACGCGGAACAGTATGAAGCGGCGGGTGCGGCCCCGCCGGGCTGCCCGCGCGTCCTGGAGCTGCGGAGGCCTCTTTCAGGCGCTCATCAAAGTGCCCCGCTCCAAGGCGCACGCGTGGCATCCACCTTCGAACCGACGTTGAGTGTCTGCTCAGGAATGCGGTTCCGGGACCGCGTGCCAGCCCCATGAACGGCAAAGCGGCACTGACATGTGTCACACGGTCGTCCAAGCGAAGCGCAATGCACGCGCACTATGTGCATTAAAGCCCGTATGTTCATTGCATGCACACGCAGCGCTCGCAAAGACAATTTGCATTGTCAAAATGCGCAGACCACTCGCATCACCCACCGAAGCAGCGCCCTCGTGCGTACGCCACCAGCACCCTTAAGACCACGATAACTCTGAAGTGATGCCGCGACCCGTGCGCATGCACCGGACTTCTCCAGCACTTCGCACCGGGCCCGCGCTATGCGGCTATTGCTTTGAGCAGACGAACCACAAATCAACAACGCGAGGATCTTTTCAATAAGTAGCGATGCAAGTTGCTTACAGCTTGCATGCATCTAACGTTCTACGGGGCCCTCGTCTTTGTAAATTTACATCGTTTAGGGTGAAGGTGAGCTGAGAGTCTTGTGTTTGGTGGAGGAAATGGTTTTTGTGAAGATCTTATTGCGAACCTTACCGAAATCCAGCGAGTAGCTATTCGAACGCCACGTCAGTACATGCACATGGGTAAACACAGAAACACGCAACACATGCAAATGGGACGCGACGCCAGCGTGTCTCATGTCGTATAACAAACAATGTTATACCACATGAGAGACTAATGGTACAATCAGCACCCGCAACGTCATGGCCAGTTGGTCAATTTAGGTAAGTTCTCTGACGAAATACATTGTTTTTGTCCTTGAACTCATCTTCTAAGTTTTTGCACTGGCGAGGTGGCAGCAGGGAGGCGATTCCACCGCCCGCTACGGCTCAATAGGGAAATGCCCCTTTTAACGCACTCTAAGCGAGGGTGCTTTACAGCGCTCGTCTGCAGTTGTTAGTTTCGTCATCGGGTGGCTCTGGCGTGCGCTGAGATACTTCAGATCGGCGCCTGATCAGATAACTGAGAGCCCGTGGCCCATCAGGCACGTAAATGGTGCGACGCAAACATATGCAGTCGCGGTGGGTGACAGTCTCGTCGAAATTGGGTCAATTTCAGCTGTTTTCTGGATTCCGTGGTGTGGTTCTTGTCTGCGTTTGCCGGCAACAATGCCGACCACGAAGTTAATAACCCTATCCAGGCGCTGGCGCTGAACGGCTGTTGTCGGGGCCCATGCAGGTAAACGATATCTGATGCGAGGGAAGACCAGCGACTCAACTAGGGACTTTACTGTGGAGCTGGGAAACACCTGCCTAAGCTTGTTAATAGTACCAGGGAGCCAAAACAGCGCTGAATAGTTTTGGTCGTTTGATGATGCCAGTTGGGATAAGCCTAAATGGCACACTTTAACCCCCTCGCTCTCACCTGACGCCGGGGGGTAGAGCGAGTCCGCAACAGGGGGCAGCACGGGTGATCTGGGTCGTAGTCCATCGTTTTCGGTGTTGCACATGTGAGCCGGACATGATACGCCTGGCATCAGCGTGTGGATCAGCGTTCTCCTGCGGTGTAAGGCACTCCTCATGTGTCACAATGTTTAGCTGTGAAAGACACGATAATTTGACTGCAATGAAGCTAGTTTGCACAGTCCACAATCAGTTGGATGCATGGTCGATCTCTCCGTAGTCGCGAGCAGTTTTGCAGTCTCAGTGAGCAGTATGGCCTGCCGCGGGCCATCTCGAGTGAGATAGCCGGGCAGCAACATAAATTTCTGAGGGTTTCGTATTGCGGGGTCGGAATGGAGAGGGTCCGCGGCGCACTATTTCATGGCTCAGCCGCCAAGACGCCAGTACTCGGCACGCGCGCCAGACGGCTGGCAGGGACAGACCGGCGCCTTTCTGCAAACGCTCGTGACGCTGGTTTTGACTGGAGATACGGAGCTGCGGCCGCAGGGCATCTCAGGGACTAGGGAATTCAGGTATCCACAGCCGTGCCATTG
Organism: Pollicipes pollicipes; assembly: GCF_011947565.3. Taxonomy (NCBI): domain Eukaryota; kingdom Metazoa; phylum Arthropoda; class Thecostraca; order Pollicipedomorpha; family Pollicipedidae; genus Pollicipes; species Pollicipes pollicipes. The sequence continues at coordinate 38,421,333 of NW_023597054.1, read as the reverse complement.
TTAACACAACGTCCGGGCTAATTGTTTCTCTGGCGGCTGTTATCAGGCGTTAGTTAATCCTGGGAAGACCTGCTTGACATTTGACGTGTAGCGATGCACGTGCCACAGCCCAGACAGTCTCCGGCAGTCTTCAGCTCGAGCCCAAGATCGCGCGATACGCAGTCCGGCGACACTCACCACCTGGCTGTCGAGCCCATCTGACGAGTAGCTCCGCTCTAACGAGGAGGATCACTGATTAGAGCGCCGCGCTACAAATAACAAGATTGTGAGTTTTAAGTGGATAGCGGCGGGAAGTTTTCCAGGCTGTGAGACGCTTAAAGCACATACACGACTATGCGTCAAGCATGAGGCGGATCTCCTCGGCACTGACGACGGTGGGAGAAGTAAATGGCCGAGACGGCGTGCAGGCCAATGACACCGTTACGAGGGAAATAGGCATCTTCCTCCATTTTTGCGTGCGCACTCACACTTCTCGGTCATGTCCAATCTTATTCCAAGCGCTCTCCAAGCATTCGGCAGTATATAACACGTTTTCGAGCCTTGGCAGTCATCTTTTCAAACGTTAAATTGACGAACATTCTACTGAAGTTCTGACCCGGCCCTCCTTACTAGCTGCCCTTGTTAATGGTGCCGGAGCGGGAGACTGACAAAACGAGGGATGAACCACACATGAAAACTAAAGATTCTGGAAGCTGCCTTTAGCCATGATGATATACAAGTATAGCACAAATATGCTCCTTCGTTTTAGTTTCTCCCGTGCTCAGACCATGGGATAGGCCGGTTTCAATGTGTATGACTCAAGTTTGGAATGCTGTCAGACGACTGACGTTGGAAGCTTTATTACATCTGCCTTAGACCTGTCGTGTCCTAATCATAATGCAGCCCTAAAAACCATTTACATACTTAGATACGAGTAGAAACATGTCATCATGTCTCTTGTGCTCATCGGGAAAACCACAACTCGGTTGCCCACTTAACAAATCTTTATAATCTTTATGTTTCGGTTGAGTACACTTAGTGATGTATAATGCTCACTTTCCCGCATGTGCCATGTGCTATGATCGCGAACTTTGTTCCTTGTGTGTTCACTTACCTCATATGCAGGCAATTCAGTTCTTAATTTCCACGGGACTCGACTAGACTCGGCAAAATAAAGCGACAGCTTTAATGGAAATTTAAATGGCTGCAAAACTCTGTATGCCATTATTTCTCGCATGAGCCCGTCTCGCAGGAGACCGCTGTAGAGCTCAACAGCCCATCGGCTCATCGTTTTATTGTCTTGTTTGCCGGGTGGTCGATGACGCAACTCCTCTGGCCTTACTCTACAATCCCTGCAGTCTCGGAGGCCAAATCATTCTGCCCTGATTTCCGTTCGCGTCTATGCTCGCCAATTTGCATCGCTTGAGGATCGATTACTCCTTGGTTCAGAGCGGGCACGCAGGTCCGACAGTACGGACTGCCGTCCGGCAGCATCAGCTGGATCGAGCTCGGGGCAGCACTGCTGGATCGAATTCTGGGCAGCACAGCTGGATCGAGCCCCGGAGTAGCACAGCCGCATTGAGCTCCGGGGCTGCACGCCTGGCCCGGTAAGCATGGTGCATTGCAATACCTGGGTCAGCTAGACCACAACTTTTAGGATTTATAAACGGTCAGGACTCAAAACACCTTCGCACAATATGCATCTTAATATTTCAAGCAGGCAGATATAGACAACAACTATGCCTTGGGACATGTCGACTAGCTCCCATCATGTCATGAAATGATGCATATTAATGCACGAGGCGGGCTAGACCAGGTTCGTGCCGACCCCCAACGAAACACCTGACGAGCCTGGCGAGAAGACACCCGTCCTTCCGCCAACTCTGGGCCCATTGTTAAGCCGAGTGCTAACGGCAACCACCTCTACGACCCGCCGCTGCCCCGCGAAATCGACCCGGGGGAGATCAGTGACGTACCGCTGAGAGGACGCAGTGGCAGCTGAGGCAGGCTTCGGGCCGGCCGGCGCCGGGTGTGCGCCGTGTGGCCAGGCGAGGCTCCGGCCCAGGGCCAGCCGCTGGCCGCGCACCACGCAGCTGGCCGGCGCCAGCGCCGCTGAAACCACGCGCCGGCCGGTGACGTCACTGACGTCCGTCAGCCCGGCCTGTGATGTCACCGGGGGTCCGTCTGCCCGTCTGCAGGCGGACCAGCTGATCAGGCTATGCGGTGTCCAGTGGCTAATCAATCTTCTTGAAGTTGTATCGAACTGATCAGTCAACGCGCGCGGCATCCGTATGCAATGCGTTTTTGTAAAATGAATATTAAGATGCTGATAAATTAATATGACATGCAGTTTTTAACGATAAATTAATAGGCAATGATTGCGCATATCTTCGTACTCTAGAACCTGTATGAAGTGAAATGTGAAAATAAGGTTACGTGAGGAGGGCAGGTGCCAAGATTTCGCTGTTGCTATGCTATAATCTTCCTGGATGTTGGTTAACATGCAGATCTATAGTGCTGGATGGGTTAGACAAAAATGGGGCACAGAGAATAATGTCCCAAGAGCCCTAAAATATCTCTATTAGACTATTTCGGAGCTGAGACATGGGTTTTAACTTCTTGACTGGCAAAGATGACGAAGCTTGCCAGAAATCGGCCCATTATACAGGAAAATTCCGCTACCTTGAACTGAAATGGCACGCGCTGTATTTACGCCCCCGGGGTTCACCAATCACTACCCCCATCAGGACAGGCCAACCAGACAGGACACCAGGACCCTGCATCCACCGCTGACAACGTTTCCCCTAAAGCTACAGGATGTGTATTCAAACTTCTCAATGCGCGTCCCAGGATGCTGCGAGCCCGTCTAGCCCGCCGTATCTCATTTCCATCCAAAGTTGTTGCTGTTGTTGCATGCTGTACCCTTTCACACAGACTGTTTCTAAGCACTTCCGGCTAAAGGTCTTCGCGATCAATCACCGGTGAATGAGTAACCCCATCTGTCTGTCGCAGGCAGACTGGAAGCGCATTTCAGCAATAATTTTGTGGCTCCAGTGCAAACCAATGCCATTTATCAGCTGAAATGTCTCATTGAATGCGCTAGGTCGCGAAAAAATCGGCTTGTGAAAATATCTATAATACTGTCAAAATCAAGCATAAGCTTGATTCCTAGCTTATATACGGGTACCGGGGTGGTTGATGAGATCAGCTGATGGCCGTGGACTGATGCAGAGTATTTGCTTTGTCAGTTGCAAGGGAATGCAGAATATCCTTTCCTCAAAATGCAATTAAACGTAACGTACAAGTATAACAATCGTCACAAATTCATTACACAGCGAAAATAAGATGCAAGACGTCGGCGGCGTGTAAAATTATGTTCGACAGTGACGAGAGCGAATTCAGTGGCGTAGTCGGCCCATTCAGTCATTGGTCGGTAAGAAGTAAAGCTTGAATAAAATAATTCAGATTTAGGTCCCTGTCAGCGGCGTAGGCTCTCCTACAACACGGAAAAACCCGAGACTAATAAGGACGGCACCTGAGCAATCGAAACTGCCGTGGCAGGCCAACAAAGAGGCTCTAATGAGCAGTGAAGGGTCCTCATAACAAACGAGAAGAACCTAACACCAATATGGTGGGACCCTTGAACGGTCGGGAGCACCCCGACAGGCTAACATATAGGGTCCGGCCAGAGTACATGATCCCCTGAACAAAGGGCAATAACCGAAGATCAGTGTGCATGAATTAACGCCCGTGTGATCAAGAGTGCCCGGGCAAGTTAACGGAGAGAGTTCTGACAAGTGAAGTGTCCTCAGCAAATAAGCTCAAAAAGGGAAAGAGCCATAGGTCAATGAAGAGGGCTCCTGAGCATCGAGTGGCCCAGAGCATTGCCTTATGTGGGCCCAGCAACAGCAAGGGGTCCTCCAAGCAAGTGGAAAGAACCCGATGCCAATATGAAGGGCCCCTAAGCAACCGAGTGTACCCTGGCATTTAGGGCCCAGGCAGCAGCGGCGGGGCGGGAGAGCCCGCTTACCCCTGCGGGCACAGCGGTCCCTGCTGAGCCCGCACCGCCCGCCATGCCTCCGGCCGCACCGTCGCTCGGCGCGTCTGCGCGCAGTCCGCCGGTGAGACCCGGAGCGCGGTCGCGCCCGGGCCGGACGCGGCCGCTAGGCGTCTACGTAATTTATAGTAACCATACTTGACTGTACGCATCACATGATCATCAGTGGAATGCCAGGTTGACTGTGCCATCTGTTGACAAAAGAGGGAAATAGCGGTAAGCCTCAAAGATGCTTCTGTGGTGTTATCTAGGGCCAGGAATCCAAACTAGCCTGGTTGCCATGGATACTGGACGTTTTGAACACTGGACTTGAGGATTCTGGACTTTGCGACTCTGGACGTTGCGTCCCTGGGCCCTATGAACGCCCCCAATGGGCCTGTAATTGGGTGTTTTCTGGACTTTATGAACGCTGGATGCTGCCATCCTGGACAATATGAACACTGGACGCCGCGATCCTGGGCGTTTATAATGGCTCCCCCCCCCCCCTAGTAGCAGTAGAAGTGTGTGTAGTTTTTGATGGATCAGCACAATAGGGGTCGGGACAAAGCTAGTAGCTTATGCATCACAACGGGTCGGCATGGAGACTAGCTTCAGTAATGAGCAAAACAGATCGAACATGGACAAATGAGTCGTAGTTCGACGAAAAGGTGTGTCATGTGACGACAGTCATTCGTGCACTCAATAAACTGCTCATTCAGTTTTCGGCAGCTATCAAAAAGTTTCGTCAAAACTGGCAACGTGACGGCGACTTTTTGTAAAGGTCAAACATATACGTTTTGCAGTCGGGTGTACATTGGTGAGAGTGACTTCAACCGGTACACTGGGCAAACGCACGGCCGAACTACGATCGGGGAGTGAGTCAGCCGGACCGTCGTTTCCCGGCGTGGGCGTAACGGGATCTTTCTAGAAGTGGTAACCTGTGATGTCGGTGGTCTACACTTTGAGGTGTTCCAGTATATACACTAAAACACCAAACTATATAGTGTCACCAAAGTTTAGTAAATACAGCGTCACCAAGTGTGTTGAAGTTTTTTTGTTAGGCATAGGGCGAGCGATGCTTTATGTTGGTGAACGTGCTATGCCATATATGTCTTACATTCAGACACGTTTTGTTTGCATATAAATGAGATCGGCGGATGCGTGCAACATATTATGCGTTAAGGAGTGAGGAGCCATTTTTAAAACGTAGCATTGTTCCGACCAACACGTAGAGGTTCAGCAAATCAGACACTTACTCCGCTCAATGCTGACACATCGCGCGCCTAGACTAGCCATTTTAGCCAAGTTTGAACTTCGTCGAATGGCGAATAGTTTCTTTTTATGCTGAGGTCGGGTTCAACTTATTTCGTTGATCGAGCAACTTCGTTCTTGAACCTCCGATTAGTTTTGATGAAAGACGGTTGTCGAAAGCGTTGTCCAAACGGATCTGTCGAATCGTCAAGCCCAAATGCAAAAAGTATGACTCCCTATTCAGATTATTAAGGCGTCTTGAACGGTGTCAGACACCCAGATACCATGCGCTGTGTAAGAGCTCTTGAGTGGCGATGCATATGAATCAGTATATATTTCGAGCGATACCAATGAACGCACTCCTCGTTGAGTAACTACGAAAAGAGAGAGAAAGAGAGAGAGAGGGGGGAGAGATGGGGGAGAGAGAGGGAGAGAGGGAGAAAGATGTGTTGGTATTTCGGCTACAAGCGTCCTGAACTTGAGTAGCAATTATCAGCAGTCAACACATATTTCTCAAAACGAGGAATAAGGTGATTTGTGCCGCCTGTTTCCCCGCAGTGAGACACCTCGCAGTGAGAGGCGTCGCGGTGAGACACCCGCAGTGAGACACATGCAGTGAGACGCATGTAGTGAGACGCATGCAATGAGACACCACAATGTGACACACCTGTAGTATGCAATACGTAACCGGTAGACGTACCTGGACTTACCAAGTTTAAGCTGTAAATCACTTAGATTATAGGTCGTCCGCTCCCCGGATGGCGTCATTTTGAGGTTCGTTTGCAATCGGACAAGAAGCAGACAGAAGACGGTCGTTGCTGGCAAAGCCAGGGAGACCAGGTGGCTCAGAAAACAGCCGCGGGCCAACTTCATCGCCACCTGTTGCAACAGCTTCTAGAACAAATAGAAAACAGCAACAAACTGGAGGTCACTCATCATCACGGCAGAAAGGCATTTCTACTCCGTTCGAACGGTGCACGCCTTGTCAGGAATGCAACGAAGGTAACTATATGTTTTGCATATTTCTACGGTAACAGCGCGCATGTGCTCATCGCGTAACGCGATGCTCCACATTCACGCTTAACATGCTGTGACCCTAGCTGCTAAGACCAAGTATGCTGTGACCCTGGGTGACGAAACGAAGCATGCTGTGACCCTGGCTACCGAAGCCAGCAGCTCATGGCCAGTGTGGTCGGTCGACGACAGCCTTTTTTTTTGTTTAATAAACAACAGTCGCATCCGCTGCCGATTCTTTTAACTTTGCAATTCATCACACGTACACGCACGCACGCACGCAACACACCACACACACACACACACGCTATGCTTGGGGTTTAATGTGGGGCTGTGCTGGCCTAAACAACCACACTTCGCATCCTCCTAATTGACCACCCTGAGGAATCTGCAGACTTCACTCCACGCTTGGCACAGAAGTCAACGCTATCAGTGATCGCCGAGGACGTGCGACCGTGCCCGACCGATTCCAAAGATCGTGTGACCTCCCCAACCGACTGACCTGATAGGCGCCGAGCTGAGAATCCACGCCCCGTCGGCCCTCAGCCGGCACCGGCCGCGGCAGGGGCTGCCGGCCGTCGCACCGCGCCGCCGCGCCGCGACTTATTATGCGGGGCTCCAACAGGTCGTCAACCTGCATACGTAGCACGCGCCGCCGGAGGGCATGGGCTGCAGCGGCCGGCTGAACATCTCGCTTTTTGTCGTCTCGGCAAGAAGCGAGTCTAGGCACGGGACGGCGGGAAGCGCACAGAGGACTGTCAGGGGGCAGACGGGCGGTCAGAGGACATACAAACAGAGGACAGACAGACAGTTAGAGGACAGACGGACAGTCACAGAACAGACGGACTCATATTGCATAGTAAATAGGTCGTTCACAGTGTCCTAGAATTGCCGACTGTAGGTGTAAAGCAGCACCCTATGAGGAGGAATTTTTCACTCATTTTCCCCATCTTTTATGTGAATTTTCCCTCCTGCCTGACACTGTCTAATCGCACAAGCCAAGCCCCTATTTCCCTTTCTGAGGTTTTCAGATGTCATCCAAAAGCGAGCTCACTTGAAGCCACCAAGCATTAAGGCTCCAAGAACCTGGACACCTATGGCTATGTCCTGCCTCACCTACATCTGAATCATGTCCACGTACGCACAGAGCAAGGGCGCCAGGTACCTCTAAGCCCAAGAACTCCAGCGACTCCAGCCGCTTGAACACATTAGTTGATTTGTTTACAAAATGTATCACAATGTGCAGCTGTGTGCCAAATACAAGGTTTTCACGCATCCCCCTTTTTTGGTCACCACCACATCACGAAAGCAGAGCCTGGTGCAAACATGAGCAAGGCCTGGTAGAGAATTTTACTCCACGCATTTCTTTTTTTCCCGAGGACACTTGACCACTAAACTGCATCACTCCCGAAATGCAGGAGTGAAAAGTTCAAGAAATGTCTTCTAAATTAAATTTACAAGATGAATATCACCATTGGAGCGCTTATGTTAACAGATTTTAAGTCAAATCAGCTGATGACAAAATTTTGCGGAGGAACAGTACTAGCCTTATATTTATTTAGCTACTTTTGTCTTTCTTGGTATCATACGAGTGATGCCACTTTATTCTTCCTTCCTTTGGATTGCCTTTAGAGGTACCATCTGCTGCTTAAAATGTAACAAATTTCTCTGCAAGATGCTCCAACTGCAAATTTTGTACGTATTTAATACATAAATTGGATTAATTCGCCAGCCGCCCAAACATGTTTGATATGCACCCAAGAGCAAACCAATTCACAGGGAATGAAGGAGGACAATTTGAAGCACCCAACTTATTTTTACCGCCATTTTTGCCCTGTTACACCCTGGGTTAACCGTTCTCCTGGTTCATGGCGGTGCTCAATAATGATAAATCTAGGCATTTCGAGTGTCTAACTCACCAGGCTACCCGGCAAGGCTATTGTGTGCAATCATATATAGCCTTGGGACAGACCTGACGCAGCTAATAGAGAAGTGTTTGATGAAATTCTGCCCTCTGGAGATGTTTATCATGCACACCTCTTACTTGTCTCGCATTTTAATCTCGTAGGTTGTTGGGCATGATTTATATTTATATTTAGGGGGTGAGTTGAATGACTCTGTCTGCCAGCAGACCATGCAAAAGGTACTGACCTTTTGTTGTGAGGAAGCAGGAAGAAGCCAGTAAGTCTCCTGTGGGTCAAGTAATTGCCCTTACCTGGTGTTAACACATGATTGGTAACCAGAGTTACCCATTTTGTTTTAATCCATCGAGTTTTGTCATAAGACAAATTATGATGCCACAAGGCATGCAATGAGCTCATCTTGTTCCATATTCTTGGTTATTTGCCCCAAATTTCTGAAAGTGGTCCCTCATGGCTGCTTTAACCAGATGTTTTCTATAGTTGTCATGGTTCGCTGACCAGCAAATGACTACTGTATCTGTGCACTATGTTTTTAACACAGTGATACTCCAAGCAAGGTCAATTTGACCCCCCCCCCCCCCTCTGAGATCTCGGGAACTAAGAAAGCTAGAGACACCAACTTTACAGGGTGTGTCTTGAACTATACGTGAACTCACTTGGGTTAAGGTTTCAGCTTCCTAGGTCATGACCTTCAGATCGAATAAGGTCAAACAAGGTCAAATTCCAGGTTGGTCTCCCAAAGCGCCCTCGGAACCTAGGCAACTGTCTCTAAGGAAAAGTTCACAAGCCCATTTCAGGTCATTGACCTTGTTTGACCCTTTGAAGGTCATGGTGACCAAAATAATATAAGACCGATCTGGGTTTGCATTTGAATAAGCGGCAAAGATTACGTTAGGCAGTATGTTCCTAAAACAAAAGTTTGACCCGGGTCATCTTAGGTCAATGAGCTGCTCTGACCTCTAAGAAGTCAACTGAAGATGCATCATTGCGGTTCCTGCTGTCATTAAATTCGAAATGAGCACCAGAAACTATCGCTTAAAAGATGTTAAAAAACAAAATACTTTTGCCAGGTTGCTGGTCTTACGTCCATGTCAACTTGAAATAGATGTCTTTGTTTGCTGAAGCATCAGTCACGACCTCGTAAGTTCCATCTTTTGTGAATTGATTTTTTCACTCCCGTGAAATGGTCCTTTTGCCATGAAATTTTTCACTCCCCACCCCAGTTCAAAAGCGATTCTAGCTCCCTGGCCGTTCATCTATCAATAAATAAACGACTGCTGCCAATAATTCCGATATTCCTGCTGACGTGACCACATATGCGTCCGATAAGGGATGCATTCAGCTGCATTCAATCCCTTTTAAAAGGTCCAAAGTATTTTATTTCGTATTTGTTGTTGATGAGGACCCTCAACTTGATGTTAATCAATAAAAATATTAAGGCTGAACCATGATAGTTTTGGATAGTGTTGTGTGGATGTTTTACTTTTGCTGAATGAGGGACAGTTGGCTTGAAGCCAACCAGACATTAAGTTAGTTGTAAATGGAGAAAAATTACAGTCCTAGCGGGTCTCTGCAGCAAAAAAAAAGAAAAGCTGCGGCAACTGACAAGTAGATCATCATTGAGCTTATCTTAGGCAAGTCGTTTGTACACATGAGGAACTGAATGCGATTTTAAATTGGCATTGATCCTTGTGGAACACCAATGCTAATGTTTCGGTCAGAATGTGAACAGTCCAGACTTTTAACGCCCTGTTTTCCTCCAGACAAATACAAAGACAAGTTGATGTTATTGTGACGCAACCCAAATCTATATAACTTTTGGAGAAGAATGTCGAGGTGGAGAAGATGATACAGGTGATTAAGACGTGAAAGGCCGTCTTGAAATAGACAAGACAGTAGTATTAGCCTTTTTCCTCGGAAAAACCAGAAGAATGAAAATATAATTAGATAGTTTGGTTGATATTTTGGCAACATGACTTTCTCGGAATAACGGCAGAAGTGAATTCATTGAATTAGCAGAATTCACTTCTGCTATTGTTTCGAGGAAGGCATGGTGCCGAAATATCAACTTAACTGTATCTCCATTCTCCTGTTTTTCCGAGGAATAAGGCTAATATTACTGCCTAACCTATGTGACTAATGTTCCTCGCTAATGCACTGAACAACTTACGTAACTTTGAAATTGAAAATATGCCATTGAAAATTCCCCATTTTCTAATGCTTGAGTCACTTCTTTTTGTGGTATTAGGAGTAGCATTGACACGTCACTGCGACGCTTACCTCCTTCCAAAACTGAAAATGACAACGTCTTGTAGAAGGTCCTAAGGATCTCGGTGCTCCCTCAAGTTTTCGTTTCTCGCTAATCGCAGCACCGTCGGCGGGCTTTGTTTTTCACCTGCCCAGGCCATGGTGGGGAAATAACCAGAGCAACAGCGGCGCACATGACAATACAGGTTAATATAAACTTTATATGTGAGAACTTCAAGCCTTTGCAAGAAGCACGCCTTTAAGCGGCCCCTACCTGCAGCCTATTCACATTTCGATTCGTAAGCATTCGACTCAAGAGCATGCATCTTATTGACATCCGGTTGGACTTACTAGCATTTCGTCTCTTTGACACGTTGACAAAGGCATGCCGGCGGATTGCCGTTCGACTCTGGAAACGTCTCGCCATCTCGACAAGGCGGCAAAAGACACGTGGACAAACCAACAGTCGTGTAATGCATTTCGGCCAAAAGACATTCGGCTAAGTGCACTGCGGCTATTTGTCCGCATACCCAGGCGAAGCAGCAGCCCTTCTTTGTTGTCGTTGGGTAAATGGTTCGCGAGGAACAGGCCGACAGTCGTGGACAGGGACCGTAGGGCATACAACGCTAAACAATCTAGGTTAGATGTTAAGCTTTTGTCGTGCTGGAAATGTATCCAGTCCGGAGCCAACTACGCAGATCAGGAGGTCTCCCGAGTCAGGGAGGGACCAGAGTGGTGTGATGTACCTCTCTAATGGCCTTCGGGTCGACCAGTAAACCCCGTCCGCTGTCCACAATCCGGAGGCACACGCGCTGGGACTTGATGGTCCTCGAGCCCTTGACCGGAAATGCTAATATTCAGCCTTGTGTTGTACTCATGGGGCCACCTGCCATTAAAGAATTAGTGGTCTCATTATTGTCGAACAACGTGAGTCGAAATAAGGTCAAAAATACCAAAAGGCATCTGGTGTTTGCCTGTGAACGTCTATTATTTCGCAGAAAGCGACTAGTCCAACAGATTTCAGGTGTTTTTTAAGGCCAGCCACAGTTTTTTACAGGACACCAGCATGCAGCGAATTGAACAAAGAGCGATTGCTAGCCCATCTAGCTATACAGTTACTATACAGTGCCTATCTAGGAATTAGAATGCGCGAACATACGTGTACATGCAAACGAATTCATGCAAATAGGCATGACGCATCACGCTTCATTCAGCCATGCAAGCGAGTTAAAGTAAACAGGCATCACACATCGCGCATCAGTTATACATGCAAACGATTTCAATTCAACAGGCATCGCACCCTTCGCGTCACGTATCACTTACACATGCGAACGATTTTAAACCAGCACACACCACACATAGAGGCACATATCACGTTCGTATAATCGGCCATGATGAGCCATGTATCAAATCGGCCTGATGAGCCTTGTAATCAAACAACCCCTCGCACAACTCTTGAGCTGTTAGGCCGTGGCTGGTGGCTACTACATGTGATTTCGCTGTGTCTTTGAAGCGTCTTCATTAAGAAACGATGGCCCCTAAGTGCTTCATTAAGGCTCGGCATTAGTAATATATTTTGAGTTTTTTTTAGGAAGAAAGCTGACCCTTACTATCTTAAAAACATTGTATTCGATAATGAAAAGAATTCTCGGTCGGACTGCCTCACACGCAGCGGTGACCTGCCGCACACAACGCCGACAGGGAGAGACCCACCCCACGCGCCCGAGCAGCACCTGTTATACTGCTCCCAAGGCTCACACCCGCAACACGAATCTGCGTGCGACTGGCCGGCGCCACCGTGACGCACCGCCCCGAGCCGTGATTGTTCTCCTCACTCAGACATGAGTCATCGCCCCACTCGCCTTACATGCTGACACACTGTCCCGGGGCATGGTCCACCGCTACGAACATCGCGCTCTCAAGATACAAAGAAGAGGATATTGAGAAGACAAAAATTCCGATCGTTACAGGAACACGTGTAAAATGCACCCATAATGAAGACACTTCGAAGACACAGCAACAATCACATGTACAGTAGTCACCAGCCACCATGTAATAACTCAAGAGTTGTGTCAAGGTTTGTTTGATTGCTTAGGGCCGAAGAGATTTTGTCGATAAATGGGCTTTTCCACACTTGAACGCGTCTTCTGTCATTGCACGCCTGCGTAATGTCATTGTTGTCCGGCAGTTGGAATCGTGTTAATGTCCTGTAATGTTCGAGTCCGCGTGTGCTTCCGGGGTTGCCCCGTCGCGCAAGCGCATTGTCAGACGTTGTGAGAGTGCCGTGGTTACGCAAACGTGGTTTATGGAATTAAGTTTGCAGCTTCGAAATTACATCCGAACCTCGAGGGCTGTATTGAGGCGTATGTATATATTCCTCGGGAAAATTACACAGTAATGTAAAGTACAGAAGGTGCCCACAGCCTCGCACGCATTTCAAACAACGACTACAATTTCACTGAAATAGCGTAATAATGTAAGTTTACGGAATCTGCATGGAAAGCCCGTAATATGTGACGCGTCAATTTTTGCCCAAAATAATCCAAAGCACCTTAGACATACACCGGTAGGAAAGTTATTTAAGAAAAGTGGGGAACTTCGTCCGACATACAAGCAAATCAAGTTCGCTCCGTTGAATGAGTGGCAAGTGAATGCGTGGTGGACAAAGTCATGCCCACGGCAGGTAGTTTCCGAAAGTTTATTTTCTGCTGCGGTGTGGAGTAAGGGAAGGTAATTCGGTAATAGGTGTTGCAGTAAATGTCCCATGTGAACACGCTAGCAAAGCGGTCATGTTTATGGATCAACATCACTACTACGCAGGTAGTGATGCTGATTCATAAGCATTCAGCAAAGCAGTCATTCGATCAGCTCGCAGTCAGCCATAAAGGGGACAGACAGTCCAGGCCAGTGACCGCCGACGGCGGACGGGAGACGGGCTCATGCTAGGAATAGCCGAAAGAGGGGCTTTTATTCTGTGTCTTGGGCTTTACAGGTGAAACCCGGTGTTATGGCTTTTGTTACATCGTTTTGACACGCAATTAATGAAGCTTCCGAACCTGTTTGTGCCTAAAATGCCATCTCTCGAAACGCAGTCGGCGGTCGCCGTGTGAAAACTGTGACGCACTATGGGCCATTAATACGAATTCAATATTCTGACCACCCCGTACCCAGACCGTATTTGTACATCTAAACTGTGCGGGGTGCATGTCTCCCCAGTCGCCAAAATGCCAACCCGGTCGTGGAATTTCGCCTCCCTAGGCGGAAAAATGTTGAAATGGACAAATCATTTTAGTGGGAACAGGCCAGAACAGTCCCCCGACCTGTCAAACAAGCACTGGCTGCTTTGCCTGCTGCCTTGCTCTTTTTTTCTTTTGTGTGTGTGTGTGCATGTTTTTGTGTTCCTACATCTGTGTGCGCGAAGATATGTAGCAGCTGGTGGTTCGAAATAAACTGCATCATTTTCATTTTTTATAAATACGGCTTGGGGAATAGTACAAATATAGGAAAATACTGGAAAGTGAGAGGATAGGTGGAAATAGATGAAGATTGGATAGTACAAATATGGCAATTTTGTAACAAAGCAGTTTAGAAATAGCCAGGAAATAAATTATTTCATCGTAAACAGTAGTGGGCAGGTCTTGGCGCAGATGATCTGAAACGAGAAATTGTTTCGGAGTTCGTGGGTAACGACTCAGGCAATAATGCGTTTCTGAGGTTATGGACGTCTTGCTGATATCTCATGTAGCAAGTTCGTAAGGTCGTAGGAAGATTGCTGCACGTTCGCGCGTCTTGACGGAATACATAGCGGGCGAATGACCGGGGAGGCAACGGCTTAGGTTTTAGGTTGGGTATGTGGAAGTAGATTAGCACCGCATACAATGGCATTATTTAACATGATACATTATTCTGAATGATCTGCATGTTGATGAAGTTTTAGCCCGAGGCAAGGTGGTCAGGGTATACATTGCTACCTCATGCTTAAGGGCATTGTACATCAATCATCATTTTTAAGGTAAAATATACCAAAATTAATCGTAAAACAGGTCATCTAAGCTCTTGCCTTGGAACTTAAATAACTACAATAGCGAACATTCGACCTCAAACACGCAGCAACCGCGACCCCGCCATCATTGCTACGCATGATCACAACATTTATGCTTGATCACAACATTACTACGCATCAAGAACTATAAAAATGCGCTGGGGAGTCGCGGCGGCGGGGTGCGTGCGGCGCTAGGGAGCTCGCTATCGGAGCTACCAAAATTTGAAGGTAGGAGCATGCATCTACCTGTTTTACGATTATTTGCGATATGTTCAGCCTTAAACACGACGAATGGTGTGCAGTGATTTTTTTCTAACATTAGGTACCAATGTATACCGACACCAGCAAGGTAGTGTCATTATCTGAAAGGTAATTGATGAGCTTATACTTGCTTGTATTGTAGGTTATACTTGTCTCCAAACAGAGCATGGTAAAACTCAGGTCATCCAGAGGCTAACAGTTTTTTGGTCCTTGGTCATCATTTCCCTATCTTTAATTTTTACATTAATTCAGAAAAGCTGGAGAAGGCCCTCAAACTTAGTGATTTGGCCAGTTATGGAAAAATTGCCTGGGTGTTCTTTGAGTAGTTCACCTAAACCTGCATGGCAAAACCTTTGAAACGATATTATTGCATGGGGGGTACCAAAATGTGGACCCCCAAGTCAGTATACAATTAAGTATGTATTTCAGGCAATAATTTAAAACACTGACTCCTTTTGGAAATGCTCACTGGTATGAAGCAAAGGTTTGACAAGCACTGGTCCTAGCATGAGGCACACAGTATTCAGTAGGTTATGATCGGACCCTGCTATTTTGTTGGCAACTTTGTGGCGTAGTGACTCAGTATGCATGACCTAAGTACAGGAAAAATCACCACTAGCTTTCAGATGGTTGGCTTTGAAAATGAGATATGAAATTATTTGATTTGGTATTTGATTGCCTGTTATTTTAATCATGTTTTCCAGCTTTAGGGCAGCATGCCCTCAGAACCATCATTCTATACAGTATTCAACTTAAACTGTTCAGCCATAAGTAAAGATGAGTGATTGTTCTTATGTCATGTTGGTGACTCATTTTATTCTCATGTCATGTTGGTGCCTCATATCAGACTGTGAAATGAGATATCCGGGCATGGTTATCGCAGCATAGGTGTCTACTGGTGTGATTGCTGCCAGCAGTGATAGGACATGTGGCATAACTATTGTAAGCACAAATAACTAGCTTGGTAAGCAGTAAGAGATCCAAGCATGTCAGCTTGCTTGCTAGGGAGAGCACTCAGGCAAGATAGTTTTCTTAATCCTTTTGCTGGAAGATGCTATCTTTACAAATGTGAGCTGTGTTGGGATAACCATTTTGATGTATTCTCTACATGCATGTTTCTCAGGCACATGCATCAATCACCATCTTTTTAGGTTGGTAACATAGCTGTTGTTTTAAGCCAGTCATGGAAAATATTTCAGCAAAGTTCAGCTTGGGACCCTGCAACAAACTGTCAAGTGGCTGATGCTGCTGGGTTCTGGATAAGAGTTGGAAGGTCTCAGTTTATGTCTCAACAGTTTTCACCAGCTGTAGTGATGCCTGCTACCAACCCAAGGGAGTGCTAGATGGTAGGAGATAATGTTACATGCATTGAGAAGTTGTCAGATTGTGGTGTATGGTTGTACTTGACTTGCCCTAGTCATGTTTCAACCCATGTGTCTAGGTCACTGCCGAGGCTGCTGCCATTGAGGCAGCATGGAGGAACTGGAGGCAGAGCAGGTCTACCTGCTCATGCGAAAGGAGTACCGCATATCTCGCAATGTACGAGCCCAGTGGTACTTCTCCCACCTGGGCCAGCTCATCCAGGTTCCCAAGCGGCACATGGTGGTGAGTGGTCACCGACAAACACGACCAGCCAGGGTCATGCCAGTGCATTACACAAGGGTTGTCTGATCACACATGCCATACTTCCCATTGTTGACATGACCTCCCGAGCTATGTGAAACAGGTCTGAGAAGCAATCTGATTGTGGCACCCATGTTCCACACTACTTATGCTGACTTATTGGGGTTGGTGTTGTGTGTATTTACGCATGTGTGTCTGTGTGTGTGTGTGTTGTGTGTTGTGTGTTGTGTGTTGTGTGTGTGTGTGTGTGTGTGTGTGTGTGTGCGTGCGTGCGTGCGTGCGTGCGTGCGTGCGTGCGTGCGTACGTATGGATATTTGTTGGCCTGTGTGAACGACGTGGCACAGGGTGTTTGAAAGACCCACACCAGTCTGTACTGAGTCCGTGCTGTCGGGCCGCGGTGCAGGACGAGTACAAGGACGAGCTGGAGGTGGTGTCGGTGATCCCGGCCAGCCCGCCGCCTGACTGGGACTCGGACACAAGCCACCTGTACCGCTACCGGGTGACTGCACGCACGGGTGTCACCTTCCTGGCGCGCGTCTACCGGCTGGTGTTCTGCCTCGACCTCAGTCCCTCCGTCGCCACCGTGGTGAGGCGCCGGCGCGAGCTGTTCCGGTCTTGTGCATGAGAGACAGGTGGGCTGAAGGCCTGCAAGCCATTTGAAAGCAGGTGGTGTTGCAGACTACAGTTATGTGTAATAGGACTTCGGCGAGTCTTCTTTGACTGTACAATTGGATGGCAAACTTATTTGGAAGCCAACCTGAGATAAAATTAGCACTTTGATCTCCTGTGCTGAAACATGGACATATTGCTTGGAACATACTGTGTTTGATGTGACCAGGGGCCACACCCACAAGACGTGATGCCTATTCAGCCCCGCCCCCCCCCCCCCCCCCCTATCTCCGGGCCGCACTTACGAGCCGTGATGCCTACTTAGCCCCCCCCCCCCGAGCCGCACCCACGAGCTATGACATCTACTCATCTCCCGCCATTGTGCTTCAGCCTATACAACAGTTGCACTATGTTTGGTGGCCGGTGTGAGGCGTGGTCGCCAGTGGATCGGAGTGGGTCACGTTGAAGCGGACCGCGTCGCTCCGCCTGAGCCCGCCCGGCGGTCAGCCGTGTGAGGGGGCGCCGTGTCACCGGGGTCTTACCCTCCGCGCCGACAGGACACCAGCAGCGGCGTGGTGCTGCTGGACGCCGTGTTCCCCACCCTGGGGCGCTGTCCTGGAGGGCATCACGAGGCCGGTACGTGCCGGCGTGCGCCGTCGACGTCACCTGTTACAGACGGCGCGCCGTCAGCTGACTGCTCCGACGACGAGCTGTGGCTGCCTGTGGAGTCGAGGGTCGGTTGTGCGAGCGTCAGATCCGCACGTCAGGTTGTGTGCTGGCGTTGGTCTGCGTTCGGCGGCGGGACGCCGGAGATCGCGCGTGGCGCTGCTGGTCATTCGCTCTGATGCCGCCGCTCTGTCGACCTTTGCAGTTCTACGTGCCGGGTAGCGAGCTGCTGTACAAGCCGCAGCTGTACGTCACTGTGATCGCGCACACGCCCTTCTTCACCACACAGACACATCAGGTGAGGGAGCGCGGGCTGTACGGCGTTTCGCTGCACGCGAGCCGGACGGCATCTCGCTGCACGCGGGCCCCGGTCGTCAGTTCCGGCCGGCTGTCCGCGGGCCGGCCGGTGACCTCCACGGCCGGTCCGCCGCCCACGCCCGCGTCCGGAGGCGCTGACGAGATCCCTGCGGCGCCCGGCGGCAGTCGTGGCGCCACACGGTGTGCTGACCCGGAGTCAGGCGTGTTCTGCGCTGTCGTGGACGGCCCGGTCGGTTCGGTGCGCGCCACCCGCGACACCGTGTCGGTCGCGTGATCCTCAGCTGGGTCGCCTCTGCCCCGCCAGGTGCTCGTGCAAGGCTGGCTTTTGACGGAGGACAACCTGCAGTCCTTCCTCGGCACGGTGGGCGGCAAGCTCAACGACATCGAGGACATGTTCGCCGACGTCACCGCCATGGCCAACGACCAGCTGGAGGCGCAGCGGGTGAGCCAGGCAGTCAGCGTCTCGCAGCCGTCCACCAGCGTCAGCGCACGGTTGCGGAAGTCAAGTCCCGGCGAGCGGCGGTCAGCCACACTGTGGGGATTGGCAGGCGACGGGGCGGGTATTGGACTTCAGCACGTGGAGGCCGCGTGCGCGACCCAGACGTTGCCCGAGGGAACCCTGTGTGTCTTGGTCTGGCCGTGTCTGAGTGTGTGTCGTCGCCTGCAGCTGTAGTCCGTCGCCTATGTCCGTCTGTGCAGTGACTCAGACACCGGCCGTGCTTGCCGGCCTCCTGCTGTGGCTGGCTGGCCCTACCATCCGCCTGAGCCGCGCCCAGACGTCCGCCTGGCACCCAGACGTTCGCCCAGATGTCCGCCCAGACGTCCGCCTGAGCCTGACCCTTTACGCCCGTTTGAGTTGCGTCTGGTCCGCAGATGGAGTCTGAGCGCCTAGTGGGCCAGCTGTTCGAGGACGAGCCGGGCGACAGCTCGGCCGCCTCGGCCGCCGTGCCCATGGTCTCGCCCGACATCGGCTTCGTCAACATGCTGCGTTACGGCATCCTGGCGCTGCAGCTGCTGCCGGAGAACAGCAGCGCCGGTCAGTGCGGCCGGACCGGACCGGACCGGACCGGACCGGACCGGACCGGACCGGACCGGACCGGACCGGTCCGGTACCGGTCCGGTCCGGTCCGGTCCGGTCCGGTCGGCGGTCCGGTCCGGGGCTGGCGGTCGGGGCGGGCGCCGCCGACAGGACCAGCCCTGGCTGGGGCTGAGTCTCGGCTCGCCCGGCTCCCTGGAAGCCAGTGGGCGTAATGCTTGGACAGGATCTGATTTAGGCAGACTTGTTCCAAACGTTCTGGAAACTAAACTTTGCTCTTAGATTACTCGCTACATTACTGTCACGTACCCTGAATCATGATCCAGACTGTGCTGTCTCAGTCCAGGGTAAAGTCCGGCCG
This sequence comes from Pollicipes pollicipes, assembly GCF_011947565.3. Lineage (NCBI taxonomy): Eukaryota > Metazoa > Arthropoda > Thecostraca > Pollicipedomorpha > Pollicipedidae > Pollicipes > Pollicipes pollicipes. The sequence goes on along the minus strand of NW_023597054.1, from coordinate 38,401,967 downwards.
CTGGCCTGGCTATGGGACAGGCGTGGTGAGCGATATTTGTCTCGCCATATGAAGCAGGGGACCACCGCCCTGCGATCACTCAGTCACCATTCGCCAGCAGTGCCAGCTGACCTTTTCATGTCGGTTGGACCAGACATCGTACATGACCTGGACCGCTGGCCATTTCTGGCGGATTGTGGTTCCTTTTCAGTCACTGTATGCCACAGATGCGGCAAAATAACGCACGCATCCGTGGGTTTTTAATATTTGTTCATTAAACTCGCGTGCATATCAGTACACTCTTTAAGACGCTGAGCGCTGCGTGTTGCTGTGACACGGGATTCCACATAAAACCGCTCTGAACTGGTCCGGCCTGCCTGGCGACGGCCCGTCCTGTGGATCGTGGCGAGGGCGTCCCGCTCCCCCTCCCCTCCCTGACCTGACCTGACCTGACCTGACGCGACCCGATCCGACCTGACCTGGCCCAACCTGACTGCCCCCTGGTCCGTCCATCGACCTGACCTGACCCGTTCTGACCGCCACGTGGTCCGTCCATCGACCTGACCTGACCCGACCTGACCTGCCCCGACCCGACCTGACCTGCCCCGACCCGACCTGACCTGACCTGACCCGACCCGACCCGACCCGACCTGACCTGACCTGACCGCCCCTTGGCCCGTCCAGCAGGGCTCATCGTGGTGACGGACGGCGCCATCGGCCTGCCGGACGCCACCATGTTCGACTCGCTGCTGGTGCAGCTGCGCAACAACACAGTGGCGTGCTCGTTCCTGCTGCTGGACTCTGGCTGCCAGCCGAGCGCCGGCCTCGGCTCGCTGCCCTACACCGACCTCATGCACTTTCTGGCCACGGCCACATGCGGCGCGCTGCTGGCCCGCCTTCCGGCCGTACTGCACGACTTCGACTATGTCATGAATGTGTACCACCGCGCCTTCCTCTGCTGGGGCTTCCAGAAGAGCCTGGGCGGCTCCGGGCCCATGCAGCACGCGGCCGGGCAGCCCGACGAGCCGTGGTGCAGCACGCCCAGGTACATTGCATTACAGGACAGTATGTCGGTGCGAGGGGCGCGGGCGGTTGCGGGCGCCGCGGGCAAGCTTGCACTCTGTGAGAGGGACGTCCCCCGGGACAGACTACTGGATCAGGGACGGTACATCAGAGCGGGCTCGTGGGGGCGGGTCAGTACGGCCAGGAGCTGAGCTGAGGGTCAGGAATGGTTTTCGGCTGTTCACCCGTGGGGACCGATCAGTCTGAACGGTGGGTATGGGTCGGCACCAAGAGCTCGAAAGTTAGCGAAGGAAATTTAGCATTGCTCTGGGAGTCTTGTATCCTCCCAAATCATCTGAGATTCTGAAAACTCGCTATTTCTCAATAGTACGGGGACATTCCAACATCTCAGAGAAACTGATTGACGTGCCATGTGTGCATAGGAAGTGTGCGAGGCAAGAACCAACCAACAACAATTTCATTATGTCCGAGAACGATCCCCCTCCCGGCCCCACACGCAGTCCGATGGACAATTTGAAGGAGTTTGGTCGGCCAGTTGGGGCTGTTAGCGGTTTACTAATGATGTCTCAACCCGCGGCAGATGCTTTTTTGAAGCTGGCTGACCGGCCGGCTGTGTCCCCGACCGGTCCAGCTGGTCCAATCCCCGGCGGTCCAGCTGGTCCGGTCCCCCAACGGTCAAGCTGGTCCGGTCTCCAGCGGTCCAGTGGTCCAATCCTCAGCGGTCCATCAGAGCCGGTCCCGGGTGGTCCAGCTGGTCCGGTCCCTGGCAGTCCAGCCGGTCCGGCCCCCGGCGGTCCAGCTGGTCCGGTTCCCAGCGGCCCCACGCCACGGCCTGCCAGCTGACGGCCATCCCCTCCCTCGGCCGGAGCTGGCCGGCTGTCACACCTGAGCCGGGGCGGGCGTCTCCGGGCGGCAGCGTGGCGCCCGCGCGCCTCTGACCGCCCGCCCCGACCGGCAGACTGGAGGGCTGCGTGCCGGGACACGCCGCTGGACCTCATCACCAAGCACCAATCGGACGGCGTGCTCAACTCCAGCCTGGAGAGCGTGCTTTCGTGCCGGCTGCGCGAGGGATACAACATCCGCGCCGTCCAGATGGAAGACGGCGCCATCCAGGTGAGGCGTGGTGCCGCGCCATCGCCGGTCTCAGGTTTGGACCGTGCAGTGCCGGCCAGGTGGTGAGTCTGCCGACGCGCCATGGTGCAAATCGACACGTCACATTGTGCCAGAACCCTGGCTCTCCAGTGACCTCTACACAGTCGATGGCGCTAATACGTTACCCTTTGACCCTGATCAGATAGGTGACTGGCCCCGGCGCTTAGACGTGGAGTTGATTGCCGCCCGGTTCGATGCTGATTGACCGATTTTGAGGAAGGGTAGGTTCAACAGGCAGTGAACCCCAAGCCGGGATGTAATAGCATGGACGAATATTGACACCTCCGCCATGCAAATGGCCGATACCTGAAACACTGCAGCACCGAGCGTACTCCTTCTCTCGGGCGTACGTGTGTGGGAGGCAGGAGCCAGTTCTGTCGTGACATGATGTCATGCTGTCCTGACTCGCATGCGTCTCCGCGTTTTCTTCAGATCACGCTGGTGCTGCCGTGGAAGTACTCCATCTTCATAGAGTACATGCTGAAGTCGGCCTGGCCGCCGACCGGCGGGGACGTGCAATTTGAGCTGAATATCACGGGTAAGCAGCGGTACACGGCTGGCGGGCGAATAAGGGCTCCGTTTAACATCGGGTGCAAGTCAGGGTAACGTTCCTACATTTGAAGGTGTCGAGGCAAGTATCATATGATGGAATGACCTCACTTGTAACTATTGGTATGCTTTCAAGCGCAAAATACTGCTCTTGAGAGTACAATTTCCTATTTAGTAACAATGCTCCTCATACATCATCGTTTGAATGCGTTATGGAACGTGTGTATGACGTCAGAGGGCTGCCAAACTAGCCGAGCGACATTGCCGCCCTAGCAGACGTGCTGACTCATTTGTCGTACTTCGACTTCTCGAGAAGGTGTCATGGTAATTGGTGCGGCGTTTTTAGGAACCCAAATATGGTCGTAGGTGTATTTTGGTCCCTTGTCGTGGTGCTCTTGCATATTAAGCCGTTATCTTATATTGTTCACTTGCATATCGATGCTCGGTTATCGTGCTGAACTTAGGCTATTGGATTACAAATCTTATTTGCGAAATAGCTAGCACCAATGTGCAACTTCCTGTTTTATGTGGCACAAAGCGTGATTCGTGTTTGAAACGGTCAGCACCCACTGGTTGGGAGTCAAGTAAAGACCGTGGCATCAGAAGTCGGTCTCATTCACGCCAGACTTGAAAAATCGCCTGTCATCTATCTCCTGGTTATGAACGCCGCTTGGCTTGTGAGGTGTTGGTGTTTGAGCGACGTTGCCGTGTCGGCGTATATGCTTCGGTTGCCTTGCGTCATCCTGTCTTTGCGAAATTGTTTGCGCAACTTCGCGGGCGTCTAGCTCAGAAATCAGAGGCTTGTAAGTCATGAGAGGGGCAGAGCTGTGGATTGCGCCCAACGACCTCCAAAATGGTTATCTCATTTCAGCGATGCATACAAATGTGCAAAACTTCCTTCAAGCTGTTCTGCTAGCCCATGCGGCTGTTATGTCGTATTTTTTCAGTCCTGGTAATGTGTCCCGCGATGGGTTATGCTTGTGGGTGATTAAGTGCAGCAGTGATCCTGGTTGTTTGGCGCTGGTGCGGGTTTCTCCCGTCTGTGCCGGTGCAGTGGACATCTGACCTGGCAAAGGTGGGGGGGAGGGGGGAAATGTTGTCGGAGAGACCCGCTGGCTCTACCTCGGGCCATATTAACGTGCATCGCATGCTGACGCCCTCCTTCCGCCGGCAGCAGCTACGACTTCCTGCACGACGTGACGTGTGCGCGCACGCGCACCAAGTCGCCGTACCGACAGGCGATGTTCAGCAAGTTCTGGAGCAGTCTGAAGTCGATGCGGCACAGCGACCAGCTGCTGGAGCACCTGCACTCGTTCAATAGCAGCGCTACGCTGTAACGGTCCCGGACGTTGTGCGCAGCGGCGGGCCGCTCTTCTTCCTCTCGGAGAACACCGGCGCGCGGCCCGAGCCATTCTCCGGGTCAGTAGCTCCGAGCCAGCTCAGGGTCCGCCCGGTCGGCGGCGGAGGGCCGCGACTGGCCGGGATCGCGCTGGCAGCGGGGACTGTGTGTAGGCCCGACGGGACCGTTGTTTCGGCCCGACAGGGCAGGGTGTCGGCCCGACGGGACCGTGTTTCGTCCGACGGGACCGTGTTTCGTTCCGACAGGGCCGGTGTCGGCCGGCGGGACCGTGTTTCAGCCCGACAGGACCGTTGTTCGGCCGACGGGGCCGGGTGTCGGCCCGACGGGGCCGGGTGTCGGCCTGACGGGGCCGGGTGTCGCCCGACAGGGCCGGGTGTCGGCCCGGCGGGACCGTGTTTCAGCCCGGCGGGACCGTGTTTCGGCCCGACGGGGCCGTGGGTCGGCCCGACGGGGCCGGGTGTCGACCCGACGGGACCGTGTGTCGACCCGACGGGGCCGTGTGGCGTATCGACGGGGCGGTGTTTCCCGCCGTTGTGCCGACTGTCAGCGACCGACGGCGGCTCTCTCTGAGCTGAGCTGATCGCCGCAGCGAGACACTGCTGGCTGTGCTAAAGGCTATGCTGACGGGACAATGCTGGCCAAATACAATGCTGACTGTAGTTGAGTACAGTGTTGGCTGTCGCTAAAGTCAATGATGCTTAAGCCACCAAACTTGCGAACAACTATTCATTCGAATGATATCAAGTAAGCCTTTTACATACGGTAAATGCTTCCATGGGGTTGAGTCATCGGGTTCTTCTTGTGACCATATTTGGAATTAAAGACATTCTCCTTTGGCATATATCTGTGACGCCACTTCAACGAGTTGAGCTTGGTACAGTAGGTCGATTAGGAACCGGGACCTCTTGTCGGCCATGGTGCCGGCATCGTACGTGCACTCGTGGTGCGCATAAATTAAAGTGTCTGGTTGTGGCTTAGGCTACACTTCGTGTAATAGGAACGTGGTTTCGTTTGTAACCATTACGTGCACATAACCTTTCCTGCTGGTCGAGTGACTTCAGCAAGAGGATGACTTGAACAGATACACGGTCGAAATGAAGCATTCACATAATATGAGGTGTAAAGAAAAACATCCCAATTTTGATGTTCCGTCTTTTATCTTCGGTTATCTTCACTCGAGAACAACATGCCATGTAAAGCTTCTTTTCATTAACGGAACGCAAAATGTACTTGTTATGTGGTAGCATTTCGCTGCGCTCATCGCATGCATCTTTCTTCCAGTGAGCCCGCCTACCAGACGTTCTGCAACTTCTGGAAGCCCGTGTGCATGCTGGACATCAACATCTGGCAAAAGTGGATGCACGCCCACAGGATCGGGCTGCTTCTCGAGCACGATCACCCCCTGCCCAAGCACCTGTGCCTGCCAAACAACAGCGGACGGTAAGCCAGCGTTGTCACGTGTACAGCGCGCCGGCGCTGGAGCGGTGCGGGCCTCTTCCGTAAGTGACATCAATTGGCTTTGGTGCCTTACAACTTAGCGCGTATGCTGCTTTTCCTTCCCCATCGTCGCGAGGAGTGTTGAAACTTTCCGTATGATTTGCTGTCAGCATGCACGTGTATGTGTCGTGAGAAAGATGAGACGAATCCGCGCAGTCCCAGATTCATGGGTAATGTTGGAAAAAGTCGCCACGGTGCCGCCCGGTTCGCCCTGATCCCGGCTGTCGCGGTCCCAGATTCATGGGTAATGTTTAGAAGAAGTCGCCACGGCGCCGCTCAGTCCGCCCTGACCCCGGTTGTCGCGGTCCCAGATTCATGGGTAATGTTTAGAAGAAGTCGCCACGGCGCCGCCCAGTCCACCCTGATCCCGGCTGTCGCGGTCCCAGATTCATGGGTAATGTTTAGGAGAAGTCGCCACGGCGCCGCCCAGTCCGCCCAGACCCCGGCTGTCGCAGCTACAGGGTCGTGCGTAATGTTGGAAAAAGTCACCACGGTGCCGCGCAGTCCGCCCTGACCCCGGTTGTCGCGGTCCCAGATTCATGGGTAATGTTTAGAAGAAGTCGCCACGGCGCCGCTCAGTCCGCCCTGACCCCGGTTGTCGCGGTCCCAGATTCATGGGTAATGTTTAGAAGAGGTCGCCACGGCGCCGCTCAGTCCGCCCCGACCCCGGTTGTCGCGGTCCCAGATTCATGGGTAATGTTTAGAAGAGGTCGCCACGGCGCCGCTCAGTCCGCCCCGACCCCGGTTGTCGCGGTCCCAGATTCATGGGTAATGTTTAGAAGAAGTCGCCACGGCGCTGCCCAGTCGCCCTGACCCTGGCTGTTGCGGCTTCAGATTCAACCCGGTCCAGTGTCGACAGGCCACCAAGGCTGTGACGTCCATGTTGGCCGAGGTTACCGACTTCGCCCTGCTGGACGGCCACTCCTACATCAAGTTCCTGTACAGGTGGGGCGCTTTACACGGCTTCTTCTCTGTTACTGTTCATTCAGTGCAATCGTATTGTAAGTACCTACCGACGACTACAGTGCAGGCCGTGATGCGACGTTTGCCAGCAGTGAATGTTGAAATGAGTGTTTATTACAGCCTAGATACACTTATGTACTTTAAAAGGTTCAGGTGCCCTCGTCCCTTTTCACCGCCGCGTTTTAAACTGATGTGTTGATGTGCTATGCCTTGGAGAGGCTGGCCCAGAAAGGCTCGCCCTGCCGTTTAGCATTACGGAAATGAGGGGCCTTGTAGTGACGCCTCTGCAGCTCCATTGCTTGCGCCTGGCTGTTGAGTACCCGGCCGGACGTGGCTGCTGGTTGACTGGGGGGCGTCGGGCCCGACCGCGCCCCGGCGGCGGTCACGGCTGACCGGTGACCGGCGCACGCTCTGACCGGCAGCGCCGAGAAGGAGGGCGCGCCGCCCACCTCGTTCTACATGCTGCGCGTCAACCTGGCTGTGCGGCCGCCCTGCATGGTGGTGCGGCTGGCCTTCCTCGGCGGCACACCGGGCGACCTGAGGAACCAGGTGAGGCGCGCCGGCCTCGGCCGCCACCGGGACAGACGGCGGCGGCACGCGGATCACGTGGTGACACGCTGGGGCATTCGGGGATTCACGCGATCAGACGGTAGCTGACTTAATGCGGTTACGTGGCTTTCCCGCCGTCATCCAGAAGTCAGAGTTGTGCTAACGAGTTCAATAGTCCGTGCTTCCGTTAGTTGATTGTAACGAGTCCTACAATATTCCGCGTGCCGAGTCAACGGGTCCGGGAATTTTTGGCGGGATTCTAGGGCCCCTTCTGAGGTGTTCAGAGTACTGCGAGAAGGAAGCGCTCTAAGAGGCTGCTGCGCTTCGAATGCTGGCCGGTGACTGAGAGATGATTGGACCTGGTCGGTGACGTGACGCCATGACGTCAGATCGTGAAGGAGCTGCGGGAGCGGATCCTGGCGCTGACATTCACTGAGGGCCAGACGGCCCTGTCGGCCGACCCGCCCATCCGCAAGAACGCCCGGCCCATCGAGAAGTCTGCCGTGCCCAAGACGGGTGAGTGCCGCCGCCCGGCTCCGACCTCGGCCCTGGCGCCGGCCCCGATCCCGGTCCCGGCTCCGGCTCCGGCTCCGGCTCTGGCTCCGGCTCTGGCTCCGGCTCCGGCTCCGGCTCCGGCTCCGGCTCCGGCTCCGGCTCCGGCTCCGGCTCCGGCTCTGGCCGCCATCAGGAGACCCGGGAAGTGTGAAGCTGTGCGCCGCGGCAACACCAGCTCGCAGGCCGTGACGCGCGGCTGGGCATTGCTGGCTGGAGTGTGGCGTTCATCGCCGCTGGGACAGCTACAGATAGCCGGGAATTGGACGCCCCGGCTGATGAATGTGCTGAACTCGTGCGGTAAATTATCGTACAAATTGGTCCAGCGCAACACCCATTGTTGAAGATTACGCTGGTGTGTGTACTCATCTGAAACAAGCTGGCTGTGGGCATGCAGCACAAGTTTTGAATATGTTCGATAGCTAAGTGCATCTAAAGTGGAAGCAAGCACGGCCTCTGTGACTCAAAACGATCGGTTGTTGTGTGCCGGTTGTGTGTCACTGGGGCTACAGGCCGGTGCCTGAGCCGGCCGTGCCATGCCAGTCTGGTGGCTGGGGTGCCTGCGGGCTGACGGCGAGCCGTACGGCGCCATGCTGGCCGCTCCTCGGCCGGCCTCTTGAGCCACCCCACCCCGCCCTGCTCCGCCGCCAGTGGCCATTGACGACGGCACGCCGGAGCGGGGTCTGCTGCCGGCCGACCACTACAGCGCCAGCCGGTCGGCCACGCACGAGGTCAGCTGCTGTGTCCTGCTCAAGAAGCCCGTCGAGAAGTTCCTGATCCGGTGAGAGACGACTACGCTCGCCCGGGCTCTCTGTGTGCCGCCTGCTGGAGTGATATGTGCGGGTTGCTGAGCCGGCTGGCCGGCTTGTGATGCGAAACATGTGCACTCTCTTGCTTCTTCGCGTTTTGAGGTGACCCATTGCAGGCTGTCGTATGTGCGACGTCATCAGCTGTCGTATCTGGGCTTTGGCGAACTTGCGTTTTCTAAAATCGCTATGCAAACGAGAGCAAAGCACGATGTAAGAGTCGCCAGTGCAGCTGCGGCGCCAGCCAGGACAGAGCTGTGTGCGGCGGTGCGGCGCCGGCCAGAGACGCCGATGGGAGCCGTGCACCGGCGGCCCTTGTGTTATCCGTGCTCTCGGTCCAGGCTCTGCCACTCCTTGTCCCTCTTACCGTGATATCAGCTGTATGTGCCGCCCTGTCGCCACAGACGCGTCCCACCGCCCCTGTCCGTGTCACCGTGAGCCGCCGGTGCTGACACCTGTCGGTGGCTGCAGGTACGACCGCGTGCCGCGCAATTTCCTGAGCCCGGTGATCCAGCAGTCGCACGTGTTGGGCCGGCCGCGCCACCGGCCGCCCGTCTACTCGAGCGCCGTCAGCTCGCAGAACAAGACGGCCAGCACCATGTTCAACACGCTGTCCAGGTTGGGAGTTGACCGGCGGCCGGCGCCGCGGGCCATCTGGGCCGTCGAATGCGTGGCGACTGCTGCGAGGCATGGCGCTCAGTATTGGAGTTATGAGATAAGGATGGTGCCGGTTAGTCGGTTGTTGGTGGAGTTGGTGTGCTGTCTTATCACGGAGCAACGCGATGTTTGAGTGCACTGTGCCATGCGACAGACTGACACGAAGTATAAACTTATGCAAATAGGAGGAGCCGTGGCTTCTACTAGGAAATTAAGATCAGAGCCGTGTGCCGTCATGCCTGGAGTCCGGTTAGCATTGCAGGCAATCCTACAATGAGCAATTGGCCGTCAGGTACCTGCACCACCGCCGCTGGGTGTGGGAAATGCAGGAGAGGCGCGGACCGTCCATGTCCATGACAGCCATGGGCCGCATCCTCTCCACCGTTGTCAAGTGAGTGCGACTTGATAGTCACGGGTGGTGTGGATCTGGTGCTGGCATGGCTGCTCCGCAACCACGTCAGTGGTGTAGGGTGGGAACTTGGGAAGGCTGTCTGTGTTGTGAGGTGTGTTTTTAGTTGGCATATCGGTGGTGCGTGGGTTTCCTTTTTCAAACTTACAGCTGGGGTATCAGAAAAATGGCAAAATGACATTTGGTGGTGCGCTGCAGGCTAGCATACATTGTCCATTAGCCTGTCAAGCGAGCACCTGCGCCCAGATATCACAACACACTGAAACTGTCGCGTTCTCGATAACGTTTTTGGGGATGTCATAGCGCCTGGGACCGTCTATACTAATTGTCCAGAGCAGTTTGTGTGCATATTACGAGGGCTGCGCGGGGCGAGACAGCCGGCTCCGCCTCCCACCGCCCGCCGTCCTGCCCCCCCCCCCCCCCCCCCCCCCCCAGCCTCCCGCCTCTCGGCCTCCCGCCGCGGGACGTCCCGCCGCCCGGCCTCCCGCCGCCCGGCCTCGACTGGTAATGCGGGCCCGCTCTCTGGCCAGGTCCCGCTTGCAGGAGGGCTTCAGCTTCGCGCACTCATCGCACGGCATCATCAACCTGGTGCTGGAGATGGAGGTGCAGCACCCGCTGTGCCGCCCGCTGGGCAGCGGCGAGCCCCAGACGCACCCGTTCGTGGTGCAGTACGTGCTGTTCCCGCCGCACATCAGTGCCGCCTCCGGCAGCAGGGACAAGTGAGTGGCTGGCTGCTGGACGATGTCCGGTGCGGGCAGATCCCGTGAGGTGGGTCGGGAGCCGCGCGGCCTGAGCAGCCAGTCGGTGCCCGGGCCTGGCGCAGGACGGTACTCACTGTGAGTGAAGGCCAGGACTATACGTCGGCCGAGCCAGTCGGCAGCCGGGACTGCAGGGCTTGGATGGCCAGTCAGGACGTGTGAGCCACGGCCGATCGAGCGGCGCCCGCAACCGGTGCCCGTGCCACCGCCTGCGCCCGTGACCGGTGTCAGTGTCACCGCCTGCGCCCGTGGCCGGTGTCAGTGTCACCGCCTGCGCCCGTGGCCGGTGTCAATGTCACCGCCTGCGCCCGTGGCCGGTATCAATGTCACCGCCTGCGCCCGTGACCGGTGTCAGTGTCACCGCCTGCTCCCGTGACCGGTGTCAATGTCACCGCCTGCGCCTGTGACTGGTGTCAGTGTCACTGCCAGCGCCCGTGACCGGCGTCCGTATCATCACCTGCGCCCGTGGCCGGTGTCCGTGTCTTTCCCTGCACCTGTGACCATTGTCCGTGTCTTGGCCTGTTCCGTGATTGGTGTCCGTGTCTTTCCCTGCACCTGTGACCATTGTCCGTGTCTTGGCCTGTTCCGTGACCGGTGTCCGTGTCTTTCCCTGCGCATGTGACCGATGTCCGTGTCTTGGCCTGTGCCGTGACCGGTGTCTTTGTCTCCGCCTGCGCCCATGACTGGTGTCAGCGTCTCTCCCTGCGCCTGTGACCGATTGTCCGTGGTCTCTTCCTGTGCCCCGTGACCGGTGTCCGTGTCCCTCCCTGCGCCTGTGACCGGTGTTCGTGCCTTGGCCTGTGCCGTGACCATTGTCCGTGCCTGTACCGTGACCGATGTCCGTGTCGGCGCCTGCCCCCATGACCGGCACACACGTATGTGTGTTGCGCAGTCTGTCAATGTCGGAGGAGGAGCCGGGCGAGCCGGAGGCGGAGCCAGATGTGCAGGCGCACATCGTCACCGAGTGCTGGGTTGAGCCGCAGAGCGGCTGCCTGCTCACACACAGCGACCGCCAGGTGCACTTCAACAAGCTCACCTACGAACAGGTGGCCAGCAAGGTGAGATGAGCGGCCGGCTGACGGCTGCCGGGCGGCAGGGTCCACTGCCCACTCTGGTGGCAAACAGGGGCAGGCTGCTATGTGACCAAATAACATTGATGTGGTGTGGATAAGAGGTTGGATCAGGTCATATTCAGGGAGCAAGTTTCCCTAAACTGGAAAAATTTCCTTCACCCGATTTGAAAAACATCATTGAATTAGTAAAGATGATGCAATTACCGATATATATATATATATATATATATATATATATATATATATATATATTGCAAGTTGCTTTGTTTGGCAGGCAGCAGTCCCATATCGCGGATCAGAATTTCCCAACAATCCGTAATTAAGTATAGCGTTAGTGTTGTTACATAGTTGGTGTTGTTATGGTGTTGGTGATGTTATAGCATTAGTATCGTTAGTGCGGTGTGCTTAAGTGTTAAGCTGCGTTGTTGCTGCTATTACGTTATGTAATGCTACTGTTGTATTATTGGCGAAAGCCCGGAACTGAGTCTGTCAGTCAGTGAGCGCTGATGTGGTGAGCGGCGGCCGCGGCCGGGCGGTACTGTCCCACCCACCACCGCTCGGCTGACCGGGAGCACTGTTTGCCTTCAGTTCTACGAGCTGGACCGCGAGTGCATCTCGACCCTGGTGACCATGGAATACCTGGCGCTGATGTGTGACGCTGAGGATGGCGCCAGCGTGCCCTCGCCCTGGGCCGCCTCCTCGCCGCACAGCCTCCCCGCCAGGTGGGTGGGGCGGCCGTGGCGCCGCGCTGGGCGGCTGCGCCTGTCTTGTCTCAGTGGGCTGTCGGGAGGGTGGAGGAGAGGCGGTGTCGCTGACCGCTTAGCTCTATACGTCACGTGACATTGACCTCTACAACAGTGAGGGGTAGGGAGTCAGTTAGTTGAGAGCTTTTCCTCATTTAATGCACCGTGGCAGTAGCGTGCATTCTTGCCTGTCGGTTCCCGGACAAGAAGTCAGACAAATGAAAAATCGAAAAATCCGCCAGACATAAGGGTTGTAAAGGAAAAAAGTGAAAGGGATAAAAGAGCCTGAGAGCCCGAATATGATGCCAAGATATGCGCCTCAGCTGTTCTGTAACATCACCCGGCTCTCGTCCGCCGGGCGACGACCCGCGGCCTCGATACCCCGGCGTTTTACGTTAGGGGAGGGGGAGCGGAACCGAGCGCGCAGGGCGGCCTCAGGACAGCGGACGGCATCTGACCGTCGGCGGTGAACTACGTGTGCATTATGAAACCCTAAAAACACACATTGTGTGATTTTTTTATTTTATATTCTGACATCCCTGTCGCTTTTGATATCTGCTTACTTTTAGTCCTTAAGTTTGTATTGGACTGTTTTTAATTTGACTTGTTTTCAGTTCGACTTTTTCTAATGAACTCTTTGTCCGAATACCTTGCCCGCCCGCTATTTCGAAATTGACCCACGCCGGTTCGTTGCTGATGCCCGCCCCTCCCCCTCTCCCGTGTGCTGACAGTGAGATGGGCATCCGGCTGGTGCCGTTCTGTTTCGACCTACCGCGCCTGCTGCGGCGTTGCCAGCAGGCCGAGGTTCTGCTCTCCACCTACGTCCAAGGTGAGCGGCCATACGAGAACGGCGTGCGGGGTCGGTGGTGGCCGCCACCGGACGCAGAGATAGTGTGTCGTGTCCTACTGTCCCTGCCGTTCGCACGATCAGCGGACACAGGGCCGGATGCTGACCTGCGCACTCCGGGTAGTCATAGCAAATCGGTCTCGTGTGGGGACGAAGAGGCGAGCTAGGAAGAGCTTGTGGTTCAAAAAGACCGCCGGATATACTTTAAAAGAAAACAAGAGATAAAGAGGTACCGAAAGTTCTAAAACTTACTTACGGGGTGACAAGTGCAAGGTGAGATAGAGGGTAAATAATTGACGTAGGTGATAAGGCTCTGAGCGTGGGTTTTTTCATTGTGGCGTGGGTCGTGCTTTTCCTAGCTGAGATGACGTCTAACAAGACTTCCTCTCCGTTTCCACTCTCTGGAATGTTGAGGCGCACGCCGGTGTGTTAGTCAGCCCGCGTGAGCTGTTGCCGCCGGTCGCGAGACTCACTGGGCGGTGTGGCCGCAGACCTGGCCGACCTGGACGCGCCGTGCGGCGGGCCCGGCCAGCGCCACGACCCGGACGCTGCCAACCGGGAGCTGTTCCGGCTGCTGCTGGAGACGGTGGCGGCCGTGCACCAGCGCCAGCTGACGCTGACCGAGCGCGACTGCCGGCTCATCCCGCAGCTGATCAGCGAGCGGGAGCGGCCCGAGCGCCGGCCGCACGCGCCCTTCCAGCACGGTGTGTGCCGGGCGCCGGCCGCCGCGGAGCCGGCAACGGTGTCCGCCGCGGCAGGGGCTGCGTGCGACGCCGCCTTGGCCGTCGGAGTATGGTGACACGGCTTTGTCGGGTACTCATGTCTGTCCCCGCCTGCGTGGTTCTCTAAGCGACCGGTAACCCGGCGCCAACGACACTCCCGCAGGGAAATAGTCAGTAGCTACATGACTCACTTATACGGACCTGTATACATACCCGGCTTTACAGCTGCGTGCGCCTATATGCTGGCTTGCACCGTGTACGTCACTGAACATGGTCGGCTGTGACAGGTGCCCGGGCTGGCTGTAACTGGTACCCAGGGCTGGCTGTGACGGGCCCCCAGCGCTGGCTGTGACTGCTCATGCCCGCGCCGGCAGACCTGGGCGGCCCGGTGCCCAAGTGGCGCTGCTACGTTAAGGCCATCAGCTCGACGCACGTGGTGGTGACGCTGCTGCCGGCCAGCTTCGACGACCTGAAGCAGCTGATGCGCGGCGCCGCAGCCGGGACCGACAGCCGCCAGTACGTGCCCGAGGACGCCGAGGAGAGCCTGCGCGCCCTGTTCGCCACCGACAGCCGCGCCGACAGCCTGGCCGACAGCCTGAGCAGCGCCGTGTCGGTGCCGCCGCGCAGCGCTTCGCTCAGCACGCGGCCCGCCGGCGCGGCGCCGGCAGCGGCCGCGCCGCCCGACGGGCTGGCGCAGGCGGCGCGCAGCCGGGCCTGCTCGGCCGGCGCCGCCGCCAAGAAGACGGTCACGCTGGTGACGGACGCGCCAGCGGACGCGGAGGCGCGCGAGGCGCGGCGTGCGGCCCGCACGGCGCGGCCGCGGCACCCCTCGTCGCCGTCCAAGCTGCAGCACTGCGAGTCGGACCCGGCCCAGTGTCCGCACCGCTCGCGCTCGTTCCCCAACAGCGAGGCGGGCCAGCGGCGGCGCGGCTGGTCGCGGCCCTGCCGCCGCCAGCCGGCGCTGCTCGGCTCGCTCAGCCTGCCCGTCTACGTGTACGACTGTGCGCTGCGCTCGCTGACGCAGCAGCTGGGCTACCGGGAGCGCCACGGCCGGCCGCCGGACATCTGCCGGGACGCCCGGTTCGCACTGGCGTCCGAGCAGCGGGCTGCGCCGCCGCGGGAGACGGCCGGCCGGGCCGAGGAGCCCGCCGAAGGTGAGCAGCGGGCGGGCGTCGGGCAGAGGTGGGCACCACCGACGGGGTCATGTGCAGAAGGTCAGGGGCAGGCGACCGCACGCGTCTCACGTAGGACCTCGTGAGGTCCTGCTTGAGGTCCTCTTCCAGCATGTGTGTTTGCTTGCGTTGCTCGCGTTTGTCTGCGCGCAGGGCGTTGTGGTGTTACGGGAGATGCTGTGGCGGCCAGGCTTTAACTCAGCTGCTTTGGGACAGTGTAAACGTTGTCTTGCAGAGGGGACATTGACGAGTGGGATGCGTTGTTGGTCTTACGGAACAAGAGGAAGGCGCGGCTGGTGTCGTGGCTACGTGCAGCCGAGCCTTCCCGCCCGGCCGGGACGTGCACCGTTCGTTTTATCGACCCGTTTTATCTCGCCTGCCCGTCGGACCTCGTGCGACGGACTCACGCAGCACGGCTGGGCCGGCAGAGCCACCCCACCTGGTGGAGCACTGCAACGTGCTGCAGCTGGCACACACGCGCGCCTTCGTGGTGGGCGTGTTCAGGTCGCTGCAGAGCGCGCAGACGCCGCACCCGCTGGACGTGCAGTCGGCCATCGATCTGTGCGACGAGGAGGCGCTCGAGATCGACATCACCGACTTCCTCAAGGTGGGGTGTCCGGTGAAGCAGGCCGGGGCGTGACACGGGATGTCGCGTCTGACATTGCCGAGGTGGGGCTGTGCTTCTCCCTTTCCTATGAGACAGCTGGATATCGGATTATTGCTAAGGTATCCGTTTGACCGTTGGCGCATTATGTTAGAATAGGCACCGACCACATCGTGACGTAGGGCCGCTCATTCCCCTGCGTCCGTTTTGATGCTATTCTTCGGCAGCGATTGGTCGCTGAAAGGCATGTTTCGCCCTCTTCCCTGTTCTAGCACACACGTGAACTAACATGAAATGCGTCATGTTATCACTGCTGTTTGCCGCGCCTCATGCATGCGCTCCCCCGGCGAGAGCCGGCAGCCGCGGCTGACGCCTGGCCGTCCCCGCCGCAGACCATCTGCGGCCACATCCGGGACTTCGTGGTGCGCTCTGACGAGGAGCGGCGGCGGCGGCCGGGCGCCGAGCCGGAGACGCGGCTGCCGCTGGCCCTGCTCCGCGGCCACCAGCCCTGCGACCGGCTGCAGAAGGTGCATACCGAGGTGCGCCGCAAGTTCGCGCACATTCTGCGCGCCAGCTTCGGCGCGGCGCCGGCCGGCCCCGAGGTGTACTTCTACCTGCCGCCGGAGCTGCGCACCATGCTGGTACGTGAGCAGACCGGCTGACGGCGGCTCCGACGGGCTGTGTCCGGACTGACAGGGCTGGCGGGCGCCGCTCGATGCCATGCGGCTGGCACGCGTGTGTGCGCGGAGTGAGCAATGTTTGGAGGGACGGAGCGTCGTGTACGCGACCCAGCTGACTCACAGCAGCCGTTACCGTTGCGTGTCTGGAGGAGGCCGTGGCGTCGGTGGCCGGTGGCGCCGCGCTCCGCTCGCACTGGCCTGTGTGACACGCGTGCCCGCGCGGCGGCAGGACGATGAGGCCACACTGCCGGACGACTACCCGGAGCGCGTGCCGTCCGCCGACAACGAGGCCAGCACTGTCCAGCTGAACGACATCGATCGCGCCGGTGGGTGGCGGGGCGGCCGGCCGGGCACGTGGTACCTACCGCGCGACACCCCAGCTCTGCCCTGGGCTCGGCAGGGCCGCCACCATGTGACCGTGGGGCCGTGGGATGACCCCTTGACCGGCCGGGCTGAAGTCAGCGATTCCGCTGTCGCCCTGCATCGACCATTTGCCCCGCTCTTCCGTGTCATGGGCCTGATGGCGGTGTTGTGTGCGGCCGGGGACGACGACGGCCAGCGGTCTGGTTTGAGCTGGGCCGTGATGTCTGACGGTCGTCTCCACGCGCGCTGTCGTCAGAGCTGTGGAAGGAGATGCAGCACCCGGAGGAGATCGTCAGCGTGGTCACCAAGACGTCGCTCGTGTCCAACGTGGACTCCGAGTCTGTGGGCGACCTGGACGAACGGGCCGTGGAGATGGGCGAGGAGCGCGAGGAGGAGAGCATGGCGCCGCTGTTCCTGCAGCTGACCTGCACCATCCGCACCGGCGCCAACACCTACACCCGACACATCCGCGATCTGCCCACCTGCATCGGTGAGAGCCGGCCGGCTGGGGGCCTCGGCAGGCGCTCACAGCGCCGCACAGCGGGGGCCTTCCGGGCTGCGCCGCTGACGCTGGTGATACACGTTCGGTGGTGACGCGAGACTGCTCCCCTGTGGCTTGGCCTGCTGTTGCGGTGCCGTGTCCCGCTGTGGCCTGCCCTCCCCTGAGAATCCCCGGCAGGAGTTAAGCTGTCAAAGATGTGTCCCTTCTCTGACTTGACGCTGTCTTTTCCCACGGGACCGAGCCTGTGCCAAATCTCAGTAATCATTTCTCTGGAACTTGATCAACATATGCGTGTGCTTGCGTGTGATTGTCGTCGCGAGTGTCCTTTTTAACATGGTCTGCCTCTTGACCTTACTGACTCGATGCTCGGAATGGCCATTTTATGTCGGAGTGTTTAAGACGTCAATGCACACATGCATGCATACGTCAGCCTTGCCTGAGGGAGTAGCAAGACGCCGTGCACGACAGGGTGCTGTCATCGTGTGTTACCCGGTGAGACCTGACCCTGTCGCACCTCACTGTGATCTGACCTTTGGTGTACTCCAGGGGAGCTGACAGGAGGTATGAGCGAGACGGACATACCGCTGGACACGGTCCAGGTCACGCTGGACCTGCTGTGTCTCACGCTGCCGTACCAGGTAGGCAGGCTGGGCCCCGCACGCCGCACCGGTCGCGCTGTGTACATCGTCTGTTGTCTTCAGCTTGTTCAGGCGGGACCTGTGTGCGTCCGCTGCTGACCGCTCCGCTGTTGGTCAGGTCAGGTCAGCCGTCAGTCGTCAGGTCAGTCGTGTCAGACCGCTCTGTGTCAGCTCAGCTCTGCCGACCGGAGCGCGTGACGTGACGCGTCTCCTGCCGGTGCGCCAGCCCCCTGAGCGGCCCGACGGCCGGTGTCGGCGCGGGAGACCTCTGAGCGGGCCGGTGGCCGGTGTCGGCGCGCCAGACCTCTGAGCGGCTCGACGGCCGGTGTCGGCGCGCCAGACCTCTGAGCGGCCCGACGACTTTGTCGGCGCGCCGGTCCCCTGAGCGGCTCGACGGCCCGGCAGGTGGACGTCCGGATATCGGAGCACACCAAGCATCAGGTGCGCGCCACTTCGTTCTGCTCGGACGGCCTGGGCTGCTCGGAGGTGCTGGAGATGGGCAGCTGCGGTAGCGGCCGCAGCAGCAGCAGCGATGTCGAGAGGTGAGAGCGCCAGGAGCCGGATTCTGTGCCGGTGAGCAGGCGTGGTGAGTTACGAGGCGTAGAGTGTAGTGTAGTGAGAGCGACGGCAATATTCATTCAGGCAAAACGCGATGTGCCCAATGTCCCTTGCGTTGTTTATTGATCTGCTTGGTTGATAAGCCGGCTACTCGCGTTATCCGGTACGCGGAGCCCGAGTCGTCAGGTAGCCTGACCCCAGCCTACCCTGCAGCTTCAATGCCAGCCAGCTGGGCAACCACCTGGGCAACCTGAGCGAGTACCAGGTACAGGCGGTGACGGCCACCAAGGGCGAGGTGCAGTGGCTGCTGATGGACGAGATCGCCGCCCTCCTGCTGGACAGCTTCCCGCCGCAGCTGTCCGTGCTCACGACGGTGGCGGACCACGTGCGCCGCTCGGCCGGTCAGTCCCCCTTCTCTCCCCGTCTCGCTCCTATGAACGGTGACTTGGTGACTGACGTACTGTTGGTCAGAGTCGGGGCGGACGTAGCTGTGCTGGTGTGGTCAAAAATCACAGCAAACTAACGATAATGAGGCGAGACGCGTCATTGTTTTGCATTTTAAATCAGGACTGCAAAAGATGCATGAAATTCTGACAGGTCAGATCCAGATGTCCCGGCCCCGACGCGGCTGTGTGCACAAGCGGATCCAGCTCAACTTTGTCTATGGACCGGAGAAGAGCATTGATAAGTTCATGGAGGCAAGTCAACGTACCCCGCTGTCGGGCTCATTGATGGGGAGGGGAGGGAGTGGTCATAGCATTTGTTCTTACGTTGCTCATTCAATCTTGTTTTGGTCTCAGCGCGCCAGGAAAATGTTCATTCAGTATACATCCTTCAGAGCCGCTCTTTCTCTGCGGTATGGTGCCTGAGGACTCGCTCTCCTTGCTGTACCGTATCTCAGGCTTGCTCAGTTCCGTGCTTCAGCGCCACTGTGACAGTGGCACTGTCGCCAATGCAGCTTTGACTACTTCCGTCAGTGGCGCTAATACAGCTGTGCGGTGTCTCAGACCCGTGCTCCGTGCCGCGCAGGAGTTCCGCCGTCTGCAGGTACCTGGCTACGAGCTGGCCCAGCTGGACAACCTGTACTACCTGGTGCACGAGTCCTCCTCATGTCAGGCGCTCACTTGGAGTCTGGTGCCGCCGCTCGGCCCGCTCCGTCACGCTGCTCGCTTCACACCGCCGCCGAACGCCCCAGGTGCGGGTGGAGCCGCCGCGCGCGTCACGGCGGCGGTGTGCGTGCGGGCGAGAGCTGGGGATGTGCGGGGACGCGGGGGCCGGCGATGGGCAGGACGCGGCTTCGTGACCGAGCGCGTGTGGAAGACTGAAATGTTGAAGGCTGCTGGCGTCGCCCAGCTGCCGGTGACAGATCTGGTTATGGTCCTGATGAGGCCAATTTTCGTGTGACTCCCGTGTGATTCGTGTGACTCCCTCCTGCTGTATACCTGTGGCGGGGACCGATCGAGCGGGGATGGATTTCGCCTCGTCTCGCTGACCGGAGAAGCGAGCCGCCGCGGCCGGCTGTGTCGTCTCTGACCGCCTTGCCCGGGTGCCGCGCGGGCAGGGTTCTCCATGGAGGAGGTGGCGTCAGTGCGGCGACCCTGCACGCCGGACGCGCTGATGGCGCAGACTCTGCTGGCCCGCTCCACCAGCGTCGACCTGTGCCAGTACCTCACCAGTGAGTACGGTGCCCGGCCGGACGTCAGGACTACGTACCGGACGCCCGTACATGGCGCGGATGATTGCGTACTCTTGAAATTGGGAGCGGCTAGCCACTGTTACAGCGGAGTCCGTCGCTGACCTGCCCGGGAGGTTGTTCAGGACTTGGGCGGGCCGTGCTGGCCTGTGGGACGCAGAGCCCGCCGGCGCCGCTAACGCCGCTGACGACGCCGGCCCGCCCTCCCGCCGCAGGCCTCGGCTCCGTGTCGGACGACGACTGCACGGCGCAGAACCACCAGGCGGCGCGGCGCGTGCCGCCGCGCCTGCGCCGCTCCGTCTCACACCGGCCGGCCTCCACCGAGGCGGCGCTGAGCCACGAGGACCGCGAGGTGGCCGCCCTGTTCGGCGGCGCGCCGGCCCAGCCGCGCCGCCGGCCGCGCAGTCAGGTACGCCGCCGGGCCGCTGCCGCGGCACGCCGGCCGCGCAGCCAGGCGCAGAGCGGACGACACCAGCCGCCGGGCTCAGTGTTGCAGACCGGACGGGTGTTTATTTCTGATGGCATTGGCCCACGCGAGTAATGATGCGTCTGTTTCGCGTACACGCAAACATGCACTCACGCATCGACCGTACACCAGAACTCGTGTGTTCACGTACTGTTGTTCGTAGTTGGTTACTTATACACGCTTTCCGATATCCACGATTGAAAAATCGGTGTAGTTGGAGCCCTTATCGCCATTGGAATGTTTCATTGCTGCTTCCCCGGCCTGGGTTTGTCCAAGTTGTCTCCAGACCAGATGAACAACACGTGGACTGGACCGCATGCAAGATGTGTTCTGCGTTCTGACTTGGTTTTCATCTAGCCAACGCCCTGTTGGTCAGTGACGTGTAAAATTACTTTGGACCACTGCTGCTGAGATTGTGCTTGCTTCCATGCTTCTGTCTATGCTTCCAAAAGCTGTGCACTGACCTGCCAAACTAATCCTGTGCCTCTGGTAGTGTCTGCTGGCGTATCTGACGGGCCCTGAACCCTCGTTGTCCGCCAGCGTGGCATCCCTTTGTCGCTCCCGGTGTCTTGTGCCGGCTGGCGGCGGCCGTCCCCCTGAGAGTGTCACCCTGCCGCCAGGTGTGGGAGGGCGCCGGGGACGCGGCGGCGGCCGTCCCCCTGAGAGTGTCCTCCTGCCGCCAGGTGTGGGAGGGCGCCGGGGACGCGGCGGCGGCCGTCCCCCTGAGAGTGTCCTCCTGCCGCCAGGTGTGGGAGGGCGCCGGGGACGCGGCGGCGGCCGTCCCCCTGAGTGTGTCACCCTGCCGCCAGGTGTGGGAGGGCGCCGGGGACGCGGCGGCGGCCGTCCCCCTGAGAGTGTCCTCCTGCCGCCAGGTGTGGGAGGGCGCCGGGGACGTGGCGGCGGCCGTCCCCCTGAGTGTGTCACCCTGCCGCCAGGTGTGGGAGGGCGCCGGGGACGCGGCGGCGGCCGTCCCCCTGAGTGTGTCACCCTGCCGCCAGGTGTGGGAGGGCGCCGGGGACGTGGCGGCGGCCGTCCCCCTGAGAGTGTCACCCTGCCGCCAGTTGTGGGAGGGCGCCGGGGACGTGGCGGCGGCCGTCCCCCTGAGTGTGTCACCCTGCCGCCAGGTGTGGGAGGGCGCCGGGGACGCGGCGGCGGCCGTCCCCCTGAGAGTGTCCTCCTGCCGCCAGTTGTGGGAGGGCGCCGGGGACGCGGCGGCGGCCGTCCCCCTGAGTGTGTCACCCTGCCGCCAGGTGTGGGAGGGCGCCGGGGACGTGGCGGCGGCCGTCCCCCTGAGTGTGTCACCCTGCCGCCAGTTGTGGGAGGGCGCCGGGGACGCGGCGGCGGCCGTCCCCCTGAGTGTGTCACCCTGCCGCCAGGTGTGGGAGGGCGCCGGGGACGTGGCGGCGGCCGTCCCCCTGAGTGTGTCACCCTGCCGCCAGTTGTGGGAGGGCGCCGGGGACGCGGCGGCGGCCGTCCCCCTGAGTGTGTCACCCTGCCGCCAGGTGTGGGAGGGCGCCGGGGACGCGGCGGCGGCCGTCCCCCTGAGTGTGTCACCCTGCCGCCAGTTGTGGGAGGGCGCCGGGGACGCGGCGGCGGCCGTCCCCCTGAGAGTGTCACCCTGCCGCCAGTTGTGGGAGGGCGCCGGGGACGCGGCGGCGGCCGTCCCCCTGAGTGTGTCACCCTGCCGCCAGGTGTGGGAGGGCGCCGGGGACGTGGCGGCGGCCGACTCGCGCCGCTGTCGCTCGGCCGCCGAGGTTGACTCCACCGCCGTCCAGCCGCCCCGCCCGGCCAGCGACAGCTCCAGCAAGCTCGACGATAACATCCACGTACGTGTCGTGTCTGCCGCCGGGGGCGCCACACGCAGCGGCCTGCTAGCCGCACGTCGCGTGGGACTGACACGGGAGTCATGGAAATCCGAGGGATGTGAATTAGCTTTGTGCTGGCTTAGAAACTAATGCCATGATGAACACATGTCGGTCGCTTTGTGCATTCGTTCACAGTAGGCCTTCTCTAGTCGCAAGAGCGTGCCTGGGTTATGCAGTGATGTTATATCATTCCCCTGCGTGGGCTGTGCGCCGGTCCGCACCGCTGATGTGTGTGCTGTCTGTGGCGGACATGTGGCCGCGAGTGTCGGAGTGTGCGCCCGGCCTCCCGCCTCCTCCGCCACCGGGCAGCGCGCGCGCGTGGGCGTGTGGGTGGATGGGTGGCGGGCCGGGCCCACCGTGTCGGGTGCGTGCCTCACCGGGTTCTGTGGGCCGGCAGCTGACCGAGGAGGGGTACGAGGGCGACGGTGACAACAACTCTGACTCGGAGCACGAGCCGGCCGAGCGTATCCTGCTGCCGGCCTTCTGGCTCATCCTGTACGTCTCGGAGGAGGCCGTCGACACGTTCTTCCACTGCAGGCGAGTGACGCTGCGGACCGGCGGCCGGACTGCCGGGTGCCGAGGACGCGGTGGTCTGAGTCCCGACGCCGCTGGGCTGTACGGGCGTGGCTGTAAGGCGCTGGGCGTTGCGGTTTAGTCAGGCAATCGCGTCAGTGCTTTTGTATATCAATAACGTATGCGTTTTCGAATTCAGCACATCCGTGGGAGTGAAAATATTGCAGGTTGTTTACATTTTGTTGTCTAAACTAACCATGGTGTGTGCGTCCCCGGTTCTCTTAGAAGGCTATGTGTGTCGGCCAGCATGTTACGTTTGCACGCGCTCGGGTGCGGGCAATCCGCCCCCCCCCAAGTTTAAAAAAAAATAGCTTCCGAAGGGTGCGGCGTAGCATCGCCAAACTTTGCGTAATTGTGGGCAATTTAGCAGCTCAGCATTGTGATAGGTAAGTAAATGACAGTCTTATCTGAAATGAAGATTTACCCTTTAAGGTTGCTGACCTCAGGCAGGTCAAAGTCAGACCGTGGTTGTCAGCGAAGGTAATACGCAGGGAATCGTTCAATCTTATGCGACAGGGGGGTGTTAGGCTAAGTCAGATACCTTTGAGATTTATATTGTGATGATTTCTTAGACAATTGGGCAATCGAATTTAGGATTGTGACTAATCCCATTGACCTTGGGTCAGCTACGAAGGTCAGACCGAGATAAAAACCAAGTCACTCTTTGACAACGCATATTGCTTTACAGGGTACTTTTTGCGTTTATTTCGAATCTCTTGGTCACAGGGACATCAGCAGACATATTATTTGAACTTCATGATGGTCAGAGGGGGTCACTGACATACAATGACCCCAATGGACCTTTTGTTTTTAGGAACATTCCGCCTAACGTAGTCCTTGCCCCCTATTTTTGTTGAAGCATTATACCAAATTTCGAAGGTTTTTTGGCTCATTTACCCTCTGAAGGTCAAATAAGGTCACTGGCCTGTCATTAATATCAGTGACTTTTTGCCTAGAAGTATGTGTAAAAAGTATGCGGATGAAATGTGGTCGCGTGACGTAACCTGAGGGCACTTCGGACACCAGTGTGGAGTTTGATCTTATTTGACCATCTTTGACCTGGCGGTTATGACCTAGGGACCTCACGATTTGGCACAAGTGAGTTTACATGCGGGCATGTAACCTAACCTGTGAATTTGGTGACTCCAGGTATGTTGATTTTCGATATATTGGAGGGTCAAATTGCTCCTTCCCTCACCCCAACCGAGCGTCTCGCATTCAACCGGCCACCCGGGCGCATGCTGCTGCGTCAGTGTGTTGTGCCATTCAATTGTCATCATCCTTTGCAGGTACCGACGTGAGGATGTCTGTGACAACAAAGCAATTCACGACCAGGTCATTGCCAAGATCAACCAGATATGCAAGGTGGTGAACCAGGTAGGTGGGCCCGTCTTCTGACCTTTCGGTCGTGCACGGAAAGGCGGGGCACACGCGTGTGTTGGCCATACCGTTCACCAGCCCCCCCCCCCGCCCCACACACACGCGCACAAACGCATAAGGTTTCATTTACGGCGTTTCCCAGAGACAGGCCTTTGCCGTGTGTCGTCGCTCCACGCCGCTGTCGGACACAGCGGCGCTTGCTCTTGAGGTCCAAACGACGTGCTGCGGGCGGCGGATGGGACCGTGGTGTGGCTGTGATCTGCCCGCCAGCGGTGCTCCATGGTCCAGTGACGCCCCGCCAGCGGTGTCTGCTGCGTCCCCGCTGTCCAGCGACGCCCCGCCAGCAGTGTCTGCTGCGTCCCCGCTGTCCAGTGACGCCCCGCCAGCGGTGCCTGCTGCGTCCCCGCTGTCCGGTGACGCCGGTCATGCCGCGAGTGCGCTGACGCTGCGGCCGTCGCTGCGGCAGATGCTGCTGCTGCAGGAGCTGGAGAGCTCCCGCTTCTGCGACAACCTGCTAGAGCCGGAATCGAGCGCCGACCTGTGGCAGGCGGATGAGCTGCATGGCCTGTCGGCCAGCTACAGCCGTCCGGGGGCCCACTCGCCGGATGGTCAGTAGATCCAGGACCGTGTGTGTGTGTGTGTGTGTGGGTGTGGGTGTGGGTGTGGGTGTGTGGGTGCGTGCGTGCGTGCGTGCGTGCGTGCGTGCGTGCGTGCGAGGGAGGGGGTGGGGGTGGGGGTGCGTCCGTCCGTCCGTCCGTCCGTGCGCGCGCAGGGCCCGGGTGTGCGCTGACCATGTGCAGTGCAGGTCGCATCCTTTGTAATTTAGATACGAGCGGCTCACCAGGGGCTGCCTGAAGCCATCTGTGGTTCATGGATTGGTGCTCCAAGGTCAACAACCATGCTGCCCCATAGCCATGGTGATCCCAGCCCGCTGACCTCGCCTATGCAGCCCGTGACTAAGGTTGTATCGGCGGCGCGGCAGTGCGGCGGCCGTGCCCGACAGCTGGTCCTTGTTGAGCCTCCGTGCCGTGCCGGCAGACCTCAACCGCCACTACCTGGAGGCCAACCTGAAGTTCCAGGCGGGCCACTTCGCCTGTCCGGTCACGTGGTGCGCCCAGTTCGCTCTGCACCCGCGCCTGCGCGGTCCGGCGCACGCGGCCGCGCCTGGGCTCGCCTACCTACGCCAGGCGCTCGAGACGTTTGCCGTCACCAACCGGCGCAACATGTTCGTCTTCAAGGACCCCAAGCTGGAGCAGGTGTTCTACCTCAGGTGAGAGAGCTGGAGCGCGGTGAGTGCGATTCGTGGGGGCAGGTGTCCAGGCAGACTGCGGAGTGTGTAACGCCCAGTGCCTGTGGGTCTAGCGACATAGTCACGCTCCTGGCTGCATGTGGTGCGATGTGCCACCATTGAGGCCCGGCCCTCTCGGAACAAACTACAGGCCAGTGCTCGCGCGTCTGGTAACTGTGTGTCGGTCTCGCTGACTGTCCGTGTGGCGCTGCGCCCTGCTGAGGCCTGTTCCCATGTGTGGGCAGGCTGCAGAAGTGCTGTGCGGCCAGTGCTCGCGCCGCTGGTGACAGTATGTCTCCTCCAGCTGTCTGTGTGGTGCTGCACCCTACTGAGGCCCGCTCCTCCTTGTGTGGGCAGACTGCAGGAGTGCTGCGCGGCCAGTGCTCGCGCCGCTGGTGACAGTATGTCTCCTTCAGCTGTCTGTGTGGTGCTGCGTCCTACTGAGGCACGCCCCTCCTTGTGTGGGCAGACTGCAGGAGTGCTGTGCAGCCAGTGCTCGCGCCTCTGGTGACAGTGCGTCGGCCCTGTCCCTGGACGAGCGTCTCTCGCTGCAGCCTGGCAGACCCAGCATCACCAGTCTCAAAGACGAGGTGGGCAATCGCTCGCAGGCAGGCCGACGGATGAGGGGAAGGAATTCAGCGAGTTGCTGTCGGACAGCCTGTGGCGCACAGTTGTATGATAATTTCAGCTGTATTAATATACGAATTTGCTATCGCGACGTGGGCTGATATTAAGGTCTGGTGGTTTTAACAGAGTACGTCCGGCGCAACATTAATTTGTTGTGCTTGTTGCGGAACTAGGAATGCTGATTCAACCATGTCACGGACACTGAATGCAGTGGGCAGCCCCCCCCCCCCCCCTCTCCAATATCCGGGCGATAGTTAATATTTACCCAATGGGGGTGCTTTAGAAAAAAAAATGCAAAAATAGCATTTTCCGTCCCGCTGAGATACTGTCACTGAAACATGTAAACGCTCGGCACTAATTGCTCTCATTCTAAAACCTGATATATGTTAATAAAGCCCACATTTTTTTTATCATATTTCAATTGGGTGTCTGCTAATATGCGCTTCAACCGTATTCGAGTTGGAGCTATCGAAGTTCCATGTCCCACGTTTGCGGGAGCTGCCCGCGAGATGCACGCGAGTTTCCTGGCAGATATGCACATCACTGTCTCATGCGTCACTGCCCAGACGACTGTCGTTCTCGTCTGCCCGTGAGTGTGGGCCCACCAGCTGAGCGTGCGCCCGTGCCGGTGTGTGCCACGCGGCGGAGGGCGCCGCTGACTGGTGGTGCGCTCCGCTCCGCAGCCGGCCCGGGGCCGCTGCACCTCCGTGGGCGAGCGGGAGACCAGCTCGCGAGCAGAGTCCGGCGAGGGCATCATGCTGATGGTGCACGGCATCACCGAGCCAGGTAACCCGCAGCGCTAGCAAACAGGTGCACGGCATCACCGAGTCAGGTAGCCTAGAGCGCTAGCCAACACGAAATCACCGAGCCAGGTAACCCGCAGCGCTAGCCACCAGCGCCGGGTGGGAGCGACTTTAACTCACGTCACTGGCGGAGGGCAGGAGGCGCCCCGCCCAGTGAGTCCCAGAGCTGGGCTGGAGCCGCCACGCGAAGATCTGCAGGCAGACCGGTCTCTCAGGAATCGAGCTATGCCCGGTTTGACCAGTTGAGGTCAAACAATGACATTCCGAATCTGATGGACCATAGTGCAAGCGAGCACAAAGCTGAAAATTTACCATTTTTGTTGGGAAGGACGACACATGTTGAGCCAAATAGGCACTGTGTCGTGCCCATCATCATATTTAGTGTCCAACTGTAGCCTGGGAACGATGTAAGGTCAGAGGCGGTAAGCGTTAGTCATCGACTCTATTGGACCATGACAGTGTTCTCATCCTAGCCAAAGTGGCTCGTGCGCCTGTAGATTATTACCTTATGCTGATTCCAGTTCCAAAAGTGTCATCTACTACCCATGAACAGCAAATGACCGGCCGTTGTCTTGTAAATGACTTTGCAAGCCCTTGGAGGCGGCTCATGGAGGCTCATGGATAAACTTATGCAATTGTTTTGTACACCAAAACATTGGTATACTTTTCAGGGAAAAGGACTGCTCCAGAAAACGAAATTTCTCTGTTGAGTAAACATGCTCCTTAACATGTGGGTATTTCATGGCGTCACCGTTCCTTGCACATTGATCGAGAGCCAGTTGACGGCCTAAAATCTGGACATCGGGCTCACGAATGCCAAATGCGAACGACTCGATCATTTACTGTGGCGTCATGGATGCCTGGGTGACCTTGAAATAGTCCCCGAAATGGTCTGCACATCTCCGTGGGCATGTTGCTCTGAAACTAGAGGGGTTTGGGTATAAAGAGGTGCAGGACTGTGAACTGCACCGAATGATCTTCAAGATGGCTATTTTAGTTCAAAACCCCATGCAAAAGTGAAACACTCCTTAACTTTGATTCTATGCATCTTAAGCACACATAAAATAGATACATTTTGGTCAGCCTTGTCCCAAATGCGATGCCGTGTCGGCCTGTGAGGCCGCTGATGATAGCGTCCCGACCGGCAGGCCCCAGCATTAAGGAGGATCTGGTGGAGCTGCTGTACAACCGGCTGGACGAGCGGCTTCTGGAGCTGTTCTCCAAGGCGCTGCTGCGAAACCCGCAGACCAAGCTGGCACCCGAGGACGTGCACTTCATCCAGCGGCCGGGGGCGCCGCCCGACCACAGCCTCAAGGTGACTATGTACCCGGCCACATCGTACGGACCACGGCGCCCGACAAGAGTGCCCAAGTGACGTACGTGAAATTGCAAATTGTGTCCGGTGACCACGGTCTCAAGGTGACCACATATCAGACGAGCGTTAGAATACTCTCCCACACGGCGTCGGCGGTAGGCGGGTCCACTCCGAGGGTGTGCGCCGTTACGTATTGGTCAGCTGTAGGCCGGTGTTAGAATACTCTCCCACACAGCGTCGGCGGTAGGCGGGTCCACTCCGAGGGTGTGCGCCGTCACGTATTGGTCAGCTGTAGGCTGGTGTTAGAATACTTTCCCACACGGCGTCGGCGGTAGGCGGGTCTACTCCGAGGGTATGCGCCGTCACGTATTGGTCAGCTGTAGGCCAATGAGCGGGCGCCAGCGCCGGCGCCGATGTTGCACGTGCCCCCAGTGTGACGGCTGGGCGCTCTGTCGCAGTTCACCCTGCCGCCGTCGGCCGTGCCGCACCTCGACTCGGTGGTCGGCTACCTGCGCAACAACCTGCTGCAGCTGCTGCACCAGCCCAAGTACACCGACAGCCGTGAGGAGAACCACTTCCGGGTGAGTGGCGACCGCCCCCGGAGCCTGGTGGGGCAGAGCGGCCGAAGATGGGACGGCCACCGCCCTCCGGAGGCGTTGGTGGCCTGTTGAGACTGGGTTCACATCTGTTCCAACTCATTTCCGTACTGTGAACCAGACTGGGAAGGGATGTCGGTGTGTTCGACGTTTCGTAGTGTGTGAACGGGACCGGCACTGAGCATGCGGACACGCCCGCTAACGTCTGGGCGGTGCGCGCAGGACTGGGGCAGCAGCGGGGACTCGGACATGTTCCTATACCTGCCGTCGGAGAAGCACGGCGGCCGCGGCATGGCCTGCGTCTCCCTGTCGACGGTGCGGCCGTCGGCGCCGCCACCGCCGCCGCCGCTGCCCCTGCTGGAGGCCGCCGCAATAGAGTGGACGCCCGCTCAGTTCGAGGCGCTGACCAGCACCAAGCTGTACGACCCACAACGGGACGGTGAGCAGCGTGCGTGCGTCGGTACCTGGTCACGCTGGCTGAGTGACGTGCTGACCGAGGCAACCGGCGGGGATTTGCTGTGTAGCTTGAAGTGCGCCGACGGCATTAACAGCGCGTTGATACTGACAGCCGTGTTGTTGTCCGGGTGTAGTACTGCCTCGGATGTGTTGAGCTGACTGAAAGAGATCAGCTGCTGTAAGTTCATACATCTAGTGAGGAGATGTGCACATACCAGTATCGTCAGTAACATGGAGACAGTTACCGCCTGACCGGGGGGCGTTTAAACATCGGCTTCTGCCTTCTGGTACGGTGGCGCCGCCGTGCGTCCGACCCTGCGGTGATAGGCGGTTGGTGGGATGATGATTAGAGGCCAGCATTTAACAAGCCCCGTTGAGTGTATTTCCTAACCTGCATATGTGTTGCCAGTGGCTCAGGATAACGGTGTGGGCGAATCGGAGAAAGGGCTTTCGGAGACGTAAATTGCAATAACGCGTCAGAGTTGTGTTTGCTAACCGTGACCTTGGCGCAGCCAGCCGTGCTGGGTTGGACCGCCGCGTCCGCCGCCGCCGCCTCACCATGTGTATGCAGCTGGCCTCTGAGGGGGCCCGGTCCTTCCTGGGCAGGTCCGGACGCCGTGCTGCTCCAGTTCAACATCTGGGAGAAGGGCCGTGCCAACCTGGCCTGGCTCGAGCCGCGCCTGCCCTCGGCCATCCGGTACGCGCTCTGGGACCGCTGCATGGTCTGCCACGTGCTGCCGCACGCGCCGCTGGAGGGCGCCGGCGGCCGCGATCTGGCGGCCGCACTGCGAGGTAAGTGGCGCGTGCCGCCGGCCGAGCCGGGCCCGCTGGGCTGGTGCTGGGCCCGCTGGGCTGGAGCCGGGCCCGCTGGGCTGGTGCTGGGCCCGCTGGGCTGGAGCCGGGCCCGCTGGGCTGGTGCTGGGCCCGCTGGGCTGGTGCTGGGCCCGCTGGGCTGGTGCTGGGCCCGCTGGGCTGGCGCCGGCCCTAGCGTCGGTTGGCCTGCCGCGGCAGCTGGGCGGCCAGCTCCTCTGATGTTTGTTTTTTCGTGGTGGCTTATCTCCTCACAGATGTCGGCCGCGTTTGATTTTGTCTAGTCATGGGAAATGCTTGTCTGGTCCTAATTTATGAATGCTTCTGTTTTGCAATACCTGGCTCGTATCGCACATTTCTTGCACAGTTGTCAGTTCGGTTGCGGTCGTACCGCAGTTTTTTGCGATGATTATTGACTCCTCTCACCCACCCCCTCCTCCACCCACCGTATGTTCCACCGCACGGTCTGCCGTGTGGTCCCCACAGACCGCACGTGATCTGCGCCGCATACCCTGGGGTGGCGTTGGCTGCCGTGCGCTCGCGGCACCTCTGGTTGCCAAGCCCGCTTGCTTCGGCCGCTTCCCTGCCGGGCGCCGTGCTCCATCTGGCGACATTCCTCCCGAGCTTGCATGTTCTGGGACAGGTTGACCGGTGCCTGACACCCTCATCTCTCGGATTTGGACGACATTTTGTCTCAGGGGGGGGGGGGGGGTAATCCACAGCGATGGAAGTGTCGGGAACAGTACCAAGTCTCTCGGTTCACACGTTTGAGAGTTATGGCCTCCGGCAGTTCCGTGTCACGTCGCTGCAGGGGTGTTTTCGACAGGAAATTTGTCCGCTGCGACGGACGGAAACTAGGCAAATCGACGTACCTACGGACCGAGTAAAATCTAATAAACGCACAAACGACACTCGCTACACCGCGGTGCATACATCTGTGGCAGTAAAATGGTGTCAGGTATGGAGAAGGCGTTGGGGGTTATGTCCCAAGTGATGTTGGCATTTGTCCCTACAACTTGAAAACCTGTTTCTATGTGTAGACCAGAATGGAATTACTCGATCGAAAAAATGGAGTGGCTGCCTTAGTCATCGAAAGCTATGACCTAAGCTTATAATTACGGCCCTAAGTAGTCATTAGATTTCGCGACATCACCTGGCTTTCGGCGGCGCAGCGGCGCCTGACTCCAGCTGCTCCGGCGTTTCTCGCTGGGGCGGGCGAGAGGACTGAGGGATGTAGGTCGGCCTCATGACAGACAACGGTATCTGCTGGGTGACTTTGTCGGTGATGAAGTTTGGCAGTGGACTTGTGTGTGCATTGTGAAACGCTAAAAACATCCACATTGCGCGCGCCCATTTCCGGAGACACAAAACCAGATAGAGGGATGGAGAGACACATACCGAACTTGAGCAAAACTTACTATTTTTCTTACAGAAGCGCAGCCCAGCAGCAAACAAGGCAAAATAATCACATTAACACTGTACAGCTCTCTATTTCCGCTTTCTATATAGTCTACTTCCGCAGACTTGGGAACCACATGTGGCTGAGACTTTTCGCTACATTCCACGGCCTGGTGGCGTTGGTGGTACTGTAAAAGGAGCACTGTTGACAAAAGGTCTGAGGCGACCAGATACTGGCCACATGTTATGGGCGTAGGTATTTTTTTGTCCTCGCGTGGGAGTTTGAAACCACCAGCAATCTTTGCTTGATAGAAAAGGGGAGGGGAGAAAGCTAGTGGCCCATGCTTCCTGCTTATGCACTAACGGAACTATTAGAGGCACCCAGCCATTCCCCGGGTCGGCTGATCAGCCTGCTTCAGATGCGTTCTGGTTAATACAATAAACCTAACAATCCGCGAACTGTCACGCGCGCCTGGTAACAATGTTCGGATTAGGTGTAGTACGCAGAGGTTGAAACTGGGGAGTTTAAAACGGCTTTCGTGTGAGCTATTGATTGGAACTTCCGTGGTTGGCTCTTTTTTTTCTTCGAAGAAAAGAGCACTGTTTTTGACGCACCGTCGCGAGGCTGTGTGGAGCTTGCTGTCGCCTGTGCGGTAAAAGCGTGTCAGGTTTCAAGAGGTCCGGTTTCGTACGGCTCTGCACATGTATGTGCGTCAGGTCAGTCTGGTTCCTGACTGTTGGTGATTTTCTAAGTGTATATGTATATCCGTCCCGCACATGTAAATGCCGTGCGTATCAACCCATGGCTGTTATGAATGCATCCACATGGTTTACTTTCACATGAAAATGTCTTCAAAGACAAGTCAACATTAGAAAATACCCATGCAACCCAGGTTAACAAATTTGGCTAAGGCTTTACATGCTGAATGTAATCGCGCATTTTTTATGCATTTCGCGGCAGGTTGCATTGCATTTTCCTTGCATTGTTCTCTTTTTTGAGCTTGGTGTGCCGTGCCAAGTGTACATTGTCACAGGCGTGTGTATCGTCCCTGAGAAGCTCTGGCAGAACATGTCGTCAAAACTCGAGAGCTGAGGGTGTAACGCGGTCCTTCGGATCGGCCGATGCGTCCTGGAACACCCCGGCTCGCACGGCGCCACCAGCTCTCAGGCTGCGCACACTGTACACTGTAGGCCGCACTGGCTGTGGCCGGCCGGCGCTGTGGCCGCCGCTGCGCAGTAGTAACTGGCGCGCGGCTGCGCCCGGCCGGCAGGCGCGCCGCCGCCGCCGCCGCCGCCGCCGCCTCCGCTCCGCTCCATGTCGTTGTTTGAGTCGGCCGTCGGCCGGGGGCCGGCCCGCCAGGCGGACCCCGCTCCGGCCATCGTTCTGACGACGCCGCCGCCCGCCCGTGAGTGGCATGACACCGCATGGGGCCGCAGCTGGCCGGCTAGTGGGGGCGGGCAGACCTCCGGCAAGCTCAGCACGCGGCGCCGGCCGACTGGTGAGGGGCGAACCAACCCTCGGCCAAGCTCAGCACGCGGCGCCGGCCGCTGCTGCTGCTCCGTCTGTGGGGGTGGGCGCGGGGCGGGCCGCGCGGTCCTGCTCTCAGTGCCCGGCTTGGTGTCCAGCTAGCAGGCGGCCGTGCGTCAGCTGTGCCGGTCTCTGTCAGTACTGCCAGGCATTGTTTAAGCCATAGCGGTCCGCGTATGAGAGGCTGTAGCGGTCCGTGTCTGAGCTCTAGTGGTCCATGTCTGAGCTGTTGTGGTCCATGTCTGAGCTCTAGTGGTCCATGTCTGAGCTGTTGTGGTCCATGTCTGAGCTTTAGTGGTCCATGTCTGAGCTTTGGCGGTCCATGTTTCAGTTGTAGTGGTCCATGTTTGAGTTGTAGTGGTCCATGTCCAGGCTGTAGCGGTCCATGTTTGGGCTGCAATGGTCCGTGTCTGGGCTGCCCGGCCACGCCACTGACTGGAGCCCGGCCGAAGCGTGGGCAATGTGTGATGGCTCGTTGGCTCGTAGGGCTGAGAGAGGTGCCACAGGTGCATCGGGTGTCGCTATTAAATCATGCAAACATTTGTCCTCTGGCTGTTGGTGTGCAGCGCTTCACTGAAAGGCGACTGCGATAGGACTAGCCCGCCTGCGATGATCCGTTGGATGCAGCTGATAGGGACGGCAGTGATCCGAACGTGCGTAAGCCAGATAGCGGGTAGGGCAGCGCGTAAATCATGCGGTGCTCCCAAAATGTGAACGATGCGTGCAACGCATGCGGCACGCCATGTGCGCATCTCTCACTGCTGGAATAACGCCGCGTGGCTTGCGCGGCGTCCTCCGGGCTACCTGACGCACGCGTTCCGGGATCCATGGTCTCGAAGCTATGCACGTCTCCGTTGGTACTTTTAAACCTGGAGTGAGGTTTACGCCGCCGTCATCGCATGGTCTTGCTGGATGCATAAGAAAACGTGGTCGGTGCCACTGTTGGTCTGTGTTTAAAAAAACGCTCTTCACGCTCGTCGTGGCATGCCATAACAATATGTGCACGCGAGGAATTGTTTACTATCAGAAGTGCTGGTCTTAAATCCAGTAAACATTGTAAACGGTTAATGGAGAACAACAATGTCCGTAAAGCAATACCCCGTATATGTGTATGTCTGCTGCGGTGCGTCAATCAGCCTGCCTTAGTGAGGACTCCCGTTATTGATGTGACGGTGCTGTGCCCCACCAGTCTGTGAGTTTGCCCCAGTGAGGCCTCTCGTGATTGATGTGACGGTTCTGTGCCCCACCAGTCTGTGAGCTTGCCCCAGTGAGGCCTGTCGTGGTTGATGTGACGGTTCTGTGCCCCACCAGTCTCTGAGCTCTGGCCTGGGTTAACACACAACACGCCTGGCACGGGCGATGGGTATGTAACAACTAACTGTCAGTCCAGACCTGTCTGGGACCCGGCGGGTCTCTGTGCTGTGGTGGACCGCTGACACCGCCCGGTCAACAGCGACACCACCCGGTCGGCAGTGACACTTCTGGGCGGTCACGGGGTGCGTCCTGGCTGGGCGGCTCGCTGGACTCTGTAGTGGACCGCTGACACCGCCCAGTCAGCAGCGACACCTCCGCGCGGTCACGGAGTGCGTCGCGGGCTGGACGGCTCGTTCGACACTCGCCCCAGCCGCCTCCCCCGGGGAAGTGCATGTAGAGAATGGCCGGCTAGCATCACCGACGGAGCCTGCCGAGCTATCAGGGTGCTGAGGGCGCAGCACCGCCGTAGGTGGGGTTGGCTCTCACAGGAGACGGGCTCTTCTGAGCGCTGCCGATGACGTGTCTGTCGTCCCCCGTCGTCCGCCCCCGGGAGCACGCACTCACCACCGACTAACGGGACACCGTCCGGGCGTGGCTGCTGCTGAGCAGCTACGCGTGCCTAGCGCAGCACACGGCCGTCCACACGGTCGCTGCAGGCTCCTGCCGGTCACCGCCAGCTGCAGCATTAAGGTCGCCGGTCCCCCCCCGGCACCGGGAAATGCGTGCCCAGAGTGCCTAGGCGAGGCTGCGGCTGGTCTGGCGCTGGCTGGCGCTCGGCGGCGCAGCTGCTCGGCGGCGTCGCTGGCGCCTGTTGCCGGACCCGCCGGCCCGGCGTCGCTTCGGTCGTCCCCTGAGCTGACGGCCGTACCGTTCCAGCGGGCCGCGCGCCGGACGAGGCGGCCGGCTCCAGCCTGGCCCGCTTCCTGGACAGACGCATCTCGTCACCGGTGACCCAGCTTCAGGTCAGTCGGGGGCGAGCCCCGCGGGGCTGCAGCCGGCGGCTGTCGGCCGGGACGGCTCTGGACGGAGGCCAGCGCGCCCTGCTGGTGGGCCCTGATGGTCGGGCCTGCCGCTCAGGCCGGGCCCCTGTGACGCGCACCGGGCGGATCACGCGCCAGCTGAGCTGTCTGGCAGGCCGTCTGTGGCCCTGTGCTACAGACCACGCCACAGCCCGGCTTCGGTGTCTTGCGCCGATGTCTTTTTATGCTCAAAGCACGATGTGTAGCTTGTGCGACCCAGCATTTCCAGGATTTCATTGCCGAAGTCCTCACCTTGTGTTTATGATGCTGCCTCAGACGTGTGCTCTCATCGAACGGAATCAAATGTAATCCCAGAATCGATTCCCTGTTGCTGGACTTTGATTCCGCTTACTTTCCACTATTTATTCAGCGATTTATTTTAGTAATGTTCAGAATTCATTTTATAATGTCCAGAATCAGATACAAGACGTGTCAGATTCAGATTGGGACTCAGGCTCAATTTTACCATAAACGAAAATTTTAACATTCATGTTTGTTTTAGCAAGTTTGGGATTCAACCCAAGTGGCGGAATCCATTTCACCCAGCCGGTACCAAGCACTGGTCTGGATGCTGCGCATGCAGTGTTTTTTTCTCGAATAATCCAAAAAATCCAGACTTCTCAAGGCACTTCCGGATCGTGCCATTTCCAATAGTGTCGAATAGACGATTTTCTCTCCCGGCACATCAAATGAGATGCCTTTATTGATGCCGCTGTTT
Organism: Pollicipes pollicipes; assembly: GCF_011947565.3. Taxonomy (NCBI): domain Eukaryota; kingdom Metazoa; phylum Arthropoda; class Thecostraca; order Pollicipedomorpha; family Pollicipedidae; genus Pollicipes; species Pollicipes pollicipes. Next base: position 38,366,022 of record NW_023597054.1, on the reverse strand, counting down.
GGTAAAGGTCTTTGGTAAAGTTCATCTTTGCTCGCTGGGCAAAGGTGGACTGGTTGTCGACATCGTTCACAGCTAACTACGACAAACATCCGTGCTGTTCGTGCATTTGAGGGGCGTTGCATTCAGAACTATGCACAGCTGACTAGCACAGCTAGCCGCGTCAGTTATCCGTGCTTGTGTATCTGGCGGGGGTGACATGCAAGATCACTTGCCTCGTCTTTCCTTGAGAAGCGACCAAAAGTCTTTCGAGCCGCGCTGTATGACTGGACAAATTATCCAAAACATTCGTGTTCATTTCTTGCCAGCATAGCCACGGCTCCCTCCGTATATATATATATATATATATATATATATATATATATATATATATATATGTCTATACATATACATATATTTATATTTATGTACATATATATTTATATAAACTGATAGCATACGGAATAAGCTTTCATTCTACCCGCAGATAGTGCACTTCCCTATCTATCTAGAATAGCTTTGTCTGCACATGATACAGGCCATGCTCTGTTGGCAACTTTGTGCGTTGTTTCGGTATCGTGGACCATCGGGGCTCTCAGTGGCAATGTCTGTTATCACCTATCATCCTGGCATGCATATTTCTAAAACTTACATGGTGCTACTTGGTTTTATTTGCATGGATTAGCCCGTCTCATAGTTTGCATCTCGACTGAATGTCACGCCTTTGAAAGAGATCCGAGAACTCTACCTGGCGTGGGCACCACGTACGTAATACCTTCTGATTGTGATGGCTGTCCTGGTGTCTGATCTCAACGGCCCTCACTGTCTGATCCGTGTGTTTGAGCCGTGCCTGCTGCGTTCTGGTCTGCGCGCAGCAGGAGCGTCGGCGCAGCGTCGCCAGCTCTGCTCCCCTGGACGGCTCGCCGCTGTCGCTGGTAACTATGCCGGCTTGGCACGTGTGGAGCGCGCTGCACCTGCTGCACCAGTCGCTGCCGCCGCCGCCTCCGCTGTTTGCATGCACAGTGCTACCGCCCCCGGCTTGCGCGGGCAGTACTGCTGTCTGGATGTTGACCTGACTGCAAGCTTCCGAAGGCTTCCAGACTGGTCTCTGTAGGCTTTGTAGTGCTACGGCTATGGCTCATTGATGAAGGAGCCATGCCCCGTCTGAGTTGAACTGGACCCGGGATATGTATTGGTTGAACTTGGGAACTGGTTGTGGGTTTTTTCATCTTCCCCGCTGCATAGTGCATACTTCCCTGGTCATGACTGCTGATTGTGGAATGCAATTGCTCGTCAATCGCTTGCTTTCAAACAGGCTCACAATGTTTAACGCATTTTTCACTAAGATGTGGATGCACACGAAAAATTATGTATTGCTGCCATCATTACCGGATGTGTGTGAAGGCGCTGGGCCTACCAAAAAATCATTTTTTGCTAGTTGTGGGGCACTTTGCGGCGGCTTACTTTCGTGATTCATGGGATGACGTTCTCGGTAACAAATTACAGCGCCACATTTCTGCAGGGTGTTAGCCTCAACACTGACCCCATTGGGAGGCGAGTACTACCTGGTATTTGTCATTTTCATAACGACAACGTTTTGTTACCTAACTTTGCGGTGAAGGACAGAAGGCAAAGGTGTTGATATCATTTATTGTTCGTGATATGCTGAGGTTGATGAACTTCTCTTGGACTCTGAATGTTCTGGTGTTGAAAAAAATGAATGAAATGAAAAAATGAATGTATGTTCTTTTTAGATCACTAATGCCGCATATGGTGTATTACTTTGTTAAGTTGCCATTTGTGATCCCATGCGTGACATGATGGCCCAGAAGTGAGCCGATTATGTTTTTTTCAGCAAGCAAAGTCCTAGCGAATGTAATAAAAGGAATTAAAATATTTTTTAAATGTGGAAACCAGTAGGACTCCCACGCGGTAGTGTATGAAATGCTCCCAAATAATTTCTAGAGGCTGAATCATGGCTGGCAGACACGATTGCACTGCACGATTTCGGATATTTATCGCTCGCTTTTGTGAACGTCCTGTAATTGGAGTGCATTCTATGTGAAAATCGTCATTTAAAGTGAGCTGATTTCCTGCTGTTGATTGCCGCCTTTAACGCCCAATCTCTTAGTTTGTGCGACTACTGGTCTATTCCCGCTGCATCACGGCATTGTGTATGCTGCTGTTGCCAGCAAGGCAAACAGTGTGCTGCCGCAGCTGCGCCGGTGCGGGAGTTCCACTGGCGTGGTGTGGCGTGTGTTTGCTGCCGCAGCTGCGCCGGTGCGGGAGTGCCATTGGCGTGGTGTGGTGTGTGCCGCTGGCCTGCATTGGCGGGGCTCAGCGTCACGTGTCTGCCCTATGTGGTGTCGAGGACGACACTAACAAACTCCGCACCGACTGTGCATGATGGCCCTGGGCGGCTGGAATCCCGAGGGAGATATGGTTGTGTTCTTGCGGAAGGTGCTTAGCTGTTTGGCTAATGGCGCTCGTGCGATGCATTTCTTGTACCACTGGTGACACAACTCCTCGAGCTTGTGCGCTGTCGGCTTTGTGGGCAGCAAATGATAATCACCTACCGGCAGTGCACCAGGAGTAGCTGGAAAAACAGTTGACGACTGAAAGCTTTCGTAAAGGGATCTCAGTATGAACGATACTGACTGGACCCGCCGTTAACATTCATATTGCAATCACTTGCGCCTGTGGCCAACCTCCGTAGAGCCGTCCCAATCATTCCTAGTGGTCATGATCAGGAGGCATCTTCAGTAGGGATGGCGTGATCGCTTGGCCACTGTCATGCGTGATAGTTTCAGCCCTAACATCCCTAGCGGTAGACCAGGCCGAACCGTGCGACATTCTCGAACAAACCGGCTTTGGTCATCTCCCATTTTAACGAGGTGATGTTTGCAATGCTGTAGGTTAGTGATTATTGTTTGTCTACCCAAGGTCCAAAATTTGCGTGTTCTTCAACATATATTGGTCATATGCGTCGTGCAGTGCACATCCATCAATGTCCGCCGCGCTCAGCGGCTTCAACCGCGTGCATGTCGTGCAGGACGCGCCGTTGGGCTCGGGCCAGTCCACCCCGCGCACCGCGGGGGAGGCCACGCCACTGCGCTCCATGTACGGTGACGACCTGCGCCGGTGGCTGGAGTTCGGAAGCGATCTGAGCGTGCCCAACCTGCGGCGCCACGCAGTCCAGCTGAGCAACAGGTCAGACACCGCCTCGCCCCGGCCGGGAGGGAGCGGCGCTCGGGGCAGGCCGAGCGACGGCGGCCGGCCAGACGGCGTCGCTGACGACCCAATGTCAGGGTGATGTCTGTGGCGAGAGCAGCGGGGTTGGCTGGCCGCAGTCGCGGTGCGGCATTGGTGACGCGTCTCAATGGTGCGGCTGGCAGCGGGGCCCTCACCCGCCGGTTCGCGCCGTCACGTAGATAACCGGAACAGTGTCGGCTCCTGGTACAGCTGACCACGCTGCACAGTTCCCTTGCACTAGACTGTCGACCCACTGTGCGTTAGCCTGCTGTCGGCGCCAGCCTCCGGCCACCAGCGCCAGCCGGCAGCCGTTGTGAGCCGGTCGGCCGGCGTGACCGACAGGTACACGGTGGGCGCGTTCCTGTCGGGCCTGATGCGGGTGGTGCAGGAGGAGTGCCCTTCGCTAAGCTGCCACCTGTGCCGCGCCACCGAGGCCGGCCCGCACGTGCTCTGCGACGTGGCAGAGGTGGACGGCGACAACTGCGACGGACTGATCCTGGTCGGCCACGGATACAGAGACGACTGTGCGTACCAGCTGCCGCCCGACCTCGGCCACCGGCCGGCCGCGTACCGAGAAACGCTGGCGTCGGCAGCATTCGGTGGTCATGAGCTGTTGACATACTGATAGCGTTACTGCTGAGACAGAGCTGGCCTCATGTGAACGGTCGAGACATTTGCTAATACGAGACGAAACTTGTAAGAATGTGTACGCCTGCAAAGAAAGAAACATCTCCGATACGTTTTATGGCATGGTTGATCATTCCACTGCGGCTGAGTTTCACCGTTAATGTGTCATACTGGGGTGACTTCCGCTCCAACCAGCATCCGGGGGCTGTCCGTCCACCGCTGCCGCCTCCATTAAGGGGGCGCTTGTGGGCGGCATCTCGCGCCGTGACGGGTTCGCTCTCTGTGTGCGGCAGACGCTGCGCGTTGGCGCACCGTCTGACGGGATCGCTCTCTGTGTGCGGCAGACGCCGCGCGGTGGCGCAAGGTCTGACGGGCTCGCTCTCTGTGTGCGGTAGACGCGCGCGCTGTGGCGCACCGTCTGAGCTTCAGCGGCCAGCTGCAGGGCTCGGGCTCTACCGAGGGCGGCGCGGCGCAGTGTTCGTCTGTGCCGCCGTCGCCCGGTCCGGCCAGCGCCGGCCTGGTGTTCCGCTCGCCCGGGGAGACGGCTGGCTCGGCCGGCCCACCGCCGCCCCGACAGAAGCTGGCCTGGGCGCGCGTCCATGACAAACAGGTGGGCGCCAGCCTCGGCGGCAGGTGGTTGCCGACCGACGCTGGGAGGTGGGAGGTGGGCGCCGGCGGGATTTGGGCACCAACCGCCGCTGGGAGGTGGGAGGTGGGCACCGGCCGCCGCTGGGAGGTGGGAGGTGGGCGCCGACCACCGCTGGGAGGTGGGAGGTGGGCGCCGGCGGGAGGTGGGCACCAACCGCCGCTGGGAGGTGGGAGGTGGGCGCCGACCACCGCTGGGAGGTAGGAGATGGGCGCCGGCGGGATGTGGGCGCTGACCGCCGCTGGGAGGTGGGAGGTGGGCGCTGACCCGGCGGTCATGGCACGGGACGGGTGTTTGCCAGGCGTGCTTGTGCTCCGCGTATAGCCTGTGAGGGCCACCGAAAAATGTCGGGGAGGAGTCTCCTGTGGCCGTTCAGTACGACAGCGATGGTCTACATAATCTATAGCTGACTTGCGTACCCGGAAGCGGCATGTCTCACTTCCATTGCAGAACCTCTGCATCGCGACAGTTGCCCACACACGTCGGGCACCTACAGTAAGGAGATCGTTGGCACCACCGCGTTCTGCTTGCTGTGGGCCACCAGCGGACGGCACCGGCCGGTCGACACTGGCCGCCTACCCACCGTCTGTGGGCTGGTGTTGGCCCGATGCTGTGATGACGGCTGGCCTCGCTGTTCATGCCGGCGGCGTCAGCTGTGCCCGTCCAGCGGACCACCGCCGTCCGCTGCCCACTGACCCGCACCCCCGCCCAGGTGGAGCTGTACACCTACAACTGGCCCAAGGAGAAGTGGGAGCACCTGCACCACAAGAGCTCGGACCTCTGTCAGTGGACCAACGCGCGCTGCTCCCTGCTGCACTCAATCGTTGCGCAGAAGCTGGGCCTGTTTCATCACCAGCCGTTCACCAGGCGTCACGACCAGTCCACCGACCAGGTACGGCTATATCACCAGTTCACCGACCAGGTACGGCTATATGCCAGTCCATCGACCAGGTACGGCTATATCACCAGTCCACCGACCAGGTACGGCTATATCACCAGTCCACCGACCAGGTACGGCTATATCACCAGTCCACCGACCAGGACGGCTATATCACCAGTCTACCGACCAGGTACGGCTATATCACCAGTCCATCGACAAGGCGTACGTCGAGCCATGGACCCACTGTCGTCTGGTGCCCTGGTGGTATGCAAAACATATCAACTACCCGCCAGATCTATCCTATACAGCTGCTCGTCTAGGTCGATATATTTCGCTGCGCATTTTGGTCATTTAAGTGTGGTCATATTGCGCCCATGTGCTTGAATGCGAGGTCACAGCCGGCTTGGTCGCTCCCGACGGGACATAACGCGCGGGCCGGCCGTGCGCAGGGGACCAACATCTACCAGAACCAGATGTCGCACATCGTGCAGCTGATCCGGCAGGCGGCGCCACCGTCGCAGCCGGCGGGGCCGCATCGGCCCGGCGGCGGTCGGACCAGGCTCTTCACCGAGACGCTGCGGGACTGCAAGCCGGGCCCGCTGCCGCCGCCCGGCCCGGCCGCCGACGCCGTGTGCCGCCACGGCCAGCAGCTGACCGAGGTGTACCGCGTCAACAGGAAGGGAGGTCAGTGTAGCGAACGGAGGGCGGCGGCCGGGGGATCGCCTTTGAACGCGCTGATGGGTCTGACGATGGTGGCCGAGTGCACGGCGAGGGGTCGTTTACATTGCCACGTGCCGTCAAATGTGACTGGTTTGCTTAGTAGTTTGAGAAAGAAGCAACTAAGTCTAGCTTGGCTAGTCCAAACTGCTCCGACCGACAGCCCCGCCGTCTGTGTGTGCACAGACGAACAGAAGAAGTTGTACCACCAGTGCCAGACGCTGGAGTCGCTCGACAAGGACTCGACCATGGAGAGTTTCGTGCGTCTTCTGAAGGGCTCCGGCCGTCTGCTGCACTTCTGCTTCACGCCGCTACTGCTGCTGCCGTCCTGGCGCTGGCAGACGGCCGTCACGCGCGACCAGGCGCTGCTGACGGCGCGCGAGCTGGCGGCGGCGAGCGCGGCGCGCGCCGGCCGGCCGCCGCCGCGCGTGCGCCACCCCTCCGAGACGTCGTGCCGCTCCGGCGGCCGGCCGTCTCCCCGCCTGCGCCGCCAGGCGGCCGACGAGCGCTGGCACGAGACCCTCTGCACGCTGCTGCTCGGCGAGTACCTGCAGTACCTGCAGAAGATGGGCTTCCTGCCGCTGCAGTACGGCCTGAAGGGGCCGCGCCGGCCGGAGGCGGCCGAGCCGGCCGTCGTCGCATACCTGTACAGGGTGATCCTGGGCGGCGGCGGCTACCTGCTCTTCCAGATCGGCGTCGAGGAGCCCTTCTTCTACGTCAAGCTGTACGCGCTGGAGGGGCTGCGCGTGCGGCTGCGCGGCCGCGCGGCGCCCATCAACCCACAGGTCAGCCGCCGACGGGGGGCGGGGCGACACGCCGCGCTCTCTGCCGCTGGCGGCGGCTGGGTCAGCCGCGGCATGTAACGCCGGGTACTGTGAGGGTTTTGCTGTACTTTGCGGTGGGGTAACGCTTCATTTCACGAGCTCATTTGCAGTATGTTGTGCTGCCCCCCTCCCCCGTGACATTCGAAGAGGTGGCGCTGCCTCACGGGTGCCTCTCCGTGTCCAACCGCTCGTTCGGCTGCCAGTCTGGCCGGCTGCCGGCCGCTGGTCTGACGCCGGCCGCTGTCCGGGCAGATGGTGCAGAGCTACCTGGCCGATTGTGACGACATCGGCCGCTGGTCTGACGCCGGCCGCTGTCCGGGCAGATGGTGCAGAGCTACCTGGCCGAGTGTGACGACATCCGGGCGCACACCCACCTGCACTCGTACATGCACGACTACCACCTCCGCATGATGCAGCAGTACGTCGGCGGGCGGCCGCTGCTACTCCGCCAGGGCCTGCACATCATCTCCTTCCTGGAGGACTTCTACAACTACTACCCCAAGGGGCCGACGCACGCGCGCAACTTCATGGCCACAGGTGGGACGGCCGGCCGTGCGGCACGCGCTCGGCTGTGTGGTGTCGCTGTGTCCGCTCGTGGGTATGGCCCGGGGCGTGATGTGCTCTGCCCAGGGCACCGGTGCCAGTGCCGGAGCACCAAGGCTGCATCGTCGCCACCAGCGGGCTCGCCGACATGAGGTTTGGGTTTGATGGTGATGACGCGCCGGTGTGTGGGCCGTAACGCCGTCCGCGCCGCCGCCAGGCTCGGTCACGTTCGAGGAGCAGACCTCCACCACACCGGACCAGCTGTACAACTACCTGCTGACGCACGAGAAGCGCTACAAGATGCGCGTGCTGCGGATGATCCCGCTGTTCGAGGACAGCGGCGAGGAGACGGTGAGTGATGCCGCGTGGAGCCGGCTCTCAGCAGAGAATGGGCTTGCGAAAGGCCGGCCCACCGCGAGAGAGGTCGGTGTTTGGTTTGGTGTCAATCTGGCGTGATGTGCGCCGGGCGCCACTAGCGCCACGGCTACCGAGCGCTAGCGCGGCGGCTAGTGCCGAGAGTGAGAGTCAGTGATATATCCGCGCACGCATGCGACACACCTCCGTGTCATTTACATTGAAACCGAACATGGCACGGTCGATAGGACCATGATGACACGGGTGTACAGGGTGTGATTGCGTGTGATCGTGTCACTGTGAGTGGTGACGGACTGGTGCCATGAAGGACAGTGAGGAGCACGTAGCGCGCCTAACGGTGCTGCTCCAGCGGCACTCGGAGATGGCCGCCTAGGCCCAACAGGAGGCCTCGCAGCGTGACGCGCGACTGAAGGCGGTGTTGGAGCGTGCTCTGACGCAGAAGGGTCTAGCAGCTCCGCCGCCGGTCGACGCCGACGCAGTCGTGCAGGCTGCTGCTGCCGCCGCACCCGCATGTCTCTCAGCCGGTGCCATCTACGCGCTGCACCTGACATCGGAGGCGTCGCTGAGGGGGGTTTGAGAGTGGCGGCAGAAAATGTGCGATTATCGGCTGCTCACCCGGCTCGACTCAATGCCGGTCGGGGAGCGGAGGGCCGTATTAGCTAGTGAGACGGCTAGTATGAACAGTGCCGCGCTGCGAGGTGAAACTGTTACTGTGGGAAGGCTATCCGCTTGTCGGCAGCAGCAGCGGCAGTGCAGAACGTATCCGCGGACTATTTTCACGTGGCTAGCTAGACGTATCTCGTGGATGTGGACCGACTGTCGGGCTGGCCGTACATCACCGTGTGCCCGCGGACGGCATCAGCAAACCATCTGACCAAACAGCTCCGCACGCTGTCTGCGATCACTGGTGTTCCGGCGGTGCTGCGGACTGACGGCGGACCGCAGTTCGCATCCTCGACGCGGCGCCGGTTCCTGGAGCGGTGGGGAGTTCATCATGAGATGTCGCCTCCCAGATATCCACGCTCGAATGGACATGCCGAAGCCGCCGTGAAAGCGGTAAAAAAGGTTGTCAGTGCCGCGTCAGCCGGGGGCCGCCTGAGCGACGAACAGCTCGATCGCGGTCTGCTCGAGCTGCGCAAAACACCGCGGGCCGACGGTCGGTCGCCTGCACAGGTCCTTTTCGGCCACACGCTGCGGTCAGGTTCGGTGCCTATGCACCACCGTGCCTGCGCCGCGGAGTGGCAGCGGGCAGCCGGCCAGCGCGATGAAAGGGCCGCCAAGATTGCAGAGGACGTTGGACATCGACACGACCTGCGATCCCGTTCACTCTCAGCCCTGCGGCTCGGCGGCAGCGTGGACGTTCAGAACGCCGAGACTCGTCGCTGGGACCGCTCTGGTGTCATCGTCAGTATCGGCCGGAGCGGGCGGATCTGGTGGCGGAACAGGCGGTTCCTGCGGCCCCGTTGCCCACTGCAGGCGAGCCCCGGACCTCAGAGCACGCCGGGCGGCGCGGCCGCCGATGTGCCGCCGAGCACGCCAGGTGGCGCTATGCAGCCGGCCGCCGCCCAGGTGCCGCCTGCCCCACCCGCGGAGCCGCCGCTCCGCCGTGGCGTCCTTCGGCGCACTCCGCAGTGCGCCGAACAGGCGAACAGAACAGGCGATCGGCGCACTCCGCAGCGCCTTACCGTCCGCGGGGGTGGTCAGATTTACTTAAGTAGATTCGTGTGTTCATCGCAGATTTCGTCGAGTTCATTTCCTTTCGGTGTGTTTAAAAGTGATGGTGTAATCACTTAGGGGGAGGTGTTTGGTTTGGTGTCAATCGGGTCTGACGAGCGCCGGGTGCCACTAGCGTCGAGAGTGAGAGTCAGCGATATATCCGCGCACGCACGCGACGCACCTTCGTGTCACTACATTGAAACCGAACAGTCGGCTCGCGCAAGCTCGGCCCCCCGGAGAGAGGCTGCGGACCTGTCGGCTTGTATGGGCTTGTGGGGTGCACTAGGCGTGGGCTGGTCTGGAGCTTCACGCCAGCCTGGTGAACTTTGCAGTCCAGTATCTCTGTATAATCTTGGCGTGCCATGCTGCCTGGGCGCTGTCCGTCCTGAGTCTTTCTCCGGTCCGACCGGCATCTGACGGCGGCCGCCTCTCTGGCCGGCGCCGCGCAGACCGAGGACGAGTACGTGCTGGTGCAACTGAACCAGCGCGAGGTGCGGCGGGCCGAGCCGGCGCAGCAGCCGGTGGTGTACGACCTGGCGCTGGTCGTCTCCCGCGACTTGGCCGACCCGGCCGCCGACACCCGGCTCCGGCTCAAGTTCTACGTGCTCATGACCAGCAGGTGCGTGCCGCCGGCGGCAGCGCAGGATGTGGCGGTGCCGTCCCGCCGCCTGCCGGAGCCGGCTGGGCGGCCACCATACCGGGGGCGTCATGTCATCGTAACGCATGGGATTCCCTGTTCGTGTGGGTGGTGCTGAGCTATCGAACACGGACGACTTGGAAGTGTGTTAAGTTGCAGTAATCGTATTTTCAAACGGACATGCGTTACCTGTTTGCTTGATTTCCAACATTGGTTTCCTTTTTTCCAAGCATATTACTGATAGTCATACTAACACCCGTATGGCATAATTGTGTGCAGCTGTCAGACATGGTGCTCTCAGAGACCGCTGCATGACGAGTCAGCAGGGTCCTCGGACTTGAAATGAGTATCTAATACAATACACTGTCTTCAGGGACATCTATCCCAAGGTGTTCATCGAGAGGAAGTTCGAGAACTACCGGCGCGTGGATACGGCACCCGGCGTCCTGGCCGACCCGCCGACGGCCCCCTCCTCCGGTCAGTCTCTCACCGCTCAACTTCCCCCCTCTCCGGTCAGTGTCGCCCCTCCTCCCCTCTGCCTCATCCTCCGGTCAGTATCGCTCTCCCCCGCCCCTCCCGCTCCGCTGTGTGCGTCTCTCTTCCTCTCCTCTCTCACTCTCGCCCTCTCTCTCTTTCTTTGTCAAGTCGCCTCTGGCTGTGTGTGCTCTGCTGCCTGACAGAGCGGCCCTACCCTCGGCGCTGCTTGTATGGAGCTCTCTGGCTGTGTTGCCATGCTCTCTGCTCCGTCTCACATAACGCCTCTGCCACTAATCCGATGGGTCAGGGCCCTTTACTCTGTGCACTCGCTCCCCCACACGGCGCCCCTGCTCATGAAGGTCAGTCAGAGCCCAGTCCGGGTTCCCCCGCCCCGTCCCGTCACACAACGCCACGGTCCATCGTTAGGAGGCTATGCGGTACCTTCCGGCGTGCTCGCTGTAACTTCTCACCCTCTCACTCTTCTGACGGCTCCACTGGGCCGATACGGATGGCTGCCTTGCTCGCCGCGTTTCCGCCAGCCGTCATCTGGCGGACCGTCGGCTGGGGTCGCTGGTGGGGGCCGACGGTGCGGGGACACGAGATAGCCGGCTCCTCCGCAGCGGAGAGGTCCGCAGCACTGCTCCATAACCTATCCCCGTGCCTTCCTCGGTCGGTGTTGTGGCGCGCGCTGACTGCCTGTGCGGTGTCGCGGCATGCTACTGGGGTGTGCGGTGGTAGAAGCTAGCCGCGGCATGTCTATGTTAGCGTCTCTGTCTGGCAGCAGCGCCTTGCCGGCTATAGTCGGTCGGTGTTTGCCGCGTCGGTGTAGCTGCCACTGTCGTAGCTCACAGCATTTGAGCATTGTGTAGGTGAAGGACCACCGACTGTCGCTGGTGTGGCGTGGCCTCAGTCTGTGCCAGTGGTGTGTGCGTGGTTGCGGCGGTGTACGGTCGGTAGCCTCGTGCGGTGATGGCGGCGGGCCGGCCCAGTCACCGGCGCTGGTGCTGTCTCTTCGCAGGCTCGGTGGTAGTCCGCGATCGCCGCTCGCAGAGGTCCGGTGAGTTCCCCGGCCCCGCCTGCCCGCGCCGGCTCCCGCCCTCGTGCTCGCCCCTCATTACCGACGTGATTAGATAAGACGCCGTCGGAAAATTTGAATCGTGTGAGGTTATCGTTCATACATCGTCACTTCTTTTGTTCAGGCCGTCCGTGTTGCGAGTTCCTCCCGTCTGATGGTGGTCAGGGGCGCGTCCCTTCCTGTTTCTGTGCGAGTCCATCCCGTCTGACGGTAGTTGAGGTCAATCCTCTGTGGTTTCGCGTGAGTCCAGCCATTCACCGTCTCTCCGTCGAATCCGCAGAGACGAGTGGCACTAGCAGCGAAGACGCCACCGGCACCAGCAGCTCCGGCAGCGGCTTCTTCAGCTCGTACAGCACTCTCAGGTGAGTCCGCACGGTCGCTGCTTTGGTCCGCAGCGGCTCAAGGCTCCTGTGGAGAAAGCGTGTGGCCTTATGAATTGCTGAGCTTTTTGAAAATATACGTTGGATCTGTTTTGTCTTATCATATCACAACGCATGTAATTGCCGTGCCGATGATCTTAGCTTTTCCCCCACGTCGACTGATGTGGGGAAAAGTGCCGTGCCGTGCCGTGCTGATGATCACGACATTTTCCCCAAGGCAAAAAAAAACTGGCGAATCGCGTTGGTGATGAGTCTCTGATCCACGCCTTGTCGCCTTGACACCGGCCTTCTGCCGCAGGCCCGAGTCGGTGCACTACCTGGGCTACTTTTCGTCGCACGAGCAGTACATGCAGGTGGTGCTGGCCGACGAGGTGGAGCGGGTGCGCCGGCGGATCCTGGAGGTGGTGGGCCGGGCCAAGGTCCACTGCAGGTACGTCAGCCGGCCGTTGGTGCGGCAAGTACAGGCGCCACCCGTCGCTGTATATGGGTTCAGTCACGCCGGTGGCGCGAGGCCGTCATTTTGTGCAGGGTGCACCAGTCCGGTCTGTCGCGTCGCCCGTTACGGCTGTCGTTCTCTCGGTCGGCTCCGCCCAGTGATGGCGCGCCGAGCGGCGGTGCCCGGGAGCCGGAGCGTGCCCGCCCAGCACGCTCCGGCTGGGCGGAGCGTGCTGGGAGAGCATAGAGACCAGAGAGAGCATACGTTCTCGCTGGCCCGCCCAGCCGCCTCTGTTCGCCGCTGTGCTGGTTGTGTGGGTGTGGGTTCAGGTGTGTGGGTGTGGCCGCCTCTGTTCGCCGCTATGCTGGTTGTGTGGGTGTGGGTTTAGGCGTGTGTGTGTGTGTGGCCGACTCTGACCGGCGCCGCTGTGCTGGTTGCAGCCAGGCGGACGCGTTCACCAGGTAACCGAGAGCGTGTTGCGCGCTGCCCCTCCCCATCCCCCTGCGCGGCAGACTCGGACGTCCGGTGATGGACGGACAGCCGTCCAGACAGCCACGCTGGCACCCGGCGTCTTGGCCGCAGCCTAGCTGTTCGCGATGTCGTGCAGTTGTCTCCGCATGCTAGCACAGTCATTGTGGTTTGTTGACGCACACACCGTGGCGGGGCGTCCCGGCGGCGGCCCCGTGTACTGTACGCCTTCGTCTGAGCCCTGTCGTACTCCAGTTCCACTGCATGGCCTCCCACGCAGAGGCTACCAGGTCACTGCATCGCACGCTTACGGGAAATACCGCCAGTTATGGAGGACAGCGTCACATTTCGGCTCAAGGTCGCGTGTTTATCCGGCGGACGGAGCTGTGAGCCCCGCAGGCGCCTAACCTGTTGCCCGGTTTGAAACTAAAGCCGCCGAGCAGAAACTTCTATGGCATATGCATTTAGCCCTGACAGGAATGTGTTTGTTTCATTTGTATCTGAGGCTCGTTAGAACTAACGTTAGCCGTGTTTGAGCCACTATATGTTTGCTGATTTTGAATCATGTTTAAACTGTAGATGCGCGGGCGAATTGCGTGCCTTTTAAGAAAAGCGCGCGGTCGGCAAAAAGTGCATGTTAGCAATATAAAACTGATGATAGCTTACCCATCCACTTCAGCACGTGCGTTTAATGTTGCTAGCCGTTTAAAAATGTGTGTGGGTTATGCAGCCGCTTAGCTAATGCATAAGTTATGCGCCTGCCCACCTGCCGTGAGACCAGTCTGCACTTTGCATCGTGGGTTTCGTCTTTGCACTGCGTTGATGGGGTAGTGATAAGCATTAAATTATCAAGTACAGTTTTATTTACCGCAAGCGTGAATGCGAGCGATGAATTACTGTTGTCTATTTCACAAACCGTGATCTGCTTATGAATGAGCTTAAGTTTCCGAGGTATGCGCAGTCAAATGCGCATGCATTCATCGTTTTATTTGTTGGGCTGTGATGAGCTCTCTATCCGTCTTTGAACGCCCGCGCGGCGACACTGCACTAGTGGCGCTGGGGCTGAAGCAGGACGGTTCTGTTTCAGACGAGACTCACTCTGGCAGCGGCTCAGGGAGGAGGACGAACGGACCCGCGGCTCGGTATGTGTTGTAAGACCATGGCCGCCTGAGACGCCGCTGGTGCCTGTGGCTAAGACCATGGCGCCGGCGCCGCTGGTATCTGTGGCTCTCCTGGGGGACGCCGCTGGTGTCTGGCTCTCCTGGGGGCGCCGCTGGTATCTGGGGCCCTCCTGGGGACGCCGCTGGTATCTGTGGCTCTCCTGGGGGACGCCGCTGGTGTCTGGCTCTCCTGGGGGCGCCGCTGGTATCTGGGGCCCTCCTGGGGACGCCGCTGGTGTCTGACTCTCCTGGGGACGCCGCTGGTGTTTGTGGCCCTCATAAGGGGAGTCCATTTCACTGGCCTCCGCGTGTTGTCTCAGGCCGGTTTTGTGTTTGGGTTGTAGCAGGGAAGCGTTGTGGGTGCTGGCTCGATTTCGCACATGCATGGACCAGGCCGATCTGGAATTCGGGAGTGTGCATCCTCTCTGCCACTGCGTTACCGTTCCTGCCTTCACTAGTGGGATCCAGCTGCAAGCGCTGGGCGCTGGGGGCCGCCGCTCCGCCCTGCCCCTCCGTCAGCGACCGAACAGACACACTGATGAGCGGGGTCACGAACGGAGCGCTGCCGTCTATGCCCCGCTCCTTCCCGCCTCTCCTTCAGCGACCGGACAGACACACTGATGAGCGGGGTCACGAACGGAGCGCTGCCGTCCATGCCCCGCTCCTTCCTGCCTCTCCTTCAGCGGCCGGACACACGCCCTGTTGAGCGGGGTCAGGAGCGGAGCGTTGCCGGCCGTGTGCCGCTCCTTCCCGTTTCTCCTTCAGCGGCCGGACAGACGCCCTGATGAGCGGGGTCACGAACGGAGCGCTGCCGTCCATGCCCCGCTCCTTCCTGCCTCTCCTTCAGCGGCCGAATAGACGCCCTGTTGAGCGGGGTCACGAGCGGAGCGCTGCCGGCCGCGTGCCACTCCTTCCTGTTTCTCCTTCAGCGGCCGGACAGACGCCCTGTTGAGCGGGGTCAGGAGCGGAGCGCTGCCGGCCGTGTGCTGTTCCTTCCTGCCTCTCCTTCAGCGGCCGGACAGACGGCCTGTTGAGCGGGGTCACGGGCGGAGCGCTACTGGCTGTGCGCCGCACCGGCTCGCCGGACCAGGAGCGCCACGGTGACAGCGGCCGCCCGGTCTGTGTTGCAGTCGGCAGGCGGGCTGAGCTGTGCCGAGATGACGGAGCTGCTGACGCTGGTCTGCTGCCAGCCGCTAGAGGACATCGACCCCAGGCTGAGCCCGCTGGTGCAGCAGCCGCTCAGCTGGTACTCGGGTCTCATCCGCACGCTCACGCACAAGTACTCGGACTCGCATCGGTCAGTGGCGCGGCCCGGCCCGCTCCCTCCAGCTCACGCTCGGTGGACTCCGGCTGGCGGCGGTCCACATCCCGGTCCCTTGGCGGCCCGTGTCTCACTCTCCAGCTCACGCTCGGGGGACTCCGGCTGGCGGTGGTCCACAGCCCGGTCCCTCGGCGGCCCGTGTCTCACTCTCCAGCTCACGCTCGGGGGACTCCGGCTGGCGGTGGTCCACAGCCCGGTCCCTTGGCGGCCCGTGTCTCCCTCTCCAGCTCACCCTCGGGGGACTCCGGCTGGCGGTGGTCCACAGCCCGGTCCCTTGGCGGCCCGTGTCTCACTCTCCAACTCACGCTCAGGGGACTCGGGCTGGCAGCGGTCCACGGCCCTCGGCGGTCCATGTCTCACTCTCCAGCTGGCGTATGATCTTGGCTGCTGTCTCAGCTCCGGCGCTCTCCAAGCCCGCCTAGTGTTCGGTACCGCAGACTCCAGCTACTCAGTGCTCTCCCGTGCTCTGAACGCCGGGTGCTGGGCGGCTCGCCCGCCCTCTGGCCGCGCGCCGTGACCGCTGGCACGAGCCGGCCCCGCCGGCCGCGCAGCGCCGCTGGAATGTAACGCACCCCACCCGGCTCGGCAGCTACTACCAGTCGGAGTCGGGCTCGCTGCGCTACCTGGTGGTCATCCTGCCGGCAGAGTCCAGCGCGCTGTTCGTGCTCACCGTGGACTCGGAGTCCGCTCACCGCACGGCGGTGAGAGGGGCTCTCACCTGGTGGTGTCGGGCTAGACGCTAGAGTCGGACGACACGCGGCTGGTGGCGTGTCTTCGATGTGCGCGATGGGTGCTTGATGAAGCCGTGATATTTATTGAGATGATATTTCTGCCTTACAGCCTTTTAAGCCATCTTTGTAGACCTGTGTGCGGTTTTTGTGTGGGTGATAGGTGGACGTGATATTTGTAAATAATGTTAGAATATTATTGGAATTCGAATGTTACCTCGCTAATATCACAATATGGTGTGATAGCTTAGCATACAGTTGCTTTACTGAAAGCTATGAAAGCACGCACGGTGGGCATACGAGACTGCAGCCCTTGGTTGGCAGGTCAAACACCCCTAGAGGTGCTTTCGAACGAAGCGACCAAAGCTGCTCCAGCTTAAATGTATCTCAGAACAGACAGCGCATCAATGGTTTTGAGATCTCACAGCACTTACGGTTGTGAAGCAACGCGTTAGTCTGCGGAGAACACGGAGATCCCGGAAACCAGGGGCATCTAGATACTGACCTGGCCCTCCGTACCAGTGTCCCGGGTGCGTCGCTACCTTGAAACTGTAGCCAGGGCCGTGCGGCGGGTGTGGGCTGCTCCAGGGCTGTGTGTCGGTTGTGGCCCGGCGCTCCTGGTACCGGTCGCCTGACGCAGCCTGACGTGGCTCTCATGTTACCGACAGCACCTGAGCCTGGTGACGAGAGAGCCGAGTCTGGGCGAGCCTTCGGACGCGCCGTCTCCGTCCGCTTCGGACGGCGATCTGCTGCTGCGCCGACTCACCGAGCAGTTCGTCAACTGCTGCTGCTATCAGATGTGGGCCAGCTTCGTCCAGTAGCGGCCGACGCTGGCCGCTGGCCGCTGACCGCTCGCGCTCGCGGGGCTCGCGGGGCTCGCGCTCTTCCCCGATGTCGGCGGCCGGGCACGTGCTCCCTGCCGTCGGATCGGCACGGCAACTGGTCACGTGATGGAGCTCCAGGTGGAGGCCTTGCCCCGTCGGCTGGTCACGTGGTGTGGTGGTGGGGTGAAGCTCAGCCGTTTCAGTGGGTCACGTGACGCAGGTTTGCCTGTGCCGGATGCTGGGGGCGGCCCCTGCCCTGAGCTTCGAGTAATCGGTGTGCCACAGTGGCCGCTCTGGCGTGGCTTCAGAGCAGCAAGTCTTTGTTATTAGTTCGTTTGGGGTTTGCATGCTACTGTTGATTTTTCTTGGCGAGAGGGGGCACAAACCATTGTTGGAGGCAGAATTACTAACTGCTCGGTTACCTTTCGGCCAGCGAGTGGCCCCGTGGAAGTTCTGTGGTCGTGAGGCGCTGTGCTGTGATCTTGCCTCACTGCGACGCGTCGGATCAGGTAACGAGAAAGTGTAGCAAGGGAGACATTGGTGCGAATTCCTTCTCTTGCATATATGTATGCGGCTCTGCCGGGCGCTGGTGGATTACGTGTTGCGGGTTGTGCCTATCGAGCTTGCTTTTGTACGCCATCGAGTGTGGGTTGTAGCCGGAATACTTAAACCGTGCCTTGTCATTCATCGGCGTCACGATTTGTGGGACTCAAACAAATATAACGGTGTGCCTATATTGTAAAAAGAACACAGTTGAAGGGTTATGGTCGTGCTGCGCCGATCGCTGCGCACTGACGTCGACTACCGCGCCGGCTGTTGTGATACGGTATTGGACGGCGTGGATGTCGGGTGTGCTGGTGCCGCCAGCGATGTGACCCGGATGACCCGTTGGCGGAAGCGGCGCTGATCCTCTGCTGACCTCCAGCGCTCAGTGTGACCTGTGCAATGAACTGGCATGAGCGTGAGCTTGGGCATGAGCTGTGCCACGCCCTGTGTGCCACTTCCGCCTGGGCTGTCTGGCGGCGTCGTATGCTCCCGCGTATGGGCGCTATTTGGCCGGACATTTTTACTCGTGACGATGCCAGTACAGTGTCCGGCTGATTCCCAGTTCATGCAGTGTCCTGCTAATCGCCATATACACGATGTTGCATGGTGGGTGGGGTTGTGTGCTCTGGCGCCAGACGGGAGGAAGGGCCTGCAGAAAGACCAAGGCGGTGCCCTAGCACTTTTTTTTAGCTGAGGCGTTAGACTTCCCGATGCGGAGAGACACCTGAGGCTCCCTGTCGTCCTGACCAGTCGGGAAGGCTCCCTGTATTATCAGCGGGTGGCGAGAAGCCTTCGATTCCAATTTCGATAGCGGACGGGATCTTTTCAGACTGCTCCTTTAAAAACATCGCCAACGAGGTAACCGCGGAGCCGAGACCTTACGGAGCACTTCTGACACCGCTCCTGCCTACCGTTTGAGCTCGGTTGGCCAACGAGGTTACCGTGGAGCCGGGACCATACGGAGCACTTCTGACACCGCTCCTGCCAACCGCTTGAGCTGGGTTAGCCCACGAGGTTACCGTGGAGCCGAGACCGTACGGAGCGTTTCTGACACCGTTCCTGCCTACCGTGTGAGCTCGGTTAGCCCATAAGATTACCGGGGAGCCGAGACCGTGCGGAGCACCTCTGACACCGCTCCTGCCTACCGTTTGAGCTCGGTTAGCCCACAAGATTACCGGGGAGCTGAGACCGTACGGAGCACTTCTGACACCGCTCCTGCCTACCGTTTGAGCTCGGCCGGTCGAATCCGCTGCGTGGGAAAACCCGGCCCAATATCGTTACTTTTCGAAAATATAATACAGGTATGCGGCTACGGCAATAATACAATACGGCTGTGATTACAGTGTATGCGGTCTACCTAAGCAGTACACATGCGCCCCATGCCGCACACCGCTTCCAGTCACAGCAGCCCCGCACTCGCAAAACTTGGGCACCACCTGTCGGACACTGCTGGCGTCTGCCCGCTAAACCCGCGGCCGCGCGGGTTTAGCCGGCTCACAGGCAGGCGAATAGCCTCAGATTAGGAGCTCCGTCCTGGACACGCCGGTGGCGAGCCCTGGGGTACCCTAGGGGTATCCTAGAAGTAGCCCAGGTGGTTCGACTCTTGGCAGACTCCTCCCGCACTCCACCCGGTCTCACGAAGTCGCACCTCTGCAACGCTGCATTGCTGCGCTGAACGCGCTGCTTCAATGCTGGAAAACGACGGCCAGATAATAAACTATTGAATATGGCCACAAATCTGGCAGCATAAGATTCAACCATCTACGACGCATATGTGCCGTATCCCTGCGCTCTGCTATCTTGTGATCGGCGCGCATCTACAAGAACAAGCTTCACGTGTTTTGTCCGCAGCCCACAGACGGGCTGCATGTTTACAGGGAGTTGGGCCACATAGCTTCCAAGTTACGTATTACGTAGTCTTGCTCGCCAATCGTACTGTGAACGTGGTTCTGAATTGGTCACCGCCGATCAAGGTACCGGTTACAGGTAAGATGCATGGGTAAGATCAACTCAAAGGAGTCAAATGTTTATTATGATGGACCACGGGTGCTCTATGCAACCATGCAATGTTATTTGTTCCATGATATTGGACTGTAGACAGATAAAGTCTTATGGTGTTTCATATGTTGTTTCAATTTTGATAAGCCCATCGCTGTATGTTGCCATAATGTTCCATAATTATTTTAATGAAATTATAACTGCAGAGCATCATAGGTGTACCATTAACATCACACACAAAATTTCAGTGCATGTATACAATAAATATGAGTGCTTAGTTTGGGACATGCTCACCACCAAGCTTAGGGCATAAGGGAGTCCATGTTTTGGAAAATGGTATCACTGGGGAAAATGCTATAAAAGTCATGTTAATTAATCAGATAATTTTTTTCTGACTTGATAAGGTCTGAATTTTGTGCACACAACATAAGGGCTAAGCACACTAAGGCCACATATGAGGCTGGTGCAGGTAATGTATTTTTATTGATGGGAGTTGGGTAAGCTTTGATAATTTATACCATGTTTGGAATTGGTTCCTGTACCTTTGGGCTATGATAGCTTGGCATATAGTGCACATTGCATGTAGTGCTTGCTGCCCTCCCCTGTGAATAGGCTCTCACTTGTGCTGGAATTTCAGGACCAGATAACATGAGTCCTCTTCATATTGAAACACCAGCACTGTTGTCACCCTCTCTGACAAGACTGGCTGGGAGACATGTCTATCTGAAACTGGAGAATCTGCAACCTTCTGGCTCATTCAAGCTGAGAGGCATTGGCTGTCTGTGTGAGGAGGTAATGTTCTGTTATCCATCTAAAACACCATAGGGAATTGGTAGCAAAGAATAAGGTTCAATTGGTGTGGTGTTAAAACACTTTCCATTAGCCAATATGAAGTGGAATCAAAAGGAGATGAAGGTATTCATGAACTGTGCATCTCTTGTGTGCATGTTTGGATCACCTGCCTGTGAAATGAGGCAAAGTGATGCCTTTGTCTCTGTAAAGCTGAAAATGCTTTAAATTTTGGTGGTGTGTAATTGTGGTGTTTTAGTTTGCATTTCAGAGTATGTATCTGAAGCAATACCAAACCTGGAAAAACTAGCTTCCTGGACACTCTGTCCCAGTCTCTGTTATCTGGGAGGCCATCTGTTCATCTCCATGAAATTTGTGTCTTGTTTCCACCCAGTCTTGCCTGCTTCTCAGTTGGCCATCCCTCTATGGGCCATGCTGCTAGCTGTACCCCTGTGAATGTGGTGCTGGCTGACAGGCTCGGGCCGCTGGCTGCTCAGAGATCATCTCCTCGTCGGGCGGTAACGCCGGCCTGGCCGCGGCGTACGCGGCGCGCACACTCGGCATGGCTTGCACTGTGTACACGCCCCACTCCACACCAGCCCTGCTGGTGGACAAACTGCGGAACGAAGGCGCCGACGTGCAGGTCAGGTCAGAATCCCCTGACATCGCAGGTCAGAAGCCTCCTGACCTGATGTTGGGATAAGAGACTGCCTGATCTGGAATATCAGGGGCCTCTGGCATGGGGAGCATCAGGACTCCTGAACTCACGGCGGGAATAATTCGCCTCCCAGCTGATGAAGTTTTCTGGAACTCTGTGTAGAACATTGTCCAGCTAACTGGCATGAGGTGTGTCCTCCATAGTTGACGGTTTCACTTTGCTGTGGACGAGACCTTTGCCTTGTGGTGTGGATATAAATATTGTATGGGAAAAAATTAACACTAGCATCCGTTAAGATGATTCCAAAACTATCCGAAAATTGGAAATGTCTCTTTTAGGTCCTACATAGCAAAGAGATAATGTAAGTCCTTTCCATGACTTGTTGTGGTGGCATCTGGTTTGATAATCTTTCATTGATGACAAACTGGGGAATTTTTGGCTCACTGGACGTCACCTTTCCAGATAGTCGGCAAGAACTGGAACGAGGCGAACGAGGTAGCCGTTGAACGCGCCCAGCGTCCCGGCTGCTGGTTCGTCCACCCCTACGAGCACCCGTCCATCTGGTGAGAGCGCCCCACATGGTGTGGCGGCGAGCCCTCTGGTGGGCGGCGGGGCGGCTGTGAATACGTGGCATCGGACCCCTATGGTAGCCTTATGTTAGGAAACATCAGCCGCTGAATACCCGCGCTCCGGCCTGCGGGGGAGGGTGGTCGGGACGCCGGGGATTCGACCTGCGATGTGTCGACGGGGGAGGGTGGTCTGGATGCTGGGGATTCGACCTGCGATGTGTCGGCGGGGGAGGGTGGTCTGAACGCCGAGGACTCGACCTGCGATGTGTCGGCGGGGAGGGCTGTCTGGACGCTGGGGACTCGACCTGCCATGTGTCGGCGGGGCGGGGTCGGTACGACCTTGCGCTTGTGATCCCTTTGCCGTAGAGGTGGTCTGGGGGGGGGGGGGGGGGCGTGGGATGCATCAGGCCTGGGCGGGCCGGTGCCCCGCTGCGTAGAAGTGGTGTGGGGTTGTAGGATGCGGCAGGTCCGGACAGGCAGGTGCCCCGTTGCGTAAAGTTGGTCTGGTGGGGGATGGGATGCATCAGGTCCGAGCGGGCCGGTGCCCGGCTGTGCTGTCAGGCCGGTGCCCGGCTGTGCGCGGGCAGACTTCTGGCCAGGTTGGGCCGACCGAGCGCTGCGGCGCGGCCGGAGCGCCCCGGCCGTGTGGCGGAGCGCTGACCCTCTCGCCCTGCCGCCGACAGGAGGGGCCACTCGACGCTGGTGGATGAGCTGCACCGTCAGCTGGCCGCGCCGCCCGCCGCCGTCATCCTGTCGGTCGGCGGCGGCGGACTGGCCAACGGCGTTATTGAGGGACTCGAGAGGGTCGGTGCGTCGCGTGGTCTCATGACCATCCACCAGTTAAAGTCCCGCGTGTTTCGCGACAGACACAGTCCACAGCTGAATGTGTCGTCGTCCAGCCTACGCTAGCGAGGCCATTTGGCTGTTCATTTCCTGAACCACGCCTTGTCATCGGAGATTGACGTTTCTTGCAGTTTGCAAAGGCACGTGTCATTGAATTCGGATCTATCATTACCATATGGCAGGCATCAGCAATGTGTCTCTGACCCATCGTATTCTTCACCGCCCTTCTGTCCGCTGGCCTGTCTCACTGTCGGTCATAACTCTCTGTGTCCAGGCTGGTCCGACGTATCCGTGGTCGCGATGGAGACGGAGGGCGCCGATTGCTTCAGCAAAGCGCTGGAGGCCGGGAAGCCGGTGGTCTTGAGTGGTATCACCAGGTGAGTCTGGCCGCCGCCAGCTGCACCAGGCTATGGAAGGTTTGGCCGGACCCCGCGCTCGCGCCCTCGCTCCGTCGGACTAGCGGCATTCGTTCTAGAGCGCCGGTGACGTCATAGCGGCTATCGCGATATGCTATTGCCGGTTACTTGGAGGGAATAGTTCGCCTGTGTGTTGAGTTTTTAACTGAAAAAACAACTGCTGCTGAGATCAAGAAGTCATGTTTCAAACGGGTTGGTTGGAAAGCTGGCTACTGCGGTAGAGCAGGTCTTGTTGGTTATCGGTGGGGCTCGTGAGGCCAGGCGGGTGTTGTAGAGAAGGATATGACTGGATGACTTATAAGCCGTCTTTACGAAAGTGTCCACGTATTGTAGGCTGCGGTTGAAGGTTCCCGCAGGCTGCTTTGACAAAACAACACTGGATCCTGGTTTCCACTTGTTCCTTTAAGAAAAAAAGCTAGGGATTCAGATTCTTGATGCTCTTTTGACACACCAAGACCCTGGATCATGGTTTTCTCTGGTTCTGTGGACAAAGCCAAACTCATGACCCTGTTTCCTTCTGGTTCTTATGATGAGACAGGACCGCAGATCCTGGTTCTCGCTGATTCTTTCGGCAAGCAAAACCATGGATCCTGGTCGCCTTTGGCCCATTCAACAACACCAAACCCTGGGTCCTGGTTCCCACTGGTCCCTTCGAGGACGTTGGTCACCTGAATGACCTACATACTTTTGCTTTCAACAAGCAGTTAAAAATCATCCTCCGCAGGCACGTAAAGCAGTCGGCGTGTCCGATACCACCACTACAACTAATGAGGCGTTACTGTTAGTTGAAGAGCGTTTTCCAACATGTATAGTGGGGTAGTAGACAGCTGAAGCCATGTAATTATTATTCCGGGATAAACTAAACTGGGAGAACTTCCAGTGCCCCTGTTGTCTTATGTTAACAAATAGTGAATTGGCTCTGTATTATCTGTATGTTGTGTTCATGTTGTTCTCATTTGTCAAACTTGTAAGTTCCCATCAAAATGTACCCTCCTTAATATCAAAACCAGATGTGCTCATGTCCGCATTTTAGAGGCAGCCACCAGACGGCGTCAGAAATCAAGGCCGTATAGCAGATGAGATGGATGAGAACGCCTCGGATGAGACATAAGTCAGATATTGAATACTGTTAGAACCAGAGCGATGTCGCTAGTATGGATCGGTGAACTGGTCATTGTCCCTGAATTCGTTGGCCCCGAGAAATGAATGTAAAGCTCCAGAGCGAATGTAAAACAATGGCAACTTGATTTTCGTTATGAGTTGTCATACTTAATGCTCTATTTAACACAGTACTGATAGCTGTATACCTAATAAAGAGGAGAAAGGGTATGGAGATGCAGTAATATTTCCGTACATGCCTTCGTACAAAAGGGTTCACGCAAGAGGGTGTTATGTACAGCATTCGATCACGATGAGAGAGAGCTGTGCGTCTCGTCGGGTTGGAAGGAGGACACACCACAGGGGGCACCACTCACCACGCCCCCGACTGTCACTGGTGGGGCTCTGCACGCGGCCATGTGCCCCCCCCCCCCCCCTCCCCCCCGTCCCGACAGCGACCGCGACTGGCGGGCTCCGCACCCGATCACGTGTCCCCCGTCGCCGCTCGTCACCACCTCCGGCCAAAACACACGCTGTCCGGCGACGCGAGTGTCACCAAAACAACAGATGGCGGCATTGAGCTCCGATGCGGGGACAAAAACCAGCTGCCGCCATCTCAGTCTGCAAAACCAGAGCCGACCTGGTTTTGATGCACTGCCCGCGCCGTGCCATTTTTACTCAATAGGGGTACCGCTGGAGCCATGCCGCCACGGCTGGAGCTTTGTATCTGTCTGGAAGGCCCTTCACAAGGCTTGTCTTGACCCCTTCAGTATTTGAGCCAAAGCCCCCAAAAGCTATCAAACCCGCTAAACATAGCAATTCTTAATGTTTTGGGGGAATCGGTCCGCTCTTCTCTCCTCGCAAGACATTTTGTGACGATCCGTTGATCCGTGCTGCCACACAAATACGGTACCGGTTTGTTACATGACGCAGCTATGCGGTACATCGCTGCCTTTTGTATTCATCATGACGCGCGCCGTTGCGTATCCTTCTACAGAGCGTCAGCGACTGTAGAGGTCACATTAGCGATCAGGAGCCATGTCACAGCCTGAGCCCGACCTGGGCCGTCTTCGAAGGTGCTAATCACCCGGCCATTACGCTTCCGCTGCCGCACTGGGCTGCTCCATGACGTAAATTTTCTGTTGCTTAGCTTACTGAACGTTCTAGTCGGGCGGATCGAAACGCTCATCTGGTGACGTCACATTGTCTGACTGGTGACGCCACACCCTGACTGGGGTCACGGGATGGCGCCCTGCTGGCTCAAGATTCATCCCTCACCCAGTCTGGGCTCCGGATGGGGACGGGGGGGGGGGGGCTTGCGGTGGAGAGACGGCGCGTGCCGTGCGGTGACCGCGGGCCCCGTTCCACGCCGTGCCAGGCCGTTGGGGTCTGGTGCGGTGCACGTTGTTGCATGGACGGCTCCTCTGACTCATTTGGGCCTCTCGGTCAGACGCGCACCGGGCGCTGGCCTGTGTCCAGGTCAGACGCGCACCGGGCGCTGACCTGTGTCCAGGTCAGACCCGCACCGGGCGCTGGCCTGTGTCGCTGTCGGACCCGCGCTCGCCTGTGTCACTGTTGGACCCGCGGTTGCCTGTGGCACAGTCAGACCCGCGCTCGTCTGTGTCACTGTCGAACTGGCGCTCGCCTGTGTCACTGTCGAACCCGCGCTCGCCTGTGGCACAGCCAGACCCACGCTTGCCTGTGTCACAGTCAGACCCGCGCTCGCCTGTGTCACTGTCGAACTGGCGCTCGCCTGTGTCACTGTCAGACCCGCGCTCGCCTGTGCCACAGTCAGACCCGCGCTCGCCTGTGCCACTGTCGAACTGGCGCTCGCCTGTGCCGCAGTCAGACCCGCGCTCGCCTGTGTCACCGTCGAACCCGTGCTCGCCTGTGTCACGGTCAGACCCTCACTCGCCTCTGTCATAGTTAGACCCGCGCTCACCTGCGCCACTGTCGAACCCGCGCTCGCCTGTGCCGCAGTCAGACCCGCGTTCGCCTGTGTCACAGTCATACCCGCGCTCGCCTGTGTCACAGTCGAACCCGCGCCCGCCTGTGTCACAGTCAGACCCGCGCTCACCTGTGTCACAGTCAGACCCACGCTCGCCTGTGTCACTGTCGGACCCGCGCTCGCCTGTGTCACAGTCAGACCCGCGTTCGCCTGTGCCACAGTCAGACCCACGCTCGCCTGTATCACGGTCAGACCCGCGCTGGCCTGTGTTACGGTCAGATCTACTCCGACACGTGCAGTTCCCCTGCCAGCAACCACGCCCGGGGCACGATCGCCCGTGTGTAGTTGCGTTTTTCAGTTGTTTGATGATCGTGTAATTGCTTCTTAAAACACATGCAAGACATGAGTCCGTATGTTAGGTACTGTTCCGGAATGTGGCGTGTTTTGGGCGGGGTCCAGACACGTGTCCAGGTGGCTAGCTGGGGTGTGACCGGCCGCCGCGGCCGCGTCGGTGACGGTGCCGGGTCGGCCTGTGCCGCAGCCTGGCCAAGTCACTGGGAGCGCTGCAGGTGTCGGACCGGCTGCTGGAGTGGTCCCGGCGGCGGCCGGTGCTCAGCGGGGTGGTGACCGATCGGCAGGCGGTGGACGCCTGCGCTCGTCTGGCAGGTCAGTGGGCTGGGCCGCTCGCGACCGCTGCCGGGTCAGTCTGCCGCCACCCCCCCCCCCCCCCCCGGCAGGTGGCTATGCCCAGCTGCTCATGTGTGAACATCAGACGCAGAGAGCGTGGTGTGTGCGGTGTCACTAGCAATCACGGTAGGCTGCGCTGTCGGCGTCTGTAAGCGACGGTCTTTTGAAGTGGTGCAACGGTCATTTGTAGGGAGGATGTCACCAGAGCCAGGTCAGTCGGATCACCAGACACCAGACGCTCGCGACCCCGTGCTGGTCTGCCTGCTGTTGTTGGCTTCTGTGTGCTGTGCTGACCGCTGGCCGCGCCTGTCGCCAGCCGATCACCGGCTGCTGGTGGAGCCGGCCTGCGGCGCGGCGCTGGCCGCCATCTACTCGGCCCGGCTGCCGGCGGCGGCCGCGCGCCGGCCCGGTCCGCTGCTGGTGGTGCTGTGCGGCGGCAGCGGCGTCACGCCCGACATGCTGCTCCACTGGCAGACGCTCACGGCCGCCTGACCGCTGTACGGCGTACGCCTGCAGCTTGTACCGCCTGACCCGGGCGGGCACCAGGCAGGGGTTAGCGGGAAGAGACACCAGCGCTCTGAGTGGTGCTCGTCTAGTAGTTAATGCACGCTGCTGATTTGGAGAGAATGATTTCGGTATATTGCTACATTAGCTGTAGTTTTAGAACGATCGGTGGTGTTGGACCATCTATGTGATATATATGCTGCAGTTTCTGGTGTAGACCGCAGCCAGTCAGGGAACTAAAGCGGGTAGCCAACGTGCCAGCCGGCCGGCTAGCAATGTGTAGCTTAGGGGACAAAACATTAGACCTGGAGAGGCGGGGGTGGACAGCTGACCAGGGGCCGCTGGCTGCTCGGTCGGGTGCTCTGTAGGCGGGATGGGTCACAGAGAGCCGGATGGAGACGGGCCACCGGGTCAGGGCGGTGGCCCCGGCCATGCGTGACTGGCTCACGCCATGTTAGAATGACGCTAGAGACCATGGCATAATGACGGGCGAAGGGCATTGTCGCAATGTGTGGTGGCCAGATTGACAGATGGCGTGCGGTGGCCAGATCACGGACAGTGGCCAGATGACGGAATTATGCGCAATACTTCAGCAAGTGTGGTTGAAATACATGGGACCGCAAGGAACACCTCGATGTGTACTTTGCGAAAGCAGATGCCTTCTCGGACACACTTTCAGATGATAGCCAGGCGACTGTCGGTGACGCGGACCGGACGGGACGGAGGCGGCGGCGCATAGCCGGCGGGCCTACTGGTTACGTGCCAGGCGCGGTGCGGTGGACTGGTGCGTCACGATGGCCGCCAGTCCCGGGAACGGGGGTCAAAGGGAGGGGGCCGACTTCTAGTTCTGACGAACACGTCAGCGGCACGAGCTGCAGCGGCGAAGGCCCGGGGACCCACCACCGGTCGCTGCAGCTGCGGGCCCGTGGTGCGGGATGTCGGTCAGACGCGGCGCCAGAGAACCCGCCACCGGCCGCTGCGGCTGCCGGTCTGGTGCGGTCAGACGCGGCGCCAGGTCCTGGCGCGTCCGCCCGTGCACGCAGCTGGGCACGGTGGCTTGGAAGAGCTCAAATCAGCGGGGCCAAGTCTGCGTGCGTAGAGATATGTAAGCGTTCAATTGTTTTATGTGAAACAGACAGCATGCCATTGCGCAGGTCAAAGCAGAGGTTTGCCGAAAATATTAAAGATCCACAACTCACCCTTCCATCGGCGCAAGGAAAAAAAACAACAAACAAAAACGGGAGAAGCACGAGGGAAACAAACAGCGCTGTGCGATAGAACAAACATGCGTCTTTGTGTCCTTATTACAGCACAAATCGAAGGTTATAATTTACAGTGTAGCGAGAACTGAAAAGCATGGCAAGGGAAACAAGAAACGGCATTCAGGAGAACAAATTACGATGCGAGCAACGCGGAGGAGAATGTTCTCACTTGTAACGTTATTCGAGCGTAAAGCTCGCTAACGTACGAGCTGACCATTGACTCATGGCTGGGCGGAATTGAGACTGCAACCATATGGCATGAGTGGGGCAACAGCGATGCGGTTCTAGTTTCAGTGGTCTGTCACGAAGAGAATATTCTACGGAGTTTATGTAATGGCAGAATCTGCACACAATGTGAAGAGACTCGGATCGGGGGCTGGAACCGACCATCTACGTTCGTGGCTAACCAGCGGCCGAGCCACGTCTGCCGGCAACAGAGCGGATGTTTTGCTGCAGCTCTGGGTGACCCGACCAGAAGGCTGATGACACCGGCGGCGGGAGGCGGCAGCGTCCGCCTTCGCGTGCGGTGTTCGTGCGGTGGCGGAAAGCGCCGGTCCGGTGTTGACATCCATTGTGCTCACTAGGGGAGTGGTTTCACAAAGTCAGTTCGGGGTTGAATAGTGAAAAATGGCCCAACCTACCCCCATAATGTGCTAAAAGGCATATAGATACGCCAATAAACTGATACATATGTTCTAACCATGCCGAACTCAAAACAGGTCCTGCCCCAGCAGTGTGCTGGAGACGGCCGCCTTTTATACCACCGACTTATATCCCGAACCAAAATATAAAAAGTATATGTAAGGCTCCCGGACAAGCGGCTGGGAACGCCAGATCTATCCCAGCTTTCAGAGGCCTCCTAAATTTTCAGGCTGGGCAAAAACACTCCCACCTGGTGGACTGTCGTCGCTGTGCGCGCTGCGCTTCGTGGCAATACCGTGCAAACATCCGGCTGCAGGCCGGGCCGGGCCCGCCTGGGCCGCTGGGGTAAAGGTCAGTGGCGTAGGTCTGGGGCGTCCGTTGTCAGAACTGACGGAGAACAAAGATAAACTCTTACACGAGACTCGCTCATTTCTACTTTCTTATTGAGACTTGATGTTTTCAGCTGTGCTTCAGCGTAGTTGTCTGTGAAAATCAGTGATTAATTGAATTACCTGCGACGCATTTCAATGTCCCGAACGCTTCGCATTGCAAAATCGGTTCCAACCAATTGTTGGCACATGAAGCTCGAGGTCCCATTAGCAGGCCTCATTATCCGGCAACGCAGGTAAGCACAGTCAGAGTCCGCACCGCTGACGGAGGCCGCCGCTGCATGGACGACAGCTGCGAGGATGGGCCGGAAGATGGACCGGATCTGAGACAGCGCGTCGGATATGGCTCACGGCGCGTATCGGTCCGGCGCGTCCGCGAACCACCGCTTCCGCCCGGCCTATATAGTCAGCACCTCCGCGGCCCGCCGGCGGCAGTGCGCCTAGCCGATCCGGCCGGCTCGCCTTCAGACGTACACGGCGGGTCAGCAGACGGACCCGGCGCAAGATCACATATCTGCGACACCGCACTACGGCCTGGGGATGAGGTCGGTGGTGTACCTCGCCTGCGTGGCGTCGCTGGCGGCCATCGTCGCGCGAGCAGGTGGGTTAAGACTGTCGATCGTCGGTAACCGCCTCGTTGGCGACGTGCGGAGGAACGGTCGAGTGTACGGCCTGTGGACAGGGCACGTTGTGTCTGCTATGTTTTCGCCATGTCCCGTTTGCCGCTCAGCGCGGCTCCGTTGATTGGCTGCCCTGCGTCTGCTCCCCAGCTGTGCCTAGGACCGCCAGGCGGGCCGCGCTCGCAGGGCCGATCTGGCCGGGTCACAGTCAGCTGACCGGGTCACGGCGCTGGCTGCCGCCCGGCTGGGGCCTGCACCGGCCGCCTCCCCGGCAGCTGCGGCTGTGGAGGTGGCCGCCGGTCAACACTCCAACGGCGTGGGCGACAGCAGGTGCGAACCGGCGGATACTACTGGCCCGCTCCCGGGCCAGGTCAGGACCCGGCTCCTGGGTCAGGTCAGGACCCGGCTCTCGGGTCAGATCAGGACCCGGCCCTCGGGTCAGGTCAGGACCCGGTTCCCGAGTCAGGTCAGGACCTGGCTCCCGAGTCAGGTCAGGACCCGGCTCCCGGGTCAGGTCAGGACCCGGCTCCCAGGTCAGGTCAGGGCCCGGCTCCCGAGTCAGGTCAGGACCCGGCTCCCGGGTCAGGTCAGGACCCGGCTCCCGGGTCATGACCGGGAGCCGAGGGCAACCGATAGGGCGGCCGGCCGCCGCGCACCCCGCTACCGCCCGTGCTGACGACGGTCGCGGGGTGCGCGGCGTGAGCGCTGCAATCGATCTTTGCCACGGGACAGGACCCAACTGACGTTTGCGAATTTGGTCTCGTGGGACCACAAACGCAGACTTGAAATGACGAGTTGTTACATGATGAGGGAATCAAAACGCCTCCCAACTGAAGACAAACGGTGTGATGTGACGGTGGACTCTTTCCAGGCGGGGACGGCTATCGTCACCGTAGTCGCCTTTGGCCCGGCACCTCCCGGGGCGGCGCCTGGGCCAAAGCCGGCCTCGCGAGCCAGGCCTGGCCCCGTCACGGCGTGTCCGCGGTCTCCGTCACCAGTCGGCGTGGTCGTCACGGAGGTCGTCGACTCCCGGAAGCTCACGTCTGGATTCGGGGACGTCATGGTACGACAGGGTGATACTCCCGGGCGCGCAGTGGGCGGTGTGCGCGTACAGTGCTGTGCTGGAAGTAACATATTCTGCTTATGATTGTCTGTCCGCATCATAATAACGTTATTGAACTCAGCTTCAGTCTTGTCGAATTTCAAACATGGCTATTGCCGTAATTTCATCTGGCATTGTCAGTTGTTCAAAGAAGCTGAAACCTTAGGTTAGAAATGTGCAGCTCACTTATGAGCGGCCAACACACATCCGCGTAATAGGAGGCGCGCTGACTGCTCGCTGATGAAATACGGTGTTTACCAAGCATCCAACATGTGGTGCAGGGATAGTGCGCGTCACGTTCATCGCAATTACGGCTGGCCCGGCTGAGGCACCCGTGGTTATTTCAGGGACCGCAGGTGCACACCCGCGCCCTATCGGCCCCGTCTGGCGTTGGAGACGGATTCAGCCGCACCACCGATACCCGCTGGGGACGGCTACGTGCTGGCCCGACGTGACACCTACGGAAGCCGAGCCCACGGCGGCGCCGACCACCGATCCCAGGAAAACTCGACCCGCGCCCTCTGAGCCGGTGCCGACCACCACCGCCAGCGTTCCGCCGGGGACCACAACCACCGCCACCGCTGCCACGACTACCACCACAACCACTGCCGCTGCCACCACCGCTGCCAGCTCCACCGTCGGTCCCGCGCCCGGGCCGACGGGCCACGACAGTCCGGACGACCCGTACGGTCCGGGTGGTCCGCACGGTCCGCATGGTCCGGACGGACCGGGTGGTCGAGACGACCCGTACGGCCCGGATGGTCCGGGTGGTCCGGACGGACCGGGTGCGCCGGACGGCCCAGGTGATCTGGACGGTCCGACGACCGGCGGCAGTGCCGCACCGTCCACACTGCCGCCGCCGCTGGCCGTCACCTCGCCGGAGTGCCCCCCCGGCCTCGTCTATGACCAGGAGCGCGGTGCGTGCGTGGAGGGCTGTCCGGTCGGGGCCTCGTACAGCGATGACGCATGCGTCTGTGACAACCCGCTGTTTGTGGTGGACTTCGCCAGCTGGGAGTGCGCGGAGCCGCGGTTCACGATCCAGTGAGCAGCGCAGCGCGTGTTGCTGGCCGCTTTGTTCGTACCGTGGCTCGTGTGAAATACGTCCGGCAGCGCGCTTATGGGACAGAGAACGTTGCGGAAACATCAAATGACCGGGGTTCCGATTTATCAACGCTCGGCAAGCAACGTTCTCAAACATTATCACCGTACCTATATAAGTCATATCCATTCCTCAGCGTCGTAGTGATGGCTCATCCATGAGAATAATAAGAAAAAAAAACACGAAGAACTTCAATCCAATGGGACGCGTTGCGCTGGGCTCGGCCGTTCAGATATCAGGCAAATGTATCTACTCGCGCAACAAGACGATATTGTTATATCACCAGACACGTGACAGGTGTGAACTCAGACTCAGTATTTGATGGGGCTGGCCCGCCAGTTCGTTCGATGCAGCGATCAGACGATGAAGCATTCAAAGCGTGCAAAAGCGCATCCCAACAGCCCTGGCTGGCAGAAGCGTCGGACAGCCTCAGGTTCGGCCGGCGCTTATACAGCAGTTCAGGCCTGCATTTCGCGACAGATATTTTACAGTTTGGAAGTTTGCTGTTAGCGTTGATCAGGCTTGCTGTGGCGGCTTTGCCAGGATGTGGAATGCAGCGGACAGGGAACTGAAGCGGGAGGGCACATGCCTGCCCACCAGTCAGCAAATTGTACGCTGGGGCCAGTACATTAGACCTAGGCAGGCACGCTGGTCGGTAGGACGACCACCGGGCGGGGCAGGTCAAATGGCATGTCAGAGGTCAGAGACGCACCGCCGCGGGTCACCGGGTCGGAGAGCTTCCTCCCCACCAGTCAGAGGTCAGAGAGAGACGCACCGCCGCGGGTCACCGGGTCGGAGCGCTGCCTCCCCGCCAGTCAGAGGTCAAAGAGAGACGCACCGCCGCGGGTCACCGGGTCGGAGCGCTGCCTCCCCGCCAGTCAGAGGTTAGAGAGAAACGCACCGCCGTGGGTCACCGGGTCGGAGCGCTGCCTCCCCGCCAGTCAGGTCAGAGAGAGACGCACCACCGTGGGTCACCGGGTCGGAGCGCTGCCTCCCCGCCAGTCAGAGGTCAGAGAGAGACGCACCGCCGTGGGTCACCGGGTCGGAGCGCTGCCTCCCCGCCAGTCACGACATGCGTCCCTGGCATCCCGTGAGGCGCGATGTGATAACGTGCGCCGGACAATGGTTGTTTGCGAGTGAGCATGTTGCTCCCTGTGATCTGTCCATTGTTGGCACGCACGCCGCCGGGACTATGCCACGGACAGCATGTCTTTTATAGTTCTAGCGTGCTGTGTGACAGCTACATGGACGGAGATAGATATATTTCACTCGGCCCATTTAGGCGTGACACGGCAGCAATTACCGTTGAAGGAAACGTGACCGCACGACCGAATCTGATATGCACTTCACTTGAGATCAACTGAGCTGAAACGGCTAGCGAGCACCGAACGGCCAACAGAACAGGAAAGCAATGCTTCAAACGATCGCGAAGGACACCCTCGCACAACAAACGCATAGACCGCCTACGTGGCATTTGACTTAAAACGATAGGAACAGCTACTGGAGCAGATCATAACAAACACAACAGGGACCGGCAGGAAATCGTCAAAAATGTACGTCGCCTTACAACAAGCGCTGCACATGACTAGGGTGACGGGCCTGTGTACATCAGACGCACACGTGTAGACTAGACTGACTAGAATGTGACCGACTGGAATGCAACGTGAGAGGCGACCGAACGGGCTGGCTCCACTGGGAGGACGGTCTGGTGCCAGCCCACGCCAGCCCCACCGGGAGGACGGTCTGGCCCCGGTCCAGACCTGACCCCACTGGGAGGACGGTCTGGTGCCGACCCAGACCTGACCTAAGGTAGGACAATCTGGTCCTGGCCCAGACCTGACCCCACTGGGAGGACGGTCTGGTGCCGACCCATACCTGACCTAAGGTAGGACAATCTGGTCCTGGCCCAGACCTGACTCCACTGGGAGGACGGTCTGGTCCCGGCCCAGACCTGACCCCACTGGGAGGACGGTCTGGTGCCGACCCATACCTGACCTAAGGTAGGACAATCTGGTCCTGGCCCAGACCTGACTCCACTGGGAGGACGGTCTGGTCCCGGCCCAGACCTGACCCCACTGGGAGGACGGTCTGGTCCTGGCCCAGACCTGACCCCACTGGGAGGACGGTCTGATCCCGGCCCAGACCTGACCCCGCTGGGAGGACGGTCTGGTTCGGACACGACACGACACCCCCAGAGGCCGATCAGAGCGGCGGTCGAGCACCGCACGGCCCCTGGCCAGGGCGCTGTCTCCGACGACCCTCCGTTGACGCCCCCCCCCCCCCCCCCCCCAGCCGGGACGGGCCGTCCGGTTGCGGTGCCCGCTGGGCTGTACCGTGAGTGACTGAGCCAAATGGACGGATTCGTTTCCTGCCGTGCCGCTCCGCCTCCGCGGCCATGGCACCGCCCGAGGCCGCGGAGACGCCGGCCGGATCACAGAACTGTGCGAGGCGCCAGGCCGGCCGCTCCAGACCGGACCAGGCCGCCGCCGCTCTACACCCGCGGCCATGGCACCGCCCGAGGCCGCGGAGACTCCGGCCGGATCACAGAGCTGTGCGAGGCGCCAGGCCGGCCGCTCCAGACCGGACCAGGAGGCCGCCGCCGCTCTACACCCGCAGCTGCGACCGCGCCTTGTCCAGGATGTCCTTCTTGATCTTGGGGTAGTCCGGGAACTTCTCCATCACCTGGTGACACACGTCTATGGCGTCTACATACCGCTTCGCCTTCAGGTAGTTGAAGGCCAGCTTGAATCCTGAAACGCGGACAAGAAAGACCATTGCGTGGATTACGTCAATAGTACAATAAAAGCAGACGACCATTTGCATGGCACTTCTTAGCCCACTTTTATGGATTGATAACCGACCTGAACATGAAACAAACCGAACTGGTCACCTGTGTTACTTAAACAAAGTCTAACATCGGTATGCAAGGGAGCGCATGAAACGCCATAAAACCCGCGTGCATCAGTGAGTTGGCCAGGTCGTGGCAGCGCAGGTCTGGCAACTACTGCGGCGGCACGCTCAGCGCACCAGCGTCAACGGTAGTCTGGTCCAGGTCCAGTCAGACCGGCCAGACCACCGCGGGCCCTGCGTCAGCCCAGCCCGTCCGCCTGACGCGGCGGTGGGCAGAGCAGACACTCGGCGCACCGTGCCAGTCCTCCCCCTCCAACAGTCACTGGGCCACACACGCCAGACCGGGCAGGTGACGGCCGCCGCTACCGCCGCCGCCCCACATCTCACCGATGGTCGGATTGCTGTGGCGGCTGAAGCGCCACGACATCTCGTAGTTCTCGGCCGCGTCCTTGTAAGAGCTTTCCTTCTCGTGGATGAAGCCAGCGTACTCGTGCGCCTTGCCACACGACCGGTTGTTCTGCAGGATGCGCTGCGATCGGACGCGCGCGTCATGACTCGGACTCTGGGCTAGACATGGGATCACCACCGGACTAACCAGGAGTCATGACTCGGACTGTGGACCCGCCGTGACGCCACCACCAGAGGGTGCCCAGAGCGTGATCGGGTTTGCGGTATAGGTGCGACTGCGCGTCCGAGCCGGAGCGGCTGCCGCCGGCGATCTCGGACAGACCAGCAGCAGACCAGAAGCGCTCTGGCCTGCCAGACCACAGCTGGCTCACGTCGGAGCGCGGCCCGGCACCGGCCCCAGTCAGGGTCCACGGGTGACGCCACGGGCATCCTGACTCCGATTCATCCCTGAGTCCATGAGTCCAACAGTCGTGACCTGTGTCCATACGGTCAGACTGCACCAGGTGGACAGCGTTCCAAAATTCATCCAGTAGGGTGTGCAGGATGTAAATATAAATTCATGTTACCATAATTCTGACTCTTCGGCGGTCCTCGCACGCAATTCGTTGGCGCTACCCCGTTGCCCTTTGACCCCGACACGGACATCTTACCTACTCAGCCCATTTGTCCAGCCTGAGGCGCATAAATACTGATTTGACGGCCGCCCGGTTCGGTGCTGATTGGGCGATTTTGAGCAAGGGGAGGGCCACAGCCAGTGAGCCCAAGGCCGGGGTGTTATAGCATGAAAAAATATCGACATCCCTGCCACCCAAGTGGCCGAATATTGGACCACTGCAGGTGGGCAGCTCTGTGGGGCATAGGTAGGCCACAGTCTTCCCGTCCCAGCCGGTGAGGCTCGGTCAGAGATGCCCGAGTGGGCGGTCATCTGTCACATGTGCCTTATCCTCCCCCCCCCCCCGTTCATCTGTGACGTGATGTGAATGTGAGCAGTCGCCTGTGACGTCCCCTCACCTGGATCACGTCCTGGGCCAGATCGTATTTGCCCGACTGGATGTAGATGTCAGCGAGCAGCAGCCAGCAGCGCTCCAGGTACTCGGCGTCCTCAAAGTTCCACGGGTTTTTGGCCACCCGCTTCAGCTGGTTACGAGCCCGCGGCGTCTGGCAACGGCCGACAAACAATGCTCAGTACTTGAAAACTCATGAGTAAAATCGTCCGACATTGTCAGACCTTTAAATTGTCAAGGTCAAAGTTGCTTAAATTACTGCCTCTCGCTAAACCCATAGTGCTCCGCAACGAACGCAAACAATTTAATACGGCGGGCTAAACCTGCCGCACGTCGGTTTCGACATTCACCATATCGAGCTACTGACACAGAGCCGGCGCGTACATCTGAGCAAAATACATAAGCGTCTCGGATTCGCCTGGACGGGAGACGCACTCCAGGAAGCGGAGCATGACCTCGGGCCTTTCCGGGCGCAGGCACGAGCGGCTGACGGACCTGTTTTAGGAGCATGTAGGCGGTGGCCATGCCGCAGATGGCGCCCACGTGGTCCTTGTACATTTCGGAGCTGGCGATGTTGGTGAACTCCTGCAGCGCCCGTTCGATGTTGCCCTTGTTTCTTGGAAGCCATCAGCAGGAAGTTGGTGAGGCAGCTGATGGGAGATGGTCTGGTCGCCGGGCTTGGGCTTCAGCTCCTGCGGAGCCACCGGCCGGTATACAGGTCAGTAGGCGGCTGACGCGCCGCCGGTCTTGCGCCGGCCTGCCGGACCGCGGCCGAACCGCGGTCGGACCGGCGCTCGGTGTCAGGCCGTGCCGCGCCGCGCACCGCCGGCGGTACACCCCAGCGGGCCAGGCTGTGTGGTCAGTACACCGGTGACATGGTCGGAGTACAGGCATGTATTAGCGGGTCAACACGGGAGCAGGGCTGGCGGCGGAGCTGGCGCCAAACCACAGCACTGTGTGGGGCTGCTGCCGGACCATGGCATTGTGCGGGGCTGGCGGCGGGGCTGGCGCCCAACCACGGCACTGTGCGGGGCTGCTGCCGGACCATGGCATTGTGCGGGGCTGGCGGCGGGGCTAGCGCCGAACCACGGCACTGTGCGGGGCTGCTGCCGGACCATGGCATTGTGCGGGGCTGGCGGCGGAGCTGGCGCCGAACCACGGCACTGTGCGGGGCTGCTGCCGGACCATGGCATTGTGCGGGGCTGGCGGCGGAGCTGGCGCCGAACCACGGCACTGTGTGGGGCTGCTGCCGGACCATGGCATTGTGCGGGGCTGGCGGCGGAGCTGGCGCCGAACCACGGCACTGTGCGGGGCTGCTGCCGACCATGGCATTGTGCGGGGCTGGCGGCGGAGCTGGCCCCCAACCACAGCACTGTGCGGGGCTGCTGCCGGACCATGGCATTGTGCGGGGCTGGCGGCGGAGCTGGCCCCCAACCACGGCACTGTGCGGGGCTGCTGCCGGACCATGGCATTGTGCGGGGCTGGCGGCGGAGCTGGCGCCCAACCACGGCACTGTGTGGGGCTGCTGCCGGACCATGGCATTGTGCGGGGCTGGCGGCGGAGCTGGCCCCCAACCACGGCACTGTGCGGGGCTGCTGCCGGACCATGGCATTGTGCGGGGCTGGCGGCGGAGCTGGCCCCCAACCACGGCACTGTGCGGGGCTGCTGCCGGATCACGCAAGCGCCCCCACCTGCAGAAGTTTCTCGGCCGTGCGCAGCGCCATCTCCTGGGAGCTCTTGACGTCCGAGTCGGCCAGGTCCTCCATGGCCTCGAACGTCTCGCCGCCGATTGTCATGTTGTCCGGGTTCAGGCAAATCTGCCGACCAGAGACGCTATGATGTATCACATACGCTCGGCACCGGCCTGAGCGCGGAGCAGCCGCTGACGTCGTCGGCTCCCCGGGCAGCACCAGACTATATGCCAGGTGATGGCACCAGAGGGATGAGGGCACGGCTGATGCTAACTAGGAGGCCGGCTATAACGTAGTGACGCATTCAGGTTCTCGACTTCTTAAAGTAAAGTTGTTTTTTTGGGGTGGGGGGCACGAAGGTGACATCATTTCACCAACTGGAGGCAGACCCTTCCCAAATTTATGAGCCACGCTAAAAACTACTTGCAATGCAGACCAGTTGGCGACAGGCCACCGTCCCTCCTACGCTTTGTAAAGAAGAGTTTGGGTTTAAATTGTCGTTCCTCATGGAGTATATGGAAACCTTCTTAACTGGAATTTATCTATGGCCATTAGGCATGTTTTCTAGCATAACACGCCGAGAATCGCGACACCTGGACTCAGCGCCATTGTTAACTCTTTTTGAAACTCGACATGACATCAATGGTACCAAAACGTTCACCGTCGTTTTCCTACGAGTAAGTTTTTAGATGACTATGTAAACGATAATTCCTTACATGTTTACACGTGCATACAAACAAGACTGTCAACTGCGCATTGCCTTAAGCACGCCCTCCCCTCCTACCCGCCCCCCCCCCCCCAAGAAATTAGGCAATGGTATGACACAAAGCTTGAAGCGCTTTGCACATGTAGCGTACGCATCAGGTGACAAATTCCAGCACAGAAAATGCAGTGAAATAAACGCGTTTAAAAATAGTACGCAACAAGTTGCTAAAAAGTAATGAATGCTAAGCACGTCCTTGTCCGCCAGAAACACTTGCTGGATGAAATACACTCCGAAACCCGCGGAGCCTTTAGCCAGCGAGCCTCCCCCTGCCGAGGCTGGCGGTGTCTTCCTGCCCTCTCCCCTCAGGGAAGTGGGCCTCGACTGAGCGCGGGCCGGCCCGGCGGCGGCGGGGGGGGGGGGGGGGGGGGCGCAGGGCAGAGCAGGGCGGCCGCCAGCCGACGCTCGCTCACGTTGATCATGTGGTAAACGGCGCGCTGTCCCCACTCGGTGTCGCGCCGCGCCTGGTTGAAGTGCTTCAGAGCGCCGTTCGGGTTGCTCGAGTACCTGAACGTGTCACCGGCAGTCGTCAGACAGCGTACACGGCGAGGGGTCGGCGAGGCACACACACGGCGGCGGACAACGGGGTGCGTAGTCTGGATTACATGGCTGCAGCAGAGGCCGTCTTCAGGGCCCGGTTTCGGCCCCGGCCCTAGCCCCAGCCTCGGCCCCAGCCTCGGCCCCGGCCCCGGCCCCGGCCCCGGCCCCGGCCCCAGCCCCAGCCTCGGCCCCAGCCTCGGCCCCGGCCCCGGCCCCGGCCCCGGCCCCAGCCCCAGCCCCGGCCCCGGCCCCGGCCCCGGCCCCCGGCCCCGGCCCCGGCCCGGCCCCAGCCCCAGCCCCAGCCCCAGCCCCAGCCCCAGCCCCAGCCCCAGCCCCAGCCCCAGCCCCAGCCCCGGCCTCGGCCCGGCCCCGGTTCTGGCCCCAGCACAGACAATGACCGGGACCGGGACCCCGACCCGGACCCGCGCGCCGGAGCGCCGCCGCTCACCACTCGTAGAGCGCCTTGCAGAATGCCAGGCCAGCCTCGTTGGGTCCGCGCTGGCTGGCCTTCTCGGCCTTCTCCAGGTAGTCGGGCACCTTCTCAAGGTGGCCGGTGCGGCGCATCACCTCGATCAGACGCGCCAGCGCCGCAAAGTAGTCCGGCCGGCGCGCTGCGAAGTCGCGGACGGCGGTGCGTCACGGGCAGCACGGGGACACCAACATCGCGGCGGTGGAGGACTGGCACGACACAGCAGCACGGGACCTTTGTGCTAAATTCGTCACATTCCTCAAATTCTGTGACAATTATCAGTCAGAGATGTCATGGACCACGTTCTTCCATGGCCGCTGGCTGCAGCTACATGAACCAATGGCAGCAAACAAGTCCAAAGTCCCGCGGCGCACAGTCCTGGGAGCACTCACTGAGCAGCTCCTGGAAGTGAAACATGGCCGTCTCGTAGTCGTTGCGGCGGAAGCTGAGGTCGGCCATCATGACGGTGGCCAGATCATTCTCCTTGTCCTGGCGCAGCAGCGTCATGCACGTGTACTGGCACTGGTCCAGGTCGCCCGTCTGGGGGTCGCAGCAGAGGTCAGTCACCAGCAGCAGGACGCGCCGACGAGCCGTTAGTCCGGCCAGCGACTCGGGTGCCCATTGCGTCGGGTGACAGCGTTATAATATCGAACTGCCAGCACGGCTCCGCGCCTAACTCGAGAGAGGGAAGCCTGTACAGCCGTGAGTGTGTCACGGATCACCCGTCCTAACGTAGAGCCGCGTTTTGGCGGGAGTGGGCCACGACCAGGCCGCACCCTGTGACGCCTCCGCAGGACCGCAGGCACGAGAGAGCGGAGACCAGGCCCGCACGCCGCGCACAACTGGCCTGCATGTAGAGCCGGGCCAGCGCCAGCAGCGCGCCGGCGTCGTCGGGCTGGTGCTGCAGCGCCTCCCGGTAGTACTTGATGGCCTGCTCGTAGTTGCGCTGGCTCTGGTACCGTTCCGACATGGTGCAGCAGATCCTGGCGGCGGGCGGGCGCCGGTCAGCGGCGGATCGTGGCACGCCTCGGACCGGCAGACACCGCTCCCCGTCCCGGGAGAGACGGTACCGCGGCCGTACAGCCGTCAGCATGGCGACGGGGTCCCCGCAGAGGCATCACCTCAACAGGCTAGGTGTCAACAGTACTAATGTCCTGGACCACGGTGAGCACGTCACTTCACAGCGCCCATGCTTCAGGCGGAAACAGAGCTCGCTATCGTGGAGGATGTCCTCCTAGCCCTGCAGCTCAGGTACAGGCTGACA
This sequence comes from Pollicipes pollicipes, assembly GCF_011947565.3. NCBI lineage: Eukaryota > Metazoa > Arthropoda > Thecostraca > Pollicipedomorpha > Pollicipedidae > Pollicipes > Pollicipes pollicipes. Next base: position 38,324,801 of record NW_023597054.1, on the reverse strand, counting down.
TTGAATGCTCGGTGGCTCTGGCGCGGTGTTCGGCGACGGAGTGTGTCTGTTCAAGCCGCGGCTCAACCGTAGTCGCACAATGTCAGAGGACACATTGTGGCTCTGGCCCCGTGTTCGGCCAGCGTGCCTGCTCAAGCCGTGGCTTATCCGTGGCCGTACAATGTCAGAGGACGTACTCGGTGGCCCTGGCCCGGTGTTCGGCCACGGAGTGTGCCTGCTGAAGCCGCGGTTCAACCGTCACCGCACAATGTCAGAGGATGTACTCGGTGGCCCTGGCTCGGTGTTCGGCCACGGAGTGTGCCTGTTGAAGCCGCGGTTCAACCGTCACCGCACAATGTCAGAGGATGTACTCGGTGGCCCTGGCTCGGTGTTCGGCCACGACGTGTGCCTGCTCAAGCCGTGGCTCAACGGTGACCGTATAATGTCAGAAGACGTACTCGGTGGCTCTGGCCCGGTGTTCGGCCACGGAGTCTGGCTGCTCCATCTGGACGCGCTTCAGCACGCGCACCTGCAGCTCGTTGGCCGCCTGCAGCGTCGCGATGGACTTGTCGATGTCGCCCACACTGTCGTGGATCTGAAGCAGCGCACGTACTAGTCAGTGGGTGCACAGTACAGTGCAGCAGTACATGCTGGCTCAGTGGGTGCAGAGCACGGTAGCCACAAGTGAGCCAATTTCATCATATACCATCCTTACCTCAACACCTTCCAATGCGGATCAATCCCTTTACGCCATCTATCAATCAAACGGGCTAAGAACCAAGAATATAGTTTGTGTGGGACAAGGGGCCACCATTTCACGCAGTCCCACCTTGGCCAGCAGTTTGAGCAGCTGCGCCTGCATGATCATGCTAGCCAGGCTGCTGCCGTCCTCGCCCTTGATCTTCTCCAGAGCCTGCTGCACCGTCTTCTCGGCCTTGTCATACTGGCGCATCCTCATCTGCAGCTCCGCCATGTCAAACCTGACCACACACGCGGACTTTCATTCCCCCGGCCGCTCGCCACCGGGCGTCCGACGCAACTCACGGAGCTCGGGGGGGGGGGGGGGGGGACACGCCGCCGGTGCATACAGCTGCACCAACGGTCACGTATGGCGACTGGGGTGGTCCCAGTGGCGAAGCGTGCGCGCGTCGCCTTGGTCATGGGATAAACTGATGTCACACGTCTGATCACAGACTGACTAGGCTGCACCGATGTCACAAGTCTGATCACAGACTGATTGGGCTATGCCGATGTCACAAGTCTGATCACAGACTGACTAGGCTGTACCGATGTCACAAGTCTGATCACAGACTGACTGGGCTATGCCGATGTCACAAGTCTGATCACACTGACTAGGCTATGGGGGACCGAACACGGCTATGTGGTCTACATAGCCTGCAGCGAGCACAAGGCAAACGGTACTCGCAGGGTTGAAGACGCGCCCACATTGGGGGACAAAACAAAGACCAACGCTGGAAAATGGCAGGTGCTCTGCACCGGGGCCCGCGATTCGTGCATGTGCCGGGGAACAGAGGTGCGCTAACACTAGGGGGACGAGGAATGTACTCGAGGAAAGCTCACGAGCGCTACAGGAGACGTTTGCCCACACTGGAGGATGATCGAGACGGAGCCGCACCTCAGATTGTCATCCTCTCCGACTTTGATGGCCTCCTTGTAGTAGTTGATGGCCTTGCCGTAGTGGTGCGTCTTGACGAGGGCGCGTCCCATCTTGAGCGCCAGGTCGTGGTCGCGGGGGTTCCGCTTCAGCGCCGACTCGTACACCTCGATGGCCTTGTCCGGCTCAAGGATGGTCATGTAGGCGTCGCCCAGCATCAGGTAAGAGGCCGGCGTCGGTATCTGGTCCACAATCTCCCTGAGGTCGGCGGTCGGCGCCGTCAGACCGGCCGGCCGCACAAACCGCCAAGACGAGCACAGGTACGGTACGGTGCACCGAGCAGCTGGACAAACCACCGACGGCAGACCGAGCAGCCGCGCCCGGTTACACAAACTATCGACGACATACCGAGCAGCCACGCCCGGCCGGACAAACCCCCGACGCTAAACCGCAGCCACGCGCCAGTCGGCAGGAACACGGCCACGACCGCACGACCACAACTGGCCTTGCCTTTCATTCCCGGACCCGCCGACAGATAAGCGACCGGCAGTGGTGTACCGCTGCAGCTGCGTGGGGCGCCACCGACCGCGAGCTCAGTTCGCAGCCCATCCCAAACCGGCCCGGGTCCGACCGCAAACTCAGTTCGGACCCCATCCCACCCCGGCCCGGGACCGACCGCGAGCCCAGCTCGGACCCCATTCCACCCCGGCCCGGGACCGACCGCGAGCCCAGTTCGGACCCCATCCCACCCCAGCTCGGGACCGACCGTGAGCTCAGCTCGGACCCCATTCCACCCCGGCCCGGGACCGACCGCGAGCTCAGTTCGCACCCCATCCCACCCCGGCCCGGGACCGACCGCGAGCCCAGTTCGGATCCCATCCCACCCCGGCCCGGGACCGACCGCGAGCCCAGTTCGGACCCCATCCCACCCCGGCCCGGGACCGACCGCGAGCTCAGTTCGGACTCCATCCCACCCCAGCCTGGGACCGACCACGAGCCCAGTTCGGACCCCATCCCACCCCAGCCTGGGACCGACCGCGAGCCCAGTTCGGATCCCATCCCACCCCGGCCCGGGACCGACCGCGAGCCCAGTTCGGACCCCATCCCACCCCGGCCCGGGACCGACCGCGAGCTCAGTTCGGACTCCATCCCACCCCAGCCTGGGACCGACCACGAGCCCAGTTCGGACCCCATCCCACCCCAGCCTGGGACCGACCGCGAGCTCAGTTCGGACCCCATCCCACCCCGGCCCGGGACCGACCGCGAGCCCAGTTCGGACCCCATCCCACCCCGGCCCGGGGCCGACCGCGAACTCAGTTCGGACCCCATCTCGCCCCGGCCCGGGGCCGACCGCGAGCTCAGTTCGGACCCCATCTCACCCCGGCCCGGGACCGACCGCGAGCCCAGTTCGGAGCCCATCCCACCCCGGCCTGGCTGAGCGCAACGTCACTTACTTGAACATGGCGGCGTACATACGCCGGTCCTTCAGGTAATCGAAGTAGATTTCGGCCATTTTCTGACGCGACTGCAGGTAGTAGGGCTGGTCGGGCGTGATGTCGCGCAGACTGCCCAGCGCGCCGCTCACCTCGTTCCGCGCCAGCAGCAGGTCGGCGTTGGCCACCAGGATGCGCACCTCCTCGCCCGTGCCCTGCGGCGGCCGGCAGCGGAGGCGATTACCAGTCCTGTCGCCTGTAGCCCCGTGGGCAGGCGGCGAAGGACGGGCTACTGACATCGGCTCGCCTGCCCACAGGCAGACCGAATCCAAGCGCCTGGATTGTTAGCCCTTTAGCCCGTACCGTGCGACAACAGACAGTAGCTGAGTTACCACTGTTGTTATCGGTAACCTGACCGTCAGCATAGAAGACAGTTAGCTGTGCCCCACCCGGTACATTGAGCCAGACAGGACAGCGACCGGAGTCAAAATTCACCCTATGGTATCGCTCTTAAGATGTTTGTCCCTGGCCCATGCCTGGCGATGGGTTTCTGGAAAACAAAAACCAATACATTCCGATGGGTGCAATTGTAGGGAATGCGTTAAGTTTGAACAAGCATCGCTATGGGGACATTGTAAGTATGTCATCCACACCACCCAAATGGGGCTGACAGTTTGGGCTCTAGGGCGCGTCGACTAAGATGGTTATATGGCGCCCATGATACCACCCAGCCCGAGTTCGCCTTTCCAAGATAGTCGCTTGATACTGGCGACATTATCGCAGTATTTCGTACTTCGGCTTGCAAAAAACAACATATCAAATGTCACATGCGATGAATGAAAAGCCAACAGGACGATGACGCAATGCGTTGTATAACGATCGCACTGCAAGAGACAAACGGCGTATACATCTCTTCTTTAGGTCACTTCATTTGTTGCGTAAGAGCTAGGCTGATGCTGCAACTATATGGCCACCGGTGGAGTTTGTAACCTGGGTTGCGTGTCTGCGTGCGTGCGTGCGTGCGTGCGTGCGTGGGTGCGTGCGTGCGCGTGTGTGCGTGCGTGGGTGCGTGGGTGCGTGCGTGCGTGGGTGGGTTTGCGTGCGTGCGTGGGTGTGCGTGCGTGTGTACGTGCGTGCGTGCGTGCGTGCGTGTGTGCGTGCGTGCGTGCGGTTGTAGTTGCATAAAGCCTGAAACATGGTTGTGCCATGTGGGCTACAGATACGGCCCTGACGGGCCCGGGCGATGCTGGCCGCTTGCAAGCCGACCAGCCAAAGCTTCAACAGAGGCCAGCGGGCGGGAGAGGAGCCGCGCAGCTCCGGCCTGCCGACACGCACCTTGAACATGAGCGTCGCCTCCTCCATCACTTGTTTGGCATCGGCGTCCTGCTGGGCCATCCTGTACGCGTCGGCCAGCTCCAGGTAAATGGACACCTGGTCGTTGGCGTTCACCTCGATCTTGCTCTTGGGGGTGGTGCCTGCGGCGGGACCGGCCAATCAGACGGCCCAGCGTGGGCACCGGTCGCCGGCTTCGACACCCCAGCACCGGGACCGTCCCCCGACCAGGCCGGGGCCGCTGCTGGTGCGCTGCTGTGCGGTCAAGCGCCCCCCCCCCCCCCCCGTTACATCACAACGCACCAGCCGTGACTCGGCACCCCAGCACCGGGACCGCGCCCCGACCAGACCGGGGCCGCTGCTGGTGCGCTGCTGTGTGGCCAAGCGCCCCCCCCCCCCCCCCCCAGTTACATCACAACGCACCAGCCGTGACTCGGCACCCCAGCACTGGGACCTTCCCCCGACCAGACCGAGGCCGCCGCCGGCGCGCTGCTGTGCCGTCAAGCGGTCTCCCACTTACATCACGACGCACCAGTCGTGACTCGGCACCCCAGCACTGGAACCGCGCCCCGACCAGACCGGGGCCGCCGCTGGTACGCTGTTGTGTGGCCAAGCGGCCCTCGAGCTACACCACACCACACCAGCCGTGCCTAGGCGCCACGGCCCGCTGCCGCTCCCCAGGTCGGCCGCAAGCGATTGCAGCAGGACACAATGCGAGCTGCCTCGGTCGTAACCAGCCGGGGTGGGAGAGCCGTGTCGGTTGGCAGCGCCCCTGTGCGAGGCAGCCGTACCTTTGACCAGTTTGGAGGTGAGGCCGGCCAGCTGGACGGCCGTGTGCAGCGTCTGGATGGCCTCCTGCACCTGGTTCTCCCGCTTCTGGATCCGCGCCTTGATCAGGTGGAACAGCGGATGATCCTTGATCTGTCCACACACCGATAGGGTCAGAAGATACAGCCCATCCGCTTCGCGTGATCGTTACTTTCACGTGAGTGACTTTAAATCCCACTTTAGTCAATGGTAGCCTTTTCTACATATATGGAGCAGAACGTGCAAACCACTGGCACAGATCCGAAACTGACCAGGTGGCCGTTAGCTTCGCTGCATGCTAGCGCCATGGTAATGCGGTCTATCGCGGCAGCGTGGAGTTAAAATTAAAAACGAGATCGGGTGCCCAGTGTCGTTGGGTCGTCCACCATCCCATCAGGAGGGCTCGGTTGGCGCCGGGGCCTTTTACCCATGTCCGTCTCGGCGCCCAGCCCGGCAGCTAGCCGTCTCACCTCGAAATTGTAGCTGAGCCCCAGCTCCAGTGACTGCGAGGCCTGCTTGTAGAAGCCCTGGTGCAGCTGGATCTGGGCGTTCAGCAGGTGGGCGTCGGCGTACGATTGGTCTGAGGTACAGGCCAACACCGGTACAGCAGCAGCCCCGCGCACCGCGACAGAGCGACAGTCTCACGTGGCACAGGCCAACACAAGTACAGCAGCAGCCCCGCGCACCGCGACAGAGCGACAGTCTCATGTGGCACAGGCCAACACCGGTGCAGCAGCAGCCCCGCGCACCACGACAGAGCGACAGTCTCATGTGGCACAGGGCAACACCGGTACAGCAGCAGCCCCGCGCACCGCGACAGAGCGACAGTCTCACGTGGCACAGGCCAACACCAGTACAGCAGCAGCCCCGCGCACCGCGACAGAGCGACAGTCTCATGTGGCACAGGCCAACACCGGTGCAGCAGCAGCCCCGCGCACCACGACAGAGCGACAGTCTCATGTGGCACAGGGCAACACCGGTACAGCAGCAGCCCCGCGCACCGCGACAGAGCGACAGTCTCACGTGGCACAGGCCAACACCAGTACAGCAGCAGCCCCGCGCACCGCGACAGAGCGACAGTCTCATGTGGCACAGGCCAACACCGGTACAGCAGCAGCCCCGCGCACCGCGACAGAGCGACAGTCTCACGTGGCACAGGCCAACACCGGTGCAGCAGCAGCCCCGCGCACCGCGACAGAGCGACAGTCTCATGTGGCACAGGGCAACACCGGTACAGCAGCAGCCCCGCGCACCGCGACAGAGCGACAGTCTCACGTGGCACAGGCCAACACCGGTGCAGCAGCAGCCCCGCGCACCACGACAGAGCGACAGTCTCATGTGGCACAGGGCAACACCAGTACAGCAGCAACCCCGCGCACCGCGACAGAGCGACAGTCTCACGTGGCACAGGCCAACACCGGTGCAGCAGCAGCTCCGCGCACCACGACAGAGCGACAGTCTCATGTGGCACAGGGCAACACCGGTATAGAGCAGCCCGCAGAGTAACAGAGTAACACTGACACAGCTCATCTGCCGTGGCATGGGCTACACGAGTCCTGCGTTGTTATTGCATGTATTGCCTGTGCATGTTTCCAAGGCTTTCAAACAATTGCTTTACGGTCATACCGGTCAACGTTCAGGCGAAATGCATTCATTTAGTAGACATGAGATTCAGCATGGAGTTTCACCCAGCGCTTCAACAAGGATGAAGAAACCGACCGTTATCAGCTCACAGAAAGACGGAGTACTGGTCAGAACACCTGCAGCGACGCCGTGCAGTCTCTCACTTCCTCGCCTGCTAGACTGATCCTTGTGACTGGTCCCAATGGCTAATCCTTTATCGATGAGCAGCGAGCTAGCCAAAGGCAGGCCTCCGGAGATGTGATGCAGAGGCGGACCTGCGGAGATGTGATGCAGAGGCGGACCTGCGGGGATGTGATGCAGAGGCAGGCCTGAGGGGAGGTGATGCAGAGGCGGGCCTGCGGGGATGTGATGCAGAGACGGGCCTGCGGAGATGTGATGCAGAGGCAGGCCTGCGGAGATGTGATGCAGAGGCGGACCTGCAGGGGTGTGATGCAGAGGCGGGCCTGTGGGGAGGTGATGCAGAGGCGGGCCTGCGGGGATGTGATGCAGAGACGGGCCTGCGGAGATGTGATGCAGAGGCAGGCCTGCTGAGATGTGATGCAGAGGCGGACCTGCAGGGGTGTGATGCAGAGGCGGGCCTGCGGGGATGTGATACAGAGGCGGGCCTGCAGGGATGTGATGCAGGGGTGGGCGGGCGGGGAGGTGATGCAGAGGCCGGCCTGAGCCGATATAAAGCACGTACCGACATCGTCGATGCAGTGTTTGAGTGTGCTGGCAGCAGACTTGACATCGCCGCTCAGGTACTTGGCCTTGGCCATCAGATAGAGGGCCTCCAGCAGGCCTGGACAGGCCTTAGTCACCGGCTCCAGCACCGTCATGGCCCGCTTCAGCGCCGGCGGCACGGCCGAGCCCAGCGCCACCGGCTGCAACAGCGACACAGTGGCCCTCAGCTCACCAAACGCCACGCGCCGGACAGCAAGGCCGACCAGACCCACGGCGGATGGGTGGGATACATGCAGTGCCACGGTGTGCAGAGAGGCGCAGCATCGGAAGCCCGTGAAATAAGGGCATGGCTCATGCAACAATACATTAGCGTCATGGTTGTTGACATGCATGTTCCTTTAGCTTGATTGAAAAATAGCACACTGGACCAAAACTCCGTTTGGTCTTGGTAACTACACTCCTCCCTCACTAACACCCTAACATGTGAACCTCATCACCGGCCTCGGACCCCGACGAGCGTCGATGATCCAGATTTCCGTGGCGTCCGTCGCAACTCATCCATTCAACAATCCTCAGTCGTAACGACACGCCCCAGGTTTGACACGTGGCGGTTTGGGTTTGGTTTGGCACTTGCGCTCCTGGCGGTCTTTCCAACTGTGGCGCACGACTGTGTGTCAGGTTCCCATGTTGATCCTTCATGCAATCGGAGATCAAGAACGCAGTGGTCGTTGCTCTCTCGTGGGTCACCCTTGTCCGACTCGTTGACTGACGCTGGTCTCCTGTATCCGGCGTGGCCATGACCCTGACCTTCAGCTGACCCGGACGGAAATGGAGCACCGGAACCAGGCAAACCATGGCAACAGGGACAGTCCAAGACCCTGAACGACAAGACCCTGTACGACAAGAGCTCTAACACCAAGGAGACGACAGTGATAGGACGGACAGCGCGTGGCCGCTCGTAACTGGGCCGCCATGGAGACAGCGATGCGCCGGCTGGCAGCGCGTCTGAGCGGCACAGGACGTCGCAGGTGGCGGTGACATCAGGCCGGAAGGAGGCGGCCGGCTGCAGACGGCTGCAGACGGCCGGCGCCGGCCGTCGCCGCCGGCCGAGGTGTGCGGACGTGGTGCCGCCGTCACCACGATAGCGTGCCGGCGGCGGCGGCGGCGGCGATGGAGAGCGCGGCCGACAGTCAGCGCCGGCCGACCGTACCGGCGCCATGGCCGCCGCCTGCCGCCCGCTGGCGCTGCTGGCGCTCTGCTGCCTGGCCGCCGCCGCCGCCGCCGCACCAGGTGAGCCGATGCCACGCGCCGCGGGGCGGCCCGCCGCCACCGGTGACAGGGTGTCAGCCACCATACCCCACAGTCAGACCGATCACAATATGTCGACATCCAGCAGCGTACTCTAACTCTAAATATGAGGCTGGCAAGTGTTAGCGCTTCTATATACACTTCACACATCTACAAAATATGATCAGGTTTACTTCGACAGGGTTCCCTGCGACCAACATCCCACAAACCAATCACACTATCACCTTGCCGACCGTCCGATATCAGTTCCCCGCTGTGGCCGTCCCCCCGCCTCCTGGCCAGCTTGACCGCAGCCGAGTGCAGGCTGACCCTCCAGTACAGCGTGGCCACGCGTCCCCGTCTAATGCGCCGCTCCGCCCGCAGCCGAGCCGAACGCTGAGGAGGGCGCAGCGCTCTCGCAGCCAGCCGAGCTGGGGCCCGACCCAGCCCTGCTGCCGCCTGCGGGCGACCTCCTCGCCGAACAGCACCGCCAGCTGATGGCAGACACGGATGTGTTCGGCCTGTACGGCGACCCGCCGCCGGCCGGCGGGACCTTCCCTCTACCAGCGGCAGCGGTGTCCGTCGTCCACGGAGACACGGCCGGAATACTGGCACACGCGACCAAGGCCGCGGCGCAAGACGCGAGCGCCAGCATTCCCGGCCCTTACATGGCCGCTGCTGATGTGCTGGCTATCGGAGAGGTTAATGGCGTGGCCGAGGACGGAGTCGTGTCCCGGTTTTACCCAGGCTTCTCCGGGGGTTTGCCGAACGACGACGCCAAGGCAGACCTCGAGGGTGGAGAAGCACAGGAGCTGTACCAAACCGCACCAGCAATATCGACCACCCAGCACGATAAGACACTGGTCGAAGCTGTGGGTGCAAAGGAATCGTACCAAACTGTTTCCGGAGCCTCAAAGAGAGAGGGCGGGAAGGCGCCGGCCGGGCACGGCGGTGACCTGGGGTCCGTCGCGTACGGGCCAGGCATCGCTCCACCAGCCAGCGGCGCCGGATTCCCCGAGGACCCGTACACAGTCGTGTGCCTGCAGAAGGACGTCGCCGCCCACCTCATCAGCGGAGCAGCGGCGGCCAAGGACGCGGCCAGACGCTCAGACAGCGTGACAGCCGACCAAGCCGGCGGGGAAGCCGACGCCAAGACGTACGCCGTGCCGTTGTACGAGACTGTGCTGCCGGCCGCTGGTCGGGGGCCGCCGGCGGCCGGCCAGGCGGCACCCGCGGAGGCGCCCGAGGCGGTACCCGGGGCGGCACCCGGGTCGCCGCCGCTGCCGCCAGCGCCACAAGATGGAGCACCAGTAGTCTTGCCCGACCCCCCGCCGCCTGTGGACGAGGGGGCGGAGGACCAACCGCCAGCCGAGCCGCTCCTCTTTCCGGGCCTGTTCGGCGACGAGTCCCTGACCAGGTACCATTACGATGCGCTGGTGCAGCAGGCCCATGACCGGCTGCGCTGGCTGCTGTCCAACCCGGTCCCGGCTCCGTTCCTCGGCGGCGAGTCCGCGGCCCCGCACCCGGCGACGTTCGGCCCGTACGGCGGTCTGCGCTGGTATCCAACCGCCGCTGAAGACGACCAGACAGCGGGCATCTTTGGGCCGGCTGGGTTCGGACCGCCCCCGAACCTGCCGCCGCTGCCCACCGCGGGGTCAGCCGGCCAACCGTCCGTGCCGGCTGGGTTCGGACCGCCTCCGAACCTTCCACCGCTGCCCGCTGCAGGGGCGGACGGCCAACCCTCGGTGCCGGCCGGGTTTGGACCGCCTCCGAACCTTCCACCGCTGCCCGCCGCAGGGGCGGACGACCGACCATCGGTGCCGGCCAGGTTTGGACCACCCCCGAACCTTCCACCGCTGCCCGCCGCAGGGGCGGACGGCCGACTGTCGGTGCCGGCCATGTTTGGACCACCCCCGAACCTTCCACCGCTGCCCGCCGCAGGGGCGGACGGCCGACCGTCGGTGCCGGCCAGGTTTGGACCACCCCCGAACCTTCCACCGCTGTCCGCCGCAGGGGTGGACGGCCGACCGTCGGTGCCGGCCAGGTTTGGACCACCCCCGAACCTTCCACCGCTGCCCGCCGCAGGGGTGGACGACCGACCGTCGCTGCCGACCGGGTTCGGACCGCACCTGGACCAGCCAGTGTTCCCGGCAGCAGTGCCAGACGGCAGAGCTTTCGCGGCCGACAATGCTCCGGCTGGGTTTGAACCGTCCCCAAACCGGCCAGTGTTCCCGGCGGCAGGGCCAGGCGGTGTGCCTCTGGCGGCCGACGGCCGCCCGGTCGGGTTTGGGGCCGCCCATCGGTCGACCGCGGTTCACCGCCGAACGGCCGGTAGCCGGGTACGGGCCCCGGCGGTGGCCGTACGGCGGCCGGTCGCCGGCCACGACCGGGCGGGTCCCGTGGGTGGGGCGGCGCCGTCCGCCGCCCTCCTGGCCGTGGGCGAGGGTTGAGGGCAGCAGCCGCGGCCGGCCGGCGCCGGTGCCCAGCGGCGGGGTGTTCCCGCTGTACGCCGGCTGGCGGCCGGGCGTCCGCTGGCCGGCGCCTCCCCCCCCCGGCCATTTTCCGCTCTACTCGCACTGGTACCGGCCGACCGTGGTGGCGTTGCCGGGCGGCGCCATGCCGCTGCCGGATCGGACGCAGTGGCCGCGTCCAGCCGTCGCCGTGGCGACCAGCGAGCAGACGTCGGCGCCGGGCGAGCCGGACTCGCCGCCCCTGGACGCCGACTGGCCGTGGCCGGCCGTGGCCATGGCGAACGGAGGCGACTCGCTAGTGGTGACCGGCTTCGGCCGCAGCTCCGGCGCTATGGCGACCGCCGCCGGCCGTAACAACTGGCCACCCGTGGCTTCGGCTACGGCCGGCGGCTCCGCCGACCGGGGCTCCTTCTCGCGCGCCTCGTCTGGCGGCTTGAACCTCTTCTTCCAAGACGACAAGTTCTGGAGTGAGCGTGAGTACTTGTGCGCTGCGACGGCGGCGACGCATCACGCCTCGGCCAGGTCGGGTCTTACACACACCTCGGTGTCGTGAACGGCATCGGCAGAGGCCAGACGAGACGAGCGCGTAGCGCACCACTGAGATGAGGTGATGATGAGGCGATGATGAGGTGATGAGGTGATGAGGTGATGAGGCGATGAGATGATGAGTGACGATCAGATCGAACAGCGTTCCCACTGCTGGTGTTCTCCAGACTTGTCACTGTTGACCGCTGACCAGTCCGATGTCCCCAATAACAGGGTCCGTTTTCCAGCTGCGTTCTTGCGAATGCCGCCGGGCGCCGGCGGCGCCGCCGCCGAGCCACCGTCGGGGCGGACATCGCCGCCGCCACCGCCGCCGCAGCCGCTGCCGATGGTGCCGCCACCGTTGCCGACGTCCGAGCGCCCACCGGCCGGAGACGGAGGAGCGCCGAGCGAGGGCTCCGGCTCGGCTACGGAGGACCAGAGCACCACGGGCCCGTCGCCGGCGCAGGACGGCGCCTGAGGCGGCAGCCCGAGCCATCGGCGCCGAGCGGCGCTCTGGCGGTGCTCCCACACCGACCCCTGGTAACTGTCAGCGGGGCGTGGTCAGCGGACCGTCCGGCGCGCTCGCCATGTGGTGTTTGACGACTTGTCAAGTATTACAGCATATACCATGCCTTCGCTCTAATAAATCTCGGATGATGACTTTCCACAATTAGACAATCATGGCTGACTGCTTGTTAATTGTCTTGATTACCCACATGCGCTTGCGCGGTGCCAAATTCGGTTTGACGAGTGGGGCACTCATCTGAGCTTCGGCATTACACAACCTACTCCTTCGTCGCAGCTGAAGACAGACGGCTGGTTCTTCAACTGAGCTGGTGAGTCATGCCATCAACATGAAATATTTGCGTACGCACAAACGGTGCGTACTCATATGTTGAGCCAGCTAACAGCATCCTTGAAACACAAGCAGAGGTGTATTGGGGGCTAGTTCTAATCTCAGTTCCTGAACCCTTGGTTTTCCGAAACCTTAGGCGATCGATGCAGACCATTCGAATGCCTCCGTCGCTCAATGATACCAGCATCTTTGAAACAGGAAACATCGCATCATCTTGGAAGCGCACGTGCTCAGGAAGCGCTAAATCTGGTTGCTAAGTCTGGTTGATTATTACTCAGCAAAATATCATATCATAGTATAATTCAAGCAAATATGGTAAAGTGGCGGGCGCAATACAAACCAGAGCAAAAATATGTACTATGGGAGCTGTCTTACTTGGTGCCACTCAGGTAACAATAAGGCAGTGGCTGCAATTCCACCCTGGCCGAAGCACTAGCCTACATCCTATCTATCAGACGGGCGAGAGGGAACATTTGATCGACCTCATTGAGTGGACGATCACGAGACACGTGTCCTTTCTTCAAAACCTTAGTGTTCCGGCAAGGTCACACATTGACGAGGGGTGCGCAGGCCACCGGCTCCGAGGGCACGGCTGGAGTCCGGCCGTAACAGCGCCGCTCCACCGGCAGTGGCCGGAGAGCATTACCGGTCGATGGCGGTCACCCTCAGACCCTGCCCCCTCCGAGACGGGCGCCGCGCCACCTGACCTGGGTCGGCGCGTAGTGCAGACAGTCCTTGACCACCAGCACCAGGAAGTCGGGGTTCAGCGCGATCAGGTACGGCACACTCAGCGAAAGCGTGCGAAAGCTCCGGAAATGCGTCTCGATGGCGTCGTTCAGCAGGCCTGGGCGCAGGACACCGTCAAGTAGAGAACGACAGACCAGCGCATGTTGTACACTGACGCACACAGACAGGCTGGCAGGCGCGGGCAGCTCCGAGAGCGGAGTCACCACTGGTGCCCTGCAGCGCCACCGACCGCCTACAGAGCGGCACCCCCGCCGGTCGGCGAACCGCTGGCGCGTGACCGTCAGAGGCGTAACACACGGCGGCAGCACATACCAGCACCAGTACGGAACACCCCCCACGCACGCACGCACGCACAGCAGGTGGTGCAGCCCCCAGAGTGACCCCTCCCCTCCCCCCCCCGTCAGTTGTCGCCACCGACCGGCCAGCCACAACGGGAGCGACCCGAGCCCAGTACGCACCCGCACTCTTCCGGGCTGTGGTTCTGCTTGCGCGCCAGCAGCGCCGACAGGTAGGAAGGATGTCGGCCGAGTAGCCCAGCGTCTTCTGCGTCTCCTTGAGGAACTCGAGACTCTGCGCCGCCACCGTGTGGTCGCCGTCGATCAGCTGGCACGTGATGATACCTGACGCGCGCCGCCGGTCAGTAAGTACAGTCAGCGGGCGGGGACGGGAGAGGGGGGGGGGAGGGGGCAGAGAAGGCGGCACCACACCCGCGGCGCGTGGTGAGCTCCGTCCGGGCCACCGTCACCGCCGGGCAGCACACACGCCACGGGAGACGGCCGCCGGTGGCCGACAGTCCAGCACGAGGCCGACGCAGACGTACAGCCGTCCGGAGCTCAGCTGCTGAGCGGTCACCACGGGACTACCGGGGGACGTGCTCAACGATGACTGGTGGCCACGTGATCCGACCTCAAACCAATCGAAGAGACTGACCTTCAACAGCACCACCCACTAGATCACGGCATGAAACTGAATGCATTCAGTTTGATAAATGCACAAACCAGCACTATAAAAGGATGAAACTGCCATGCATTTGGAAAAGGCGTAATGCATGAAAAAGGAGTCTAAAACAACCCACAATAATTCGCATATGAGCCCCAGACAGATCCGCCGCTCAGTTGGGCGCCGCTCACCGCCCAGGGCCTCCATGGAGGACTCGTCCGCCTTGGTGGCCGCCTTGTAGAACTTCAGGGCCTCACGCGTCTTGTCCTTGAGCAGGTGCTGGTAGGCCACCTCCACCAGGAACTCGGCGCGTCGTGTCCAGCTGGGCGGCCTTCTCGGCCATCGAGAGTGTGAAGTCGAGCACGCCCGGGTTACGACCGCACTGTCGAGAAAAAGAGTGAGTAAACAAGACGTCAAGACAGCATTACATCGACCTTGGACGGGGCTGTGTGCCTCCTTCAAGGGCTCCCCCCCCCCCCCATCAGTTTGTTTCGAAGCCCGCGATATTTGACGAAAATCGCCACGAATGCGTTTAAAAAAACAGCAGGCCCATACTTGAGGAAATCTCATCTCACCCGGGTCCCCAACACGAGATTTCTGACGCCCCCTCATATTATCACAACAACCCACATTATATCATAAGGATCTAACCGGTAATCCAGACCTAAATTACAACACATTGATACCGAAAAGCGCATCAGAAGTCTGCACTCCACAAACAAAGCCCAGCACGGCCACAGACTGGCCGTCCAGTGGCGTGGCTACACCAGCTCGGCGCCGCCTGCGCCCCGTCGGTCCGACCGAGCGGCGGCCGTCGGTCCCCAGCGCACCGTCGCCGCGGCCCGGCACTGACCGTGCGCGAGAACAGCCGGGCGCACTCGATCAGGAAGGGCGGATTGTGCGGCTCGTGACGGTCTACGTTGCGCATGAACTCCTCGAGCCGCTTGGCCGCCTCGGTGTAGTCGCCGTCGCGCGTGAGCAGGCCGATCAGGCGGAGGAAGCGCAGCTCCTCGATCGGGTGATTAGCATGGGCCAGGATCCGTCGGCGGACGCCGCGAGACTGTCAGCCTCCCTGCCACTCCCTTCGCGTCACCTCAGTCGGGCCG
>NW_023597054.1:38291507-38309297 GCF_011947565.3 Pollicipes pollicipes | reverse complement strand
TCCGGGTATGCAAAGTGGCTATGCTCATTCTCGCAGGACCGACAACAGCAGGTCAAGGTGCCAGATGGAACCATGAGTCGTTGGAGAACCATAACATACGGCACTCCACAAGGCATCTTAGTTGGCCCGGTTGCTTTCCTGGCTATGGTTAACAGTGCCGCTGCTAATATTGACAACCGACTTAAGCATGTAAACGACCTTACCACATACCAGGCGTGTCGAATTGACCAAGTAGATCGGCACCGCCAGCTGCAAGAGCACACTGACAAGGTAAGTGATTTGGCAACGGCAAACAAGATGATGCTGAACACTGACAAGTGTCAAGTTATGCATTTTTTCACAGTCAAAAAACCATTAGCATTACCGGACATCATGACTCAAGGAAAAAGCATGCCAACTGCCATCAAAACTAAGTTCTTGGGTGTAACAATATCGAATGGCATGTCATGGCAAGCACATATGGATGAGATTGCAACCAAAGCATCGAAAGCTCTGTGTATGCTCTACATAATGAAGAAGTTTCATCCACTACAGCAACAGCTTGTTCGGGAGTATGTTACTTACATCCAACCATTGCTAGAAATTGTGCACCGGTTTTTCATGCGGGACTCACTGCCAAGCAGGCGCAACATCTTGAGAAAGTGCAGAAGAGAGGCTTGAAAATAATCTTCGGCCGTACGAAACAGTACTCGCATATCTGGCAACGCTTGGGCATGGAAACTCTCACTGACAGAGGAGAAAAATTACGCCTAAGACTAGAAAAACAAATGCAAGCGTATCCCATGCACAGAGATCTGCTTCCGAAGCAGCGAGTGGCGATCTCCGGCAGAAATACCAGGAGCGCAAGCACACTCCAAACGTTTTGCTGTGGTATGCGACCACGCAAATCAAGTATTCCCGATGTGACTAGTCTTATAAACACATATATTATCAACTAAGTAGTATGCTACTTCGTATGTGCATTGTGCACATGTGCTATATAAGTTGATACTCGGAGCAATGCTTTTCTCAATAAACCGTCTCCTCTCTCTCTCTCTCTCTTCTCTCGTCTATCTCTCTCTCTTCTCTCTCTCTCTCTCCTCCTCTCTCTCTCTCTCTCTCTCTCTCTCTCTCTCTCTCTCTCTCTCTCTCTCTCTCTATCTCTCTCTCTCTCTCTCTCTCTCTCTCTCTCTCTCTCTCTCTCTCTCTCTCTCTCTCTCTCTCTCTCTCTCTCTCTCTCTCTCTCTCTCTCTCTCTCTCTCTCTCCGCCGCGCCAGCTACGTAGCATGTACAAACAACGCTTTTCGGAACACAGAATTGGGTTTTGCAGTCATAAACACAATACGGTATATATTCAGATCCACACCAAAGTGATATAAATGAGGCTTACGCAAGGAACCGAATGACAGATTAGGAAGAAATAACGGGCTTACGCTTTGAGGCGATGAGGCGATGAGGTGTGTCTTATCAACCGACCTTGACCAATGGCGGATCCAGGATCCGGAGTGGTAGGGGTGGGGTTTGGATGGGGCTACCCCATCTCTCGGGGTGAGGGGGCAACAAAATATAATGGTGAAGGGGCAGCAAAATCTTCTTCGTATCTACATAATTCATTTTCAATAGCCCCCAAAAATTCACGGGCGCCACAAATGACCACAACTATTTATTTTCGACAGGCACTGAAATCCATACCAAACACCACCACACGGGCCATACCCTAACGTACATACGTACACCATAACCGGCCCAAACCCTTCATTTTCTGAGGGCACCAAATTTCAGGGATGCAGCGGTGTTGTGCCTCCTACCCTGACGAAATCCTGGATTGGCCCCTTGGGCTAGAGGGGCGCCGAACTGGTCAGTTTGGAGAGCACCATAACTTCATTTCGCGGCACCATAAGCTTTATTTTAAAGAGCCCCTCTGTCTAAATGGGACGTTTCCAAAGCTTTGGTTTTTAGCAGCGTTCAGAATCCATGGACATTACAATATCTATGCCTTTCACCTTCCCAAATTCTCGATCTGCCTGTTCCAAGAGAGAGCACCAAAAAAACTTCATCACTGGGTATCTTAGCTTTTATTTTCCAGAGGTACACACTTCCTGAGGCACCACAAAGTAGGGGCGGGTCCAGAGGGGGAGGGGCCACGGGGTCATTCCTTCCCCCTGGGCACAAGGAGGCTTGGACGCCCTGGAGAGGCACCAAATCTCATCGCAAAGGCGCAACAATACCTTTATTTCGGAACACATAACCTATATTTTAAGAGACGCCAAACTGCAGGGAGACCACGACGTTCGTGCCGTGGTCTCGACGATACCCTGCGTCTGCCCATCCGGTGAGCGAGCACCAAAATTTCATTTCGGGGCAACATAACCTTTATTTTCAAGAAGCACCCAATTCCAGTGAGTACCAGAAAAGGCTCTAACCTTTTATTCTGGAAGAGCCATGAATTCCAGGGGCCTAACTATGCTGAGATTTCCGCCCTGAGTAAATCCTGGATCGGAACCCCATGGGTAAGGAGGCGCAATAACCGTCTTACGGGGTGACATTATCTGGGATTGCACAAAGGGGTACTAAATCAAAGCCGGGCCATTTACAAAGCCCAAAACCATAACTTAAAAGGGCATCACAATCCAGCGGCCATGGCAATCGGTGTGCCTTTCACTCTGGAAGAAACTCCGAATCTGGCCGTTCAGGGAAGGGGCACACCCCGCTTCCAGGAAAACAGTCCGCCAACAGCCTGCGTTGTTCATTGGGGCTCTACGACGCGCCATCACCAATTCCCGTGCTTCTCCATTAACGAAATCCCGCATCGACCTATTCGGCCAAGCGACGCCTTTCTTTGGACCACCATTACATGTATTTCCTTGAGACACCAAATGCAAGTCGGCGATTGAAAGAACGTTGAAAGTGGTCCAAACTTCACTTTCAAGGGGCCCTGAAATACAGGGGCAGCACAATGGCCCTGCCTTACGCTGTTGAATCCTGGTTCGGCTCCTTCGGTGACAAGGCAGGAAGAACCTTGCTTGCGGGGCATCATAACATTTATTTTTATGAGCCCCCAATTTAAATTTTTAAAACACCACAATCGGACCAAACATTCATTTTAAGGCGTCGCAAGATTCCAGGAGCACTTAAAATGGCCCCTAAAACTTTATTTTCGCGGGGAACCGAATTAAGCACGGCTCCCCTCCCCCCCACCTTCCCCTTAGGCTCCAAGGGTCCCATGGGTTCCGAATGTCCTTTTTTTGGTCCCCTGGGTCCGAAGACCAAGAGCCCCATTAACGGTCCGAAGGGGCAGGCCAGAGGTCGTATGGAGGGATAACAACCTGAAGGCCGGACCCTAAAATGTAAGAGCAGCTCTAGCACTGATCAGAGACCCGTGCGACTGTCTATTTAAAGCAACTGACTGAGAACAGCCATATCGAACAGTCCGTCCAGTGCTATTTCTGGGGCGTAGCGGTTACTTTCCCAAGCAGAGACAAGGCCCAAGATCTCTAAATGCCAATAAGAAGGTATCCTACATTCGTCAGGACACCTGAAACCATGAAGGACCCACATTGCTGGTCAGTGACCACAGTATTATCCAGCCTCCAGCATTATCCAGGAGAATGAAACAGTTGCGTCATTTTGAAACCCCATCGCTTAACCACCAGGGTACCACTATGTTTCCCAAGTTTTGCTTAGACGGAACAAAATGCGAAAACTATATTGTCATCCCATCGTGCATCGCACATATGCATAAAGTCACATTTATTCAACTAAAAACGCATTGCGCCATGCATACCAAAATGGTACGTCACTTTGGGTCCTTTTCGTGTTGTCAGCACGCTAAGGGATGTGAAATAGATACTTAACTAGATGATGCATATCTAGTTCCTTATTTAGTATCTATCTAGTATACTTATCTAGATGGTGCATTTTAGCCATGCTGTTCATCGCCTCGTGTGCCGCAAGCGCTTCATATACACATGAAAAGCCCCCCCCCCCCCTTATTCACAACACGTGGTACGACAATTAGGTTCATATTGCCCGTCATCCGACATCTGACCCCTGGCGCTTTGCTATCCCGTTGATACTTCTACAGTGAATCCGGACCCCCAACGATTACTGTAACGGAAAAGACAATTATGAGTTCGGGCACAGGCTCGCAACGTTATAGCTCAGACTCAGATTACGTCAGATTTTGGGCTCATATCTGTTTTGTCTTTTCTTTCCCACCACCAGTACACCACCACTGACGCTGCTTACGGTTTCGCACTCTATATCAAACGTGGGTCGGAGTCCGATCGGACTCGGAATGGCACCCGGTTCCATGACCTGGAATCAAAATGACTCTGGGCGCTGAGTCGCATCAGTGCTAACGACACCATGGGGCAAGCTCGGAAAGTTTTGTGGTTAGACCCGCCCGTACCCTGCTATCCATAAGACTTGAGTTTTGCCCGTAAAATTTCGAAAATCATTACATTTAAAACCATTTCATTGAGTGGACATCCTGGAATCCAGATCCCTCACTTCCACCTACACGCACAGTCAGTTCATGCTGCTCTGCAATTTGATCAAGGCACACCGTCGAATTATTCTAAGAATTAATGTTTGGTAATACATCTGCCGTCTTTAACATCCAACCATTTTTGGTGTTTTTTTCGCAGACGGACATCACATCTTCCTCGACGGCGCCACCCCTGATCGCTCGACAGCGCAGCTTCGACAGTTCTTTTGTGGTCCACCCGTCACACTGTTCGCACAGAATGCACGACATGTATTGGCAGAAACAAAATAGCTTTGTAGAATTGCTACAGCTCTTAGTTCTGGGACTTATATTATGGTAAAATTGGAAATATTTACCGGTGGGCCCGTGCCAGAAATGGTTTTGGAACTGTGCGAGATTTTTCTGAAAAACCGCTCTGTGGGGTGGAGCGCATTTCAGATTTTTTGCGCGGGTCGGGCGCGGGCTTTCCAAATCCAAAAAACAGTAATACTATGGCGTACCACTCAAAAATCAGGAAAGCTAAAGGCACCAAATGCTCAGGATAGATTGATCTTTATGTGATCTCACATGTGTAAAACTTTGAGGTTCCTAGGTCATAGCCTTTGAGTCAGATGAGGTCAACAAAGGTCGAGTTGCAGATTGGTGTATAAGGTGCCCCAGGCCTCCTCATGCAACTGCCTTGAACACCTACACCTGTGTTAAGCAAAAGGTCACTGGTGGTCACAAAAGGTCAGTGTTCCTCTGTGACCCTGATGTCAGTGTCATGATGACCAAAATCCCGCGAGATTGTTCTGCTTTTTGCATTTCGATAAACGTCAAGGATTGTGCTAGACGACATGTTCCTAAAACAAAATATTTACCTGGATCATTTTAGGTAAGTGACCAACTCTGAACTTTAGGAAGTCCACGGAGGTTGTTTGGTGCAGTCCCCGTTATTAATTAACCCGAAATCAACACCATAATATTCTCTATACAGTAAGCTCTCGAGTAAAAAAGGGGGTAGCTTTAGGCATATGTCTGACGTTCATGGCTGATCGTAGCTAAAAAAAATTAATTCAATTTTAAATTCCATTGTTTTATTGCCTAAGAAACTAGCTAAGAAATCTATGGCCTCGTCTAACACTCCGCGGTCGCATCACAGTTATCGAACCCTTAGATATTGCCTTCGCAGATAGCCACGTCCTGACTGTGACCTGCCATACGCGGGTTATTGACCTTACAAGATACATACATTTTGGCATCAAAAGATCCACTAATGAATTCCTTACTTCTATGTATCATTTTGTAAGAACTTTAGGCGGGGGTCAAATTGATACCCACCCGGACTCGTCTTAATCGCCGGAGCGCCGCGGCGTGGCCGCATGCTGCGGGTTTTATGAAGAGACAGTGCCTCGGGCGCCCTTCAGGTTCATTATATGTTCCAGTGCAGACACCTCCCGAACAGATATGATCCAACCTTTAAATGGTTGCATTATGAGCTGCGTCTGCAGGTCTATCATAACAAGATGCGAAGAAAAACAATCGCTGGTTTGTTCCTGCAGAGCGAAAGAAACGGAGCCGTTTGTCGGGAAGAAAAGTCATACTGGACGCAGCGGCTATAAAAGCTGTGGTAGGAATTCCTTTTCCATGGAGCCTTGAAGAACTTATTGGTTTTGTGGCTGCCGCTAAAGCTTTTGGTTTTCTACGTCGTCATTTAGCTATTGGCTTATTTTTGAAGTCACTATTTGCCCATGATGCCATCCATGCAAGCAATTCATTAAGCAGCTTGCCATGTAGCTATTCGCCATTTAAGCATGTCGACTCTTTGGTGTGTCGCCATTTTGCGAATCGGCATCTAGCAATCCGCAAAATTCGTATGAGGTCACTTCTCTATGTCGCCATTTCGCCAAGTTGATTTTTTGGCACGTCGACTTTTCACATGCCTTCAATATAGAGTTCGTGATATAGCAATGGAAAACGAGGCATTCGGCAAAGCGCGAGTCGATTGTTTGTCTGGACACCGGTTGCCGTGCCCACGGAACGTTGACAGGCTGGCCGCACCTATGTAACAAACACATCCTGTTCGTCCTCAAGATGAAGTGCTTCCAAATACATGGTATATGAGGACAGGGGAATAGTACGCAGATCGTAATGCTTCGTCCATGTTTTGATCTACTTCTGCAGAATACTCAAACAAGAACTAATATTTTTTCACCTCAAACGGGACAAACATAAGAAGCTACTTCAACTCTGGATCCGGAAATGGAAGACATCAATTTTCTGTCGTGCTCCACGCACCATGGCCTTATTCTAGCACCATGCCACCCGCTCAGCAATGACCTGTGTCATGCACTGGCGCTGGCTGGGGGAAGTTGACATCGTGGGGGACCGTGACTCGGTCGTTTATGCTGAGTCATTAGCGCGGTCGGCTCGACTTCTGGCGTGACAGGTGATAATCACAGGGCAAAACTTCCCTGCTCTGCTCACTCGTCGATGGCGGATGACCACAGGCCCCGCCTGGTCGTGAATATTCAGTGGCAGACTGTCAGGAAGCTCGCTGGCAATTAGATGCTGTTTTGTCGAGTGACGGAGCCTCTTCAGTCAGCGCTGGGGGACATGCAGCGCTGGGCTGTATTTATAAGACGGGCTGTGCAATTTCCCGGACTGTATATTTGTTTTGTTTTTCTTCTTTTAAGTTTACCCCAACGTTCTGGTTCAATGCTATTCTGGGATAAGAGTTCACGCCAAGCAGGGCTTGTGTGAACCTTGCCCCGCCATCCGATTCATCTACTTTGACCTTGAGCAGCTGCCGCCAACGCCCGCGGGTCATCCCACTCCGGGGCAAATAGCGAGCAGCCAGACGACTCGAGCCCACCCATCACGCCACGGGCAGGCAGACGTTTTAGCGGATCGAGCTGCGAGGACAAGCTAAGCATACTACGCAAGTCATTTGTACCTGTTTTAAGTCGAAAATGTTAGGTTGAAATTGCAAATACTTATAAGCTATGGCAATGAAACACACGGTTGTCGCGATACAGGTGATGACGATGAGGTGGTCGATAATACAGCTGCTTTGAAGCCGAACTTAATGATCAGGTGTGGCTGTAGATCAGGCTTAAATCTCGCTCAAATCCAGGCCAGCGACCGGCAGCTCGCACGCCGAAGCAACTCTCCTGAAAACTATCCGGATCATCCAACAGTGTGTCGCCATCACGTCACCATGACCACCGTGCCATGCGATAACCTTGGTTCTGTTTGCCGAGGGGAGGGGTGGGGGCTTATAGCCGTCCTCTTTCAGGTTTTTTTTTTGTCTGTCAGCCATGCTCACAGTTTTAGAAGTGTCCCCTTAAAATTTAGTGATTTCTCCTAAATTTGATCTTTGTGGAAAACATTCAACGTTCAAAGGTGACCAGGGGAGGTTCCGCGCTCGCGGCATTCCCAGTCTTTTCATTGTTCGAGACACGTATCTGCCCGGAGGTCGATTCGGGGTCACAGGGATGGTCAGTGGGACTCACGGCCTTCATCCCACTTGCATCCAGTGGTAAGAAGGCACTCACAGATGTGGATTCGTCCGAACATCTGCCAGGCTCATGGTTATGCAGCTCAGGCGATCTGGCGATCTGGAAGGCACGTTTGGCCGTTTTTCACGCTTAAGTATATACGTAAACTATCGCGTAAAACTTATCAGATTACCCTTGTTTGGTGTTTTTCAGTGACACACAATGACTGACAGGATTTGCATATACATCTCACGAGTATTGGGGAGGGGGGGGGGGGGGGAGATGCCGCGAGAACGTCACTCCGCTCAGGGGTTCTCCCGTTATCGTTGCCCTGCGCAATATTCAGAGGCAAATTTTCCTTTGCAGAAGATGCTTGATGTTCCTCAAAGTTCAGAGAACTGTAATTTTTGCCTAACTTTGGCCATATCAGGGAACCATGGTGCGGTTGGCCCCTTTCCCTGGTTCCGTCCTTGCTGTTATACAACCAAGAAGCTGAAGAGCTTAAGTTGAACATTTTATTAGTGTTGGTGGTTAGCAATGCGGTGATAATGGAGTACAGCGAGTTTTTATTAGAAAACAGCAGCATCTGGCAATGTATGCGTACTTAAATGATAACCTACTTAATCACGTGCAAAAGAGTCACACACGATTACAAAGACAAAACTCTGGCGTTGGTAGTCTGGGCAGCAATAAGTTATATGGGCAGGACACTGGGATAAGATATGATATGATTGATATGATATGATTTCTGACGTCCCATATGCTGGCTACAAGTAGACGGAATTGTAGGTATATTTCAAATATTCTAGCTTCATGCAATTGCAGTCCATCACAGTGCCGTGATAAACACTCAGCTGCGATGTTTCAGGAATAGGCTGAATGTCTGGTGTTTCACAGTTTAGAGAGTAAAATAGCGGAAGAAAGTCCGCCCAACGCTTAAATTGTGTTTCAAATGTCCCCACCCCAGCATGAAGCTTGGCTACACAAAATATCCACCACCTATGTTTCAGACAATTCTTGTAATTATATATTGCACTGATTTTGCTCATATGCATTGTAATAAGCAGGATGAAGCTATTGCATCATTTCGGCTTTGGTTTGTTTAAAGGGGAATGTTCCACATTTGAAGATATTGAGTTAGGCATCAGATATGATGGGAAATGCTTCCTTGTATCTTTTGGTTAGCTTTCAAGGTCAAAAACAACGATAAGCAAAATTTCAAAGTTGATAAAAATGGGCCCCATTACGTCATTGTTTGATGGCGTCATGAAATGGCTTTGTGACGACAGCAAAACCTGGCAGCATCTGGCAGCCAGACCTAAAGAATGCCTCGAAACACACGAAAGCTGACGCCAACCGGCCATTCTCGTCGCGGGGCTGTGTCAGGGGGCGGATTGGTGAGTGGGTTATTCGTGGATTTTTTGTATTGGTGCTGGCCGTAAGAAAAGCTTTCGTGGACTGTTTGTCATGCGCAAGGTAGCGATCGCTAGCTTTTATAGCAGAATATAAATATCAAAGCACGACATGCTGTGCTGCCGCTGTTGCTGCTTTGCTGTTGATGATTTTGTCAATACTTTATCGTTGACTCATCGTTGCGCGCAGTGCTGTAGTCCTGACATTGATATCATGTGATGTATACGGACGTCACTGTCCTTATCGTTTGCAACTGGAAATGGTGTGTCGTGCCAAAATTAATAAACTTGTAATATTGTTTTTGTTGTTTGTAACTGGAAATGTGGTGTCCTGCGAAAATTAATAAATTTGTAACGTTGTCATGCATTATTTGTCAAAGCATTGCTATTGCTATGGTAAAGACCGTAAGGTTAGGCTACCAAAAATTTTTGTTTTGCATGGGATTATTCATGCAATTGATAGTTGAACCTGATATAACAATTGTGGTACAACGACATTATTGCCGTAGACAGTCCTTTGGCATTGTTAAATAAATTTTTACCAGTCATTCATAAATTATAAGCTACTATCTCATGGGCTTGACATAGAGTACTCTATCAATGCGGTACATTGTGTAATGACACTGATCGATATCTTAATTGTGGCACTATCTCGGTGCTGTACTGTGGCATGACATAATGAACAACAATATGTTTTTTTTTTTACTGCAATCCATGACGCTTTCATAACAAATTCCAGCATGAAAAGATGGGTCAAGCATGCGCTCTTGTATTCATTTCCCATCTGACATGTGACTGACCAAAAACACATGATACAATATACAAATAACTTCCAGCAAAGCAGACAACCAATAAGTGGCATCACTTGGTCGGCCTACTTCGGGAATCCAGAAAACGCAGGTCAGAAAGATCCAAACACATCTTTCATTTCCATGGTCATGCAGCATGCTGCAGCCATCAGGCTGCTTTACTAAAAAATAACAGGAAAATTTTACATGTGGTGAAATGATTCTGCAAACATGCTGACCTTGCACAAGGCTGGAGACATGACAAGTGCATGTAGTTGTGCATCATCCTGGTTCAGGGAACGTGGTTGTTGACGCTCTGAGTAGGAGACCGCTGGGGACTGGTGATGCTGTTTGTCAGACGGAAGCTGTCCATGTTGTTATGACCGCATCACTAGCACCAACTGGTTCCCGGGTTGCATTGCGGCCATGGCCCCGTCTTCGTCTTGTGGAGGAGGGTTCCATGTTTTCATAAGGCGTCCGCATGCCAATGAGCGATCGCGGGTAGCGGTGCCTTCCAGTCTTGTGCCCGGTGTTTTGCGCCACTTCATGCTGCTCCGACCGAAGGCCAATGCAGCCGCGATAAGCTGGCCTCCCTGGCTCAGTTGAGATTTTTGTGGCCGACTTTGACAGCTGACGACGACAGCTATTACCGGGGCTGTAAACGTGGCAGCTTACGTAACACACCCATCCGCAGCCTCGTACATCGATGGGAGAGCTGCGATCGTCTGAGCCGTGGTAGACGGTTTCCGTCGACTTTCTGACCAATTTGCCCACACCAGCTCGGGGCAACAAATATCTATTAGTGTGCAGCGACCACCTCACTCGCGATTGCGACGTTTTTGCTCCACCGGATGTCTGCAACTACGGTGACCACCGTGCTCATTAATTACTTACTTTCCTTACTTTCCTGCTGTGGCTCTCCCAAGTACCTGCATTCTGACTATGCCGCCAACTTTCTAGGTCAGGTGATGTCTGAGATGTGCAGATTGGTAGGCATGCAAAACCAACACCTCTATTGGTCATTCTCAGGGTGGTGGAACATGAGAGCAAATGGTAAGAACAATTTGGAATATGCTATCCAAATACCTGGACGATAACCATGACTATTGGGATGTACAATTGTCACTGCTGATGATGAGATATCGTTCGCACGTGTCCAAATCACTGGGTTACAGCCCCTCCTTACTCATGCTTGGACGTGAGCCTGGTCTGCCGGCTGACGCCTGGCTCGATACACGCCGTGCCCGAAGTCTGAATCCATGGTGGCGTATGTTGGCCGCTTGTGTGCGGGTCTGCACAAGGCGTATCACTTTGCTGTTAGGCCAGAAGAGAGCAGGACCAGAAACGGAAGCTTTTATGAGCGTAAGCTGAACGAGCCCACTTACCAGCCAGGTGAAGTAGTGCTTCTGTTCAAGCGCGTCGCCAGGCAAGGCAAGTGCTAACAAGTTCGTGCGGCCATGGAAGCCCGCTGTTGTTGTGGCCAACATAGGCGAGCTGAATCACAGGGTCCGGGTTAAGGACAGTGGAAGATGTTGTTGGTACACCATAGCAGGTTTGAGCCCCGTCCTGTGCCCCGAACTGACGTATGCTTGAGTTGAGTGAGCGTGAACCTGTTGCTGGTCCCAGATCGCCTGAGCTGCATAACCATGAGCCTGGCAGATGTTCGGACGAATCCGCACCTGTGAGTGTCTTCTTACCACTGGACTCAAATGGGATGAAGGCCGTGGGTCCCACTGACCATCCCTGTGACCCCGAATCGACCTCCGGGCAGATACGTGTCTCGAACAATGACCAACCAGACTGGGAATGCCACGAGCGCGGAACCTCCAGTTCCGACGTCGCGCGTGCCGCAGCGGGCCAGGCCTGATCGGTATGGGTATTGAATTATGTTGACCGGGACCTGGTTCAGATTGTGTAGATTTTGTTTAGTGAGTTTTGCGGCTTTTGTCAGTTTTTATGTTGTGATTTATTTAAAGGTGTATGGTACTGCTAAAATATCTGCTATTAATATCAGCGTTAGTTGTCAAAGGTGGTGCTAGTTTGTTTATGCAATAGCACGTCTGATGACGCAAACTACCTTTACTACTGTAAAAACTTGCCATGGTTTTGATGCAGTGGAATTGGCTGGGTATGACATGGTTCGTTGGAAGCGACAACTCACTGCATCTGTGGTCCTTGTTCGACGGAAGCCGAAACGTAGCCGTTGTCACTGACCCGGCGGACAGATCGGTGTTATGGGCTGGTTTTGTGGCAATGTGCAGCGGCTGACAAGATCACTTTGCTTTCACTAATTTCTCGTGCGAATATTTGTTTTCTAGTGTGCAACAAATCGCCACTTACAATTTAATTTATGTGCCCCAGGGACTGGCAAGTGGACGGCGCTTCCTCTATGTTGGCGGTATTGACGGCAGAGTTTTTGGAACTATCAGCGACCGTGCGCGGTGACGGTGCGCGGTATTGATGCGCGGTGATGGTGCGCGGTATTGATGCGCGGTGACGGTGCGCGGTACTGATGCGTGGTGCGGCGCGGCGCGGCGTCGCGATCAACGGTGTTAAGCTACCGTCGTTTGCTGAGATTGACAACCGATGTAGCCGTTAGTTACTGTAGAGACCTCGTGTAATGTCTATGTGTATTGACTTGTTGTATTGTACTGCTCGGCTTCTTCCAACGTAAAGGTGGGAAGAGCGTAAGGCTGGAAGTGCATCTGGCGCGCACGGGTCTGCCACTGTCGGCCGTCGCGTGACCCTGGGTCAGCAGGCTCCACCTATGGCCGGCGGCACTGGGTCACGCGACCGAGCGGCGAGGTTGGGACGGTGTGGGCGCGCAAGGGGAGAAAGACCGGGCGGCCGTCGCTGGAAGGGCATCGTGGTTCGCGCCGCACCGCAAGTATAAGATGAAGAAACGCAGGCTTCACACAAATAATTAATAGTGAAACAATTTTTCCTCCGGCGGACACCTGGAAATGCATTAGTTAAAGCAGCGTACTTGGTTTGAAGCTGGTGTTAAATTCATAACTTACGTGAACAAGGTAAACAGGAACTACAGTATTGCCATGGCGCTAATATTTCTAACTTTTTCAGACATGAGCTTGCGTTTGAAAACTGGTGTGCTTTCCTCCAAAAAAGCATGTTCCTGCCCGGTTTCTCAGCCTTGAAATGCAGTGTCACCCATTGGGGTTAAATGGGATTATTGACAAGATTAGGTAGAATGGTAGCTATATTATAAGATAGGATATTAGACAATGAGACATCTTACTTACGTCTGAAGGAACGGGAGCTCTAGTTTTCCATGGCAGCATATCTGAGTGTCACTCATTAAAATGAAGCTGTTAGTGCTATCTGTTTATCAGAAAGCTGTTCGTAAAATATGTAACTGACTTATGTTCTATATAATCTGTTTGTCCATCGCTTAAAATTGAAACTATTGTATTTTATTAGCTTAAATGCTCTTTTTTAGCTGATATCTTCATTAAGCATTTCAGGAAATTTAGGTGATAATTTACATTTGATTGGCTTTCAGTCCGTTCAATCCATGTGAACTGGCAAATTTGAAAATCCGTTCCGGCCCTATTTCATGCGTTGGTGGAAATTTCTGATCCGGTCCGATCCGACCCGCAGATTGATCCACGATCCGTGGGCGGATCCAATCCGTGAAGTGCTGCATCCCGCAGCCCGTCCCAAAAGGCCAGTCCATCAGGGCACCTGCACTTCGATTTCATAACTGGTGGCGGGAAGGGTTCTGCTCGCTTTAGGCGTTCACTATTTACCCCTGGCTGTTATGGACTGCAATCGCAAGCAGCGGGTACGACAAAGGTCAGGTGACGTCGGGGAGTCCTGCCCTCAGGGTAGGAAGGACAGTGCAAGGGATGAGGCTTGTCGAACTTTCGGCGTAAGATTCTGCCATTGTCCTGGATTTCACGATCGGATAGTGGTGCAGGATTAACGTCGCTAAAACCACTCAGTGTGGGCGCTTGCTCCATTAATTCATCCAATCAAAATATTTCGACCCAACATCATTAAAAATCTAATACTACGATCCGTTCCGTCGCTTTCATTTCGTAGATTTTGCCGAATTAAAGTCAAATGGCGAATATGCGTTCCACCCACCCGCCTGATGTGCGGATAAAACCAGCCCCACACCAGCCTCTTAATCAGATTCCGGTCAAGCTCCGCCCAGCTTCGCCGAGCTAGGCGAAGTTACGCCAAGGTGTAGGTGTAGAAACACCGTCGAACGAATGGGCCGGTTACCCATCACTCAATCCCTCTGACCAGTCTGCTGCCGAGAGCATGCGCCTGGATTAGGACTGTTCCGCAGAGCAGCCTTGTGCTGCATTACAGTGTACGGTGCCAGAACTGGCCTCTGAGAAATAAGGCACTGGAGCGCGAGAGTACTTAAAGGCAGTGTCTCACCTTTAGGTCATATTACAAGAACATGGTCAAATGAAACCTCAGGACCAGTTACGCGTGATAAAAGCACTGGGCAGCTCGAATGCAGCACCGGCAAGACATTATAAGGATATCAACTTTAATTATTTTCGTGTCCAAATTACGCCGTCAACGCTTTGAAACGTGACCATCGCCGTCACAACGAACGCGCGCACCACTGCCGGTGCGGATAAAAGAACGTTTGTGATTGGCCCAACGGGCAAGGGCCCGTTACCGAGAGCGCACCGGTTGAAGTTTGAACTAGTTTGTCACATAAATCATGCGGAACTCCTATTCCCAAAGCCAAAGTGCGTCTCTTAAAGAGCCACTGTGGTAAATGCCGTAGAGGGCAAGCAAGGCATAGCATAACGTTTCGTTAAATGTGCGAAATAATAGCTTTATGCTCACATACCTTTTTGTTTTAACAGTGTTTTTAGTTTTCGCAGCATATAGTACACAAACATTCTTACGAATTAGTGTGTTGAAAAAGTTACAGAATACACACGTTGGAAAAGTGAGACAAATCAACTGCTTTACTTTCATAGTGGTGAGAAGGGAGTCAAATGAAACTTGCTCCTATAGGGTCGGCTACTTGATATAGAAATTATGAGCTATTCAGAAGGATTTCGAGTAAATTGGAATGCTAATCAAATCGCACGTGACTGATGCAACACAAATGAAATGTGCTAGGGGGTTGGATGCTGCGTTTGGTTGTTGTTGAATTGCGCATATGATATTATTTCATGTCATTCAACAGCAAGTAAACCTGTTACTATGATCGATTTAGGGACTTATATTGCTATCATTCAAGTAACGTGATTTATCCAAACTGTTAAGCGCATTTGTGAGGAACATTGTTCACATGGATAAGACTGTAGTAACAGTCTTATTACTTGAAACAACAGGAAAATGGGGATATAAATGCGATGACATTTCGGCAACAGGCCTTTATCGAAACAAAGGCAAAAGTAAAATCACCTCTGAATTCGCTCTTGCTATTGTTTCAGTAAATGCGCGTTGCCGAACTATCAACGCATCTGTACCTCCATTCTCCTGGTTTTTCTCCGAGGAATAAGGCTATTACTGCTGTCTTAACATAAGTCATCTTAAGACATTTGAACGCCATGGTGTTCAGCATCACAAAATCGGAAGAGATAGCAATAAAAACAAAAAAAATGCCACGTCTTGGAGACAATTTCGGTTACATTATACCAAGACTGTGGTGGACCATGCTTAACACGCTCCCGGGTGGCCGGTTGGATGGCTTTCGCCGGATGGGGATCAATTTAACTCTCCGGATCTCAGGAATTAAGAGAGCTAGAGACACCAAATTTACAGGGTGTGTTGGCCTATACATGAACTCACTGGTCAAATTTTGAGGTTCCTATTTCATGACCTTTCAGTCAACTAAGGTCAAACAAGGTCAAACTTCGGTTTGGTTTTCAGCGTCCCCAGAACCTAGATATCTGTTCTAAGCAAAAGTTAACACGCCCATTTAAGGTCAGTGACCTTGTTTGATCTTTTGAAGGTCATGGCGATCAGTCATACAAGACTGCGTAGAGTTTTCAGTTTGAATAAACGACAAAGATCACGCTAGGCAAGTATGTTCGTAAAACGAAATGCTGGCCTGGGTCATTTTAGATCGCTGGCCTTTTCTGGCCTTTAAGAAATCCATGGAAGTTGCATAATGCGGTCCCCGTGATCAATAAATTCGAAATGAGCACCCAAGACTACCCCACACAGCAAGCCCTGGAGTAACAAAACGGGTTGGTTTTGTCATTGGTCTGACCTTCAAACCTGACCCTAAGTCAATGGAATTAGTTCATTCATCGTTGTGTTTCCTAAGGAAGTATCTCAGAGTTGTTTGGATTCGTCTAACACTCCGTTGCTGCATCAGATTGAACATTTCCCTAACAATTGAATTCGCTGAATCTATGGCATGACTTCGACCTGCCGTAGGTCAACGAGCTTTTAAGGTACATTTGTTTTTTAATGCCAAACGATCCGCTATTCAATTATCTACAACTGCCAAAACCGAACGCGGCTACGCCGCTCCGTTCGGAAACCATTGCAGAAAAACCTTTGGAGAGTCAATTTGACTCCCACCCAAGCGCGTGTTAACGAACTGATCTGTATATGGTCGGCCCGACAACCATCTTACTATACCTTCAAGGCGTAATTCTAGTCCATCGTTCCCATTTATCCAGAAAAGGATACACTGTTACTCACCAAACAGGCAGGCATCCCATAAAAGGTCATGCCCGAGGAAGAAATAGGTCCACACACAGCAAATGGAAAAACGGCAGGCGGCGTGAGTAGAAGGGGGAGGGGGGGGGGAGAGGTTGCATCGGCATTCGAAGTGTGCCTTAGGGCCACGTTAAGTGAAATGATTGATTAAAACTGATGCGCATCGTGGAATGACAGTGCGATCCAGAAGGTCCGCACGAGCCAGATATTTTCCATCGGGACGAACATGGCTGTAGTGTTAATGGTAGCCAAACCGGCCTGTGCACGTGCGACATCCAGCAACAGTACCTACCATTTCCATTCCTTGAAATATCCAGAACTCCCTCTTTTGCCTTTCGGAAGGTGATAATGCTGAGCACCAACACCAATGCCACAAATAAACGACACGAGCTTTCCGTGTTATCGACTTCACCAAGGTATTGAAAAACTAACCGCTGCACAAGGTTGGGCATGAGACAATGAACATTTTATGAAAAAGATTCGAGTTATTTTATGTTACTTTTTAGAAGTTGTTAAAGATTTGATCCGAAACGTTTGAATGCATGGATTTCTGGGATCAGAGCTCACGCTAAGAAGCGCTTGTTGTGTGAGCCCTCACCCCCACCATTCGATCGCGCAATTCTATGCAACGGCATAATTGAGAGGCGAAAGTTTAACGTGCCGCAATGCTCGGCACAGTCCGTCCTGTCCTCTGACGTCAACTGACCTTTAGCACGACCGCTGCCACCGGCCGCAGGCCATACCTGCCACGGGCGAATAGAGAGCGCATAAAGCGACTCGACACAACCCGCAACGGGTGGGTGAATCGGAAGGCAGGCGCTCTAACTAACTGAGCCACCGGGGCGGACAATGTTATAATCAGAAGGTTGTGTCACCGGACACACTTTTTTCTTGGGGCACGATCGGCCGGTATTAACCTGGTGCGCAATAACGAGAAGAACACAACAGCAGGGTTTGGACCAGCACAACAG
>NW_023597054.1:38221370-38291446 GCF_011947565.3 Pollicipes pollicipes | reverse complement strand
TTTTCCACTTAAAAAGCACACCAATAGTTACAATTGAGCTTGTTTCATCCTATCTGATCCTTGCTTCAAATCTTCCCACGCGAAACAATTTATTTAGCCTAAACGTGTCAAAGGGAATACGCCTACTTTTATTTTTGTACTTTTCGCTTGAATCAGACGCTTGGGATTTGATACGTAGCAGCAGTTTTCTCGAAGTCCTTATGAATAGCTCAGAATTTTGATCTGAAGTAGACGCGCATGCGGAGAAATCTCACTTGACGCCTCATTCACCACGATGAAAGTAACACATTTCATATGCTTGGTTTTTCCAGCGTGCGTGTTCTGTGATGTTTGCTTCACACTAAATGGTTAACATGATTATGAAATAAAGGTCATGAAAGCTTGAAACACTCTATTTATACACAAAAATATGCGAACATGAAGGTGTTATCCCGTGAATTCAACGAAACGTTACACTATGGCTTTGATTTTTACCCTTTGGCGTTTACCACATAAGCTCTTTTCGAGGAGCACTTTGGCTTTGGGAGATGGGAGTATCACACGGTCCATAGTGACGCACTGGCTCACGCTTCAACCAATTAGCTTCTAGGCAACAGGCCCTTGCCGCCCGCTGGGTCAATCAAAAATTGTCTTTAATTGGCACCAGGAGAGGTGACACGACGGCTGTCATCACGACATCCATTGCAACAACTGCAGGGAAGAGGCGTAGTGCTGTTACAAAGCGATGGCAGAATAATTTTGACTA
Source organism: Pollicipes pollicipes (assembly GCF_011947565.3). Classification (NCBI taxonomy): domain Eukaryota; kingdom Metazoa; phylum Arthropoda; class Thecostraca; order Pollicipedomorpha; family Pollicipedidae; genus Pollicipes; species Pollicipes pollicipes. The sequence goes on along the minus strand of NW_023597054.1, from coordinate 38,290,701 downwards.
GAAAATTACGGAAATTTACGTCCTTATTATGTCTTAACGGTATTATTGCAGTGGCGCACCCAGTGCTAGTGTCAGACCAAAATGGTCCTGAGGTTTGACCAGAGTAAGTTTTTGAATATGCCCCAAAGGCGGGGCACTCCTTTAAGGGGACAGAGGATGGGGGTGCGGGATAGACAAAAACCATTTGCCCTCGTGTGGCTGCAAACCATGTCGAGACTTTTTTGAAAAAGAGTTTTTACAACCGTAAGCAGGATAATGATTGGGTTTCTGCTAAAACGAGCTGTGCGTCACCGCTGGGAAGCGGGCTGAATATGGATAAACACGTGAGACAATTCATGGATGTCTCTGCAGGAATTTCCGATCCACTTCAGTGCCATCCGTTGATAAATCCGCAATCTGTCGTTTTAAGCAATCCGAGAGGCGCTCTTCTTTGAGCCGTCCTCATGAGACGAGAGTGAACAATTCCCTTCCAATGATGGTTACAGCCTTTCTCATGCTTTCCCATTACCACGAAGATTGTGGATAAGCCCTTGCAGCTTGACATACAAGATGGTCATCCCGTGGAGCCCCGAAAAAATGGCGTATCATTTGTTGCGTCTACAGCTTCCATAACACATTTCTCTGCGAAACTTTCCGCAGTATTCCTTTTTGGAGCTCTATAGAAAAGAAACATGACGCTAAGATCCCGCCTACGTAATGCTAACAGTCTGCCTACCGTTTAACTTTGAATCCATTTCCCTCCTCAAAGCCACGAGCTCGGAAATATGGTCAAAGCGTCAAATCACTTGGAATTACCGTGACAATTGACAGTGGATCCACCCATAGCCCTCAACACATTTTTAAAACACATTTTGAAGAGAATATACGATGATTACGTACAGACAAACATTCAACCGTACAAAAATTTCGAGCATACTATTACTACCTTTCAGATGTGCTTAATCCGAAACAAAACCCACCAACCCCATGAGACTTGACGTGGTATGAAAGTTATTATGTTCATTTTTTCCATGTTCCCCACCGTGGATACAAGTGTGTGTATCGGGGGGGGGGGGGGGGGGGCAATGGCGTCATGGGTCCGCTGGATATCAAAATGTTCCTGGTTTTGCTGCGAACTGGCACTGACAATATCGGTTTCGCCTCCCCAAAACGGGATGATCACTTGCTTCATGTATTTGATTATTAATTCAACTTTATACAACTTCCTAGCATTTCCGACAGATTACGTCTTTCACCAGCCAGCCCATATTCGTACTATAGTTTTGTGAATGTTCAGTCCACCGTGTTAACACTTTCGATGCTTCACATGCAGTTTTATTTTTCTATTAGCTATTCCGTTTTGCTTCAGTGGCCTACAGAATATTCCGAGGTACTTCAGCAAGTTCCTGCCAGTTTTTCCATCAGTCGTTTCAGTGAGCATCGATAAAACCCGGCTGACAGAGGACGATTCAGCCTGATACTGTCGATAATGCTTAAAGATGTCCCCAGACCTGAAAAAAATTATTTGAGGACTTGAAGACCGCTCTACATTGCCTGGGTGACTTAAATGCCAGAGGGGCACGCCCGATGGCCCATAGGGCAGCTATGACACATGAAAACACGTTGCAGGAGTGAAAATACCGCTTTAAAGGGAACGCCATAAAGGGAACACGAATGTCTTAAAGGGAACATTTGAAGGTATTGAGATAAACATCAGACATGAGCTTAGGATTATTTATGCAATTATGATTCTTGTAACTTTGCAGCTTTGGAGTCTTTATGCAATTACTAGTTAAACCTCTTATAACCATTGTGTTGCAACGGTATTCTCGCTGGTAATAGTCCTTTGGTGGTGTTAAATGAATTGTTACCATATATTCATAAATTATAAGCTGCTATCTCACATGCTTGACAAATAGTAATCAGCCAATGTGGTACATTATGTAATGGCATGGATCAACAATGTCATTGTGGCACTACCTCAGTGCTATACTGTGACAAGGTGTAATGAACAACGATACGGTTTTTGCAATGCAATCCCTGTTGCTTTCACAATAAGCTTCATCATGAGAATATGGGTCAAGCGTGCATTCTTGTATGAACCCTGCACCTGGCGCACGACTGACCAAAAACACATGATACAATATACAAATCACTTTCAGCAAAGCACACAACTAATAAGTGACATCGCTTGCTCATCTTGCTTTGGGAACCCACAAACGTGACAAAGATACAAACACGTCCTCCACTTCCACAGCCATGCAACATGCTGCAGCCATCAGGCTGCTTCACCCAAAAATAACAAGAAAACATGACATGTAGTGAAAGGACACTGCACAGCTGCTGACCTCACATATGGCTGGAGGCATGACAAGTGCAAAATGCCTAGAAGTGATGAAGCTGCCAGTGCACACAAGGCTCAGATAAAAATATTGTTAAGTGCTATCCAAAAAACCAACAGCAATACTTTCCCACATTTCTCAGCGCCCAGCATCTCACACCAGTTGCAGTGACTATGACGTTGATGACTCAGCAAGCAATGCGTGCCTGCGTACAAAATTGGTTAAGACTAGTATGTGCATACATAACAATACAGCGCTATATTTTCAGAATTCGTAAGGAAAAGACAATTTTGCAAAGCTGTCTTATGTGAGATTATACCAAGCAAGTGGATTAATGAGCTGCGCAGACCTGCTCCTACTGTCAAAATATTTTGCTAACATAATGGTGTGCAATGGATTAATTACATGCTGTAATGCCTCAATAGGTTCAAAATGTTGGCAAAATCATAATGAAGTAGCGAATTGTATTTTTACACTCCTGCAACATAGGTGCTAGTGTTTCTTCCAGTTTGCTGGCATCACTACCTTGTCATGTTTAAACACAAACATAAAGACAGTATCCACAGAAGAATCGATATCGATACTTTAGATAGCAAGTATTATATATCATATTTTATTGAGAGTCCGTAGACTTAAAGAATACCAAAACAATGTTCTCTCTCAGAAGTAAAAACCTCGCACGTACACATCAATGTCAATATAAAAGCCACTGGCACGCACCACCAGTGATCACATCTGTTTCAAGTGCCTGACTCACCCTTTTTTGTCAAATAAATGTGATCCCACATTTGCACAGCTCGCAGGACTATCAAATTGCGGGTTTCCTCACAATTTCCGCACAGGTTTTCGGTTATAGCGCTGCATTTAACCGTGAGCTCCCTCCAAAACAGAGCCCCAACGGGGGTTCATGGTAACGAAGAGGTTGTACTTTTATGACACAATTCTTTATTCAAGATTTCTAGTTGTCGTGCAATACGTATGAAATATTTAGTAAAATATGCACATGTACATATATATATATATATATATATATATATATATATATATATATATACCTGTATATATGTATATATACCTGTATATATGTATAGATAATATAATGTTTTCTTTATGTTAAAATGCCTTGCTATACCATAAACCCGTACAAGTTTGTTTTGCTCCGGTGCACAGGGAGCCAACCGAACTGTCTGTAATAAATATGTCAGTAGAAGGAGAAGAAAAAACGTAATCTATGTCTATCTATCTATGCATCTATCCATCTAATCAATCTATGGCCTAGAAATAAAGAAAAATGCCCCGTTGACGACGAGTGCCGCATAACCCGAAAGTGCTCACGCTTACGTCCGCGACACGCATTCAAAAGCGAAATCATCGTAACAGCCAATCATTTTCCGTGCATTGTATCATGCGTGCCGCATCATCGCTTTTGCGAACGTACCAGCGGCCATGCTGTTTTGACCATAAGCAGAAAACAGCCTGTAATATAACGGCGATCGTATAATGTCTCTATGCTAACATCAATGCCAAGGTGACTTTGAAGTAGTCTCCCAATAAACCTTTTCCCACTTTTGCGGGCGTGTAACTCGCGAACCAGAGGCTTTTGGGTCTTAAAAAGGGCATGGCCGTCAACTGCATCAAAAGGTCCTCAAGTTGGCAATTTCAGTTCAAAGCCCCATTTAAAGTTGGAACATTCCCTTTCAGAACAGAAGGGCGTCAACATCCACGGAGAGTCACCAGTTAGGCTTCTAATAGCGTCCCTGAGGACTGGAAATTTGGTCTAATCGCCAAAGGACGTCTAAAAGAACAAAAAGACGTCCCAAAGTCTTGAGGTGTGAGCGCATTGGCTCAAGGGTGCCCATGGGGTCTGAAAATATTCCCGGGTTTTAAATTGACTCAGTCTCGTTTAGTCTCGCATGCTGGTAGTGCGGTGGTAGAGTTTCTATTCGCCATCGCAGTATCGTGAGCCCTGCGAAAAAATGGAACCTTGGGGCTATGCTCACACTGTCAGAGGCTTGGTCTGAAAGCCGCTGAAGTGAAATACTGCAAAATGTAATTTGCACAAGTTAATAAGCTAAGTTAAGCGTGGGGGCAAAGCCAACTTATTCGAAGCCGAACGTTAAGCCAAGACAATCGCATAAAGCTGAAGTCGAGGTGGAAGCCGGTGCTTCTGCTGTTTGGATCTGTGAAACCGAAGCTGGAGCCGGTGGACTCGCTTAAAACACAGAATCAATAGCTGAATTTGAAGTCATTGGCTTTGAATTTTTCACCCACGAAACCTTAGTCGAAGTCAGCAGCTTGGAACTTGGAGAACGCGAAACTAAGGCCGAACTCGTCCAATTTAAGCTATGAATTTAATGTCGTAGCCGAATTTAGTGTGCAACGTTCCTTTGCGGGACGCTTAAATTCTCCGCCCGCTAAAACTGCATGCAATCACAGCATATCATTTAGGTTCTGGGAAGTGATTCAGGTAAGGTGAAGTACAGATGGAAGATCTGTCAAACTGTCGAATCTGTATTCTTTGTTAGTATGTGCAGAACGCTTCGAACCCTTTATTCTCCGACCCTTAGCAAGAGCTATTTGTTGCTGAGAATGCTCGCCTGGTTTTTGGCTGTGAACCACATATGCGTTGCAACATGGCAAAGTTGGGTGTTATATTGGAGCAAAGAACAGGTAGAATTGTTGCTGAAAAGAACGTTCGCGAATGCAATGAAAAGAACATCATGACAGAGTTAAAGACAGCGTTTCAAGAGTGCCTGAGGCCAAAATCAAACTCAAACTCGTGTCATGTTCGACACTGAAATCGAAGTACGAGCCAGCTTTTAAAAATGATACAAAGCTGAAGCCAAGATGAAAAGTTTCAAATAGCAAGAAGCCGAAGCCAGCAGTGAAGAATGGCACAAAGCTTAAGCCAAAGCCAAAGCCGAAGCTCAAGCCAAAGCCGGCCTCGCTCAGGTGCCTGAGCAGAATGGGTATGCTTTGCATTTAGTGTTCGTAACTGATCCATAGTAACAACACAAAGACTTGTGTTGTTAGATTAAGGGGAATGTTTCACATTTGATTGAAGATATTGAAGCAAGCATCAGATATGACGAAACAAGCTCACTTTTAACTTTTGGTATACTTCTCTAAGTAAAAAGACTGCTCCAGATATCACAATTCTCTGTTGAGTAAATATGCTCCCCAATGCGGTATGGTTTGATTACATTGACGTACCATGCACAACACTGATTGAGAGCTAGTTGACGGACGTTATAACTGGCAATTGCGCTCACGAACACCAGATATGAACGCCCCGACGACTGTTTTTTTTTGCCTTGATTGCCGCCCGGCTTAAGGAATGGCAGCGTTTGAATGACGTTACGACGTCATGAATGCCAAAGTGAACTTAAATGCTCTCCCCCAAATAGTTTTCCCAGCTCCGTGGCGGCGTGGCTCAGAAACTACAAGGACTTAGATCTTAACGACAGTGTTGTGAACAACACCGAAAGGTTTTCAAAATGGCTAATTCAGTTTGAAACCCCATATCAATGGGGAACACTCACTTTAAGCTAGAGGTATTTAAACGACGCCGAATAGCCAAAAATAAGAAAAAGTGCTTTTTTAAAATGTAGGAACTTGTCATCTGTAAGTTGAGCATAATTACCAAAGTAAAACCGGAAGAGAACTGGGGCTCCAATGCTAGACAGTCTTGCGTTCGGCCCAGAGCTGCGAATGTGCTTTGTATGGGAGAGGTTTGCCTGACATGGTGAATGGGGCTTACTGGCGAGAACTTCACCGGCTATAATGCAGACAACAACGACGCGACGTCGTAACAGTGGATGAAATCGCCACCCATGTAACTAGATGATGTCATGTGTCTCTCTTGAGGGTCCGGTAACATCCTGCAACATGGTTGGGCACCTCTTCGGCAAAATCGTTCAGCACACTTAGAGCTTCGAATATGTGATGGGGTCTGCAACAGCAAGCCTTGTATATTTCAAGCTCGGATCACAACGCTAATTACTTACGGGAAACTACTTTAAGTTTCTAACACGCATGACAGCCATCTCTAAAACGCGGGACTGTAAGTTGCGGCAGCCGCCACTCTAAACCAGGTGCCACCAATGGGAGAAGGAGTAATTCCCCAAGAAGAGAGCACGACGGACTCAGGGGGGCACTGCCACGTGGCCAAAGCACGCCTGATCCAGGCAAAACCATCCGGGCAGCGTCAACGGGCAGACGCGGACCGAAAGGTGATGTTGCCGTAACATTGCCATGCACCACATGCACTGAGCTGGACATGTCTGCTATAGAAGCAAAACAAAAAGCAAAAAAGCAAAAAGGGCCCTTTTTGCAAGCGACATGAAGCGTTTAGGCACCAGTAAAACACTGAGTGTGCAATTATGTGATCTGATTTGTGTAGCCCGACCACAGTCTATATCGACTTGTCATGCTGGATGATACTAATCGAAATTTTTCCATACCGATACCGACGTGCATATGAGCAACGTGTTCAAAGATTGCCCATTTTGGTTCTGAGACCCAAAACACGACCGATTTCTGAACTGTTTTTGAAAAAAAATTGGAGGCGCTGTAACAAGCTATATTTTATACCCATCAAACTCTGTCGTCTTTAATTGCACTTTAAAGCTGTTTCTGAAGTGTGAAAATACATTGGTGAGGATCTAAAAAGATATCTTCTATTATGCGGGGAAGAAAATAATACGTGGCCCTGATACTCACCCTAAATACAAAGAAAGGGTTTGTTGGTGTCATTTGCTACTTGTCACACACTCATTGTCAAGGGATTGCCTGGGCAGTGTTGCATATAGCAAATGAAGATGGTGATTTCTGTCACGATAAAGTAGTGAACCCAATGCTATTTACCAAAAGCAACAACAGAACCTACAACGCAGTGAGGTTTTTAGTACGGGAGTGTATATATAGGCTTGGAATGCTTTGGTGAAACATATATGCGCCATATCCATACTTCATGACGTACACAGCACGTGCATCTTCACCAAGTTCGCAAATTTTATTTATTCAGAATAGAAAACGAGTACACTCAGATGCATGCTGCTTCCACAGTACGTGTTCATGCCAGGGAAGGCCATGGCTGTTCATGACCAAAGTCGGTACCCAACAAAAAAGGATACGAAAAAAAATTGATAGCTGTGGAAAGAACAAAGCGGAATGCTCAAGGTCACTAGTCGCCAAGTTTATTTATCACTCTTGAGTTTGTAAAAGCCTGTCGGCGACACTTTTTGAGGTCCCTATGTTCTTCGACGACAGAGTTAACCTGCAGGAGTCTTTTGTATGCTGCATTTGCAAGAAATGCACCATGATCGCATGATCCGCATTTTGGGAGCCTAAAGCCTCCAGAGCCTTATATTTTGCTGATGCTTTGTGAAGGGAAATGTGAATTATGGATACAATGAGGTGACAGATGTTGAAGTTCATACCGGTTGGCCACTTTGAGTGGGCTAATCGGGCGAAATACGGGGCAATTTGATAACATACTTGCGAAAATAACGATAAAGAAGGAGATAAATAACCGAAAAGTGTGCTGCAGCACTGCATGTGAAAGTCCATCGGGGGATCGTTGATTACTGAAACTAAAATATTTCTTGTAAAAAGAGGATGTGTACCGTTAATCCAGTCCATCTTCTCACCATTCTGTTTTCCGGGGGCTAATTGGATCACTCTACGTTGTTGTGGTAGCTTAAGTGTTCGCGGTAGGGCTTATTTCGAAAGCGGCGCTTTGATGTTTGTGCAATGATTGCCCGCCCGGGGGATGGATAAAAACATGCAGGTGAAACGTCGAGTTAGGTAGGCATGCTGGAAGTTTGCCTGGTTACGCACAGGTTTATGTGTTTTAATTTGTTCAACCAGCTACAACTGCACGGGGACTCCAGGAGCCTGGCCGCGTTCATGACATGTAACGGTCGTAAGATGTTCAAGAGGTGTTTTTCGGACTGTGACGCATTCCCGCATGCTTCCAAAACGTCATGGGGAGGATTCAGCTCAGCCTGGAAGGAATTCAAGTGCGCACGGATGATGTTATGATGCTTGGTAGGGACCTTAAGCACCATGAATCTCGCCTACCGCTGTGCCCGACAGGCTGGGGGCACATGCATAACTGAACCACAAGAAGTGCAAGTCCAAGATGGGCTCGTGGGACTCCCTAGTATTCACAGTGAGTGCCGCAGGCATCTTGATTGGCAAGGAGAGGACGAAGAGCCTGGGAGACATGTGATCACCAGCATAACGGAAGGACCAGCAGGCGGCGTTGAGACCGTTTGGATTCTAAGCCAGGTGTATGAATGACTTCGTGAACATGGTGGAGCCGTTCAGAACAGTGTTGGGAAATGAGCTCCAGACAGGTCTGATTACACAGAGGAGCCGGAAAAAGCGTTCAGAGCAGTGGTGAGTGCCATCACGGAGAGCTCGGCACTTGTATAACCCAGCCCTACCAACAGTAGTGGCACGTGACGCTTCAGACGTTGGTTTGAAGTCAAGAACATTCGGGAGGGAGGGGATAGTGGCATCTGCGGTCTTGAGTGAGGAACATCCGGAATGGAAGAGGGCAGGAGCTCTTACTGTAGTAACGGGACGGACTTTTTTGTCACAAAAGGTTTTCGGCAGTTGGTTTTAGTCGGTAAAAATTGGCACGAAGACTGTTGCAGTCACTGTCTACCAACCGAAGCACACTGGAGCGTTGTTAAAAATCACAATCATCTTCGTCCCAAACCCTGGTACACTAGCCATGAAACTTGTGCTTCTTTTCCTTTCGGGATCGTCTTCTTCCCAACCAAATACAGTCTTCATACTCGGCGTCTTAGACAGAGAAGCATACCAGGCGGGTAAGCCAGGTGCATGAGCCATGCTACTCACACTTACGTCGACGCGCAGACAATGGAGCTGTTAACGCGGCCATTCTGTCAGTTGTTGCTGCAGCCCGTGCGGCGTAACTCGAAACAGGCCAGAGAAAAAAGGCGACATATGTAAATCTACTATGCAACGCCCGTTGCATGTGTAAAGCCATATTTCGTTAGATTGCTCAGTCACCGTACTTCCGACATTCACTCACGCTGACTGGATATCATGTCACTTGCTAATTTTCTTGTAGCACTGTGCCCTGCTGGTGGACTTGTTGCAATAGCCACTCGGCCGTTGACCTGGTTGACATAAAGTCTTATTTTATCTGCTAGCTCGAATGATTCACTATCTTGCGTCAACTTCTGGGCGGCCTGCTGCGGTGTGTAATTGACCGAAGGCCCATTTTACTTGCTGTGGTTCGTCAGCTGCTGATTGATCCACGCCATTAGCATGTGATACCCACTGGTTGATTTGGTGTTCTCTGCCTGTTGACTGCATTGCTCCAGTGCCACGTGTTTCCTTCCGGCTGCCTTACTACCGCGCGCCAAGTACTGGTTGACCTGCTGCCGTTTGTCATCCGTTGGCTAGCCGGCATCAGTGTCATGCGCGCTCCGCTGGGTGTCGTGTCGCAGTGCGGCATCGGCTAATCGGCATGCTGCAGCGCGACACCTACTCCTTGATTTGTTGCCGCGTCCCACCTGCTGGCTGACTTGTGTTGTCATGTGTCACCAACCGGCTGAATTGTTGCCGGGTGTCACCTGCTGACTGACTCGTTACCATGTGCTACCTGTTGGCTTGCTTGCTGCTGTGTGTTACCTGCTGGTTGAGGTCACCGAGTCGGAGCACGACGCCGGCCACGCCGCTGTACAGCGCCAGCAGTGGCGCCGGCGGTGGGGACACCCTGGTCACCAGGTTGGCCGCCAGCACCGCCGCCAGACACGAGACCACGCTGAGCGACAGACTTCCGCCCGCGAACGACACTGCGGCAGGCACAAGCTCGGTGATCTCTAAATAAATCATCCAGACCATGCATACTTATATCGATGACATGTTTGGGGCATTATTTATGCGCTACAGGTAATTCTGAAAGTGAGGTAGTTTGTAAACTTCATTGTCATTTAGATGGTTATGAAATGCTTGGAAGTTTACGAACCATATCACGTTTTAAAAGGGTCATGAGCTGCCCAGATATGCCAGACACTGATTGATGCTCTGCAAATCCTGTAGCAATGTGCAATTCAATGTTTTTTTAATCGTCATTGTTATTACACATTAGACGCCCGGAAATTGCTCCACACCTAGATATGCCACCACCAGCAATGCGCCTGCTGTCCCCAAGTCTGCGATAAGGCGACGGGTGTTTCGCTGTCGTCCGCCAGCACATTTTACACTGCAACCGAATTTTTGTGGTCCATTGGGCTTTGGCCCTATCGCTTCGCCCACGTGGGTCTGATTTGTTCTCGGTCGCAGCCCATCAACGACGGAGGCCATCAGCGACGGAGAACGGTCTCCACCGGACTCTCGCCGGCTCATCTTGTAACAAGGCCCATGCGGGAAGCGAACTATGTTCACTTCAGACCAACTACTTTACAAGTGTAATCCATACTCTTGCAATCAATTTCAGTTTGGAAGTGTAGGAAGACGAGCGCCGCCTCCAGTCCACTTAGTTGACTTTGTGGATAGTTGCATCACGCAGAACACAGGCGACGAATACTGGTGAAAATGCATGCTTAATACCAATAAAAACAGCCCACAATCACAATTCAAATAAATCAGGCTTAGCGCATCAGAAAATACTAATACCAATAAAAACAGCCCACAATCACACTTCAAATAAATCAGGCTTAGTGTGTTAGGAAATACTAATACCAATAAAAACAGCCCACAATAACAATTCAAATGAATCAGGTTTAGCGCGCCAAAAAATACGAAGTCGAGCGGACTTTACACAGAACTTTCATGAACCAATCCATTAACTGGTTACCTTCGAGACGTACGCTCAGGTAGTCGTTAGGCGCCCAGTTTCACTGGTGGTAGTACAAATAATGCAATCCCAGGAGCACACAGCTTTTCATAAACAGAAACAGTTTGAAGTTAAGCGTGCACCTAGCAAGTACGAGAGGGTGATAACGCAGCCACTTACCAACTTTCGGTACCTGTGTTTCCACCCACAGGGGGCATGAACCAGAAGAGGTTGATCAGGAAAAACACCAGTGCCACTGAGTGGATGGTGCACACCTTAATCTTGGCAGACGAGTCGGGTGGTAGCCAGAATACGACCAGTATGTGGATAGCCAGGGCTGCAACGAAATAAAATGAGCTAAGTAAATACAGCATTAATTGGAGAATCACTCGCGGTGCACCACGTCCGGTCTCCAAAGGAACAACGGAAACAAACGTGGCCATCTGAGCACCACACATGACGTGTTAGCTTTGTATGTCGCATCATGCACCATCAACATACAATCCAATCCGAATATACCACACTGTTCATGTGAGCCACCGCAGCTAACCTATCGAGCAGAATACACGGCGAAGCTTTCAACAATCACGGAAAAGGATCCGTGCCGTCTATACTTTCTTGATTGCTTAAATGTGAAGAAGTGCACAAGAAGCTGCCCTATAGCGAGCGCACAGCTTGCAAGTCCGGTATTCAGGGTGTATTCGCAGCGCACCAAGAATGTCCTTTTCTGCAGGACGTCACGCAGAATCTTTGCCGGACGTGTTCGCAGAATGACACGTTTCCTGTTAACATCTTCGTATTTTTCGTGACAACAACTATGCATGCGAGACACTGGTGTTTAGATTTCCCACGCGCTACGCGTGCTACTTACAATGAAAACTGCGGCTTTTTTCTTTGAAATGAATGACACAGCTTTTCATAAACCGTTGTTTATCCGCAAGTTGACCTCATACATGAACCCGCTTTTACCATTTCGGTCTCACTTTGATCAAGTAACAGAGCAAGATTCTACCCTTCTGGCAAAGATTATGCGTGACGTCACGTGAAAGCTTTGCCGTCCGGGTTACTGCGAACATCAAAAGCCGCAGGATCTTTGGGACATGACGTCATGAGTGACGTCCACGGCATATATTCTTGATCTTTCGGGTCGCTACGCACATGCCCTCAGCATCCCAACGACGTCCATACACAATCAGATGCATTCAGGAAATTGATAGCACAACTGGGTTGGCACACCATCCGGCTAAAAAACGTACCATGCCTTAAAACACCTTTGCACTTCGGTACACCCTGCTATTCATAGATCACGTGCTTTTCCTCTGCACAGCAGTTAACACCTGGCAGTGTGGTATATTTCCGTAAGCAAACGCGTCAAAGAATGAATATTTATCTTTGCCGAGCAGCTGGTTGGTTGCCCCCAAGGTGTCTTTCCGGACACACGAAAGGTGATTTACGAATGGGCAGTGAAATCTGTACTAACGGCTGATATATTCGCTGTGCAAATTGTGAGCCATCCCGAAGTAATGCAGGCCATTGAGTCATAACGTAAGAGGCCGTGGAAGCTCACTGAGCGGTGTTCACAAGTAGTGGTATAATTTCCTATTTAATTGGGTTGGGGGCTTGAGCCCTCCCCCCCCCCCCAACCCCCAACCTCGACTCCATCCCTCCCTCAGGCTAAGATGAAAGTGGGCCAAATTCGGGGAGAAACTCGTTTGTTGGTGCATTTGAGGGCAGGTCGAGACATTTTTAACTGTCCAGTCTCTTCAACCTCCCCCCCCCCCCCCCCCCCCCGACTGATTTTGGAGAACTATGCCCACATTCACTAGTACTGGTTTGGATGTTCCATAGCACAAATTACGCAGAGATTAGTCATGCAATGTGTGAGCACGCGCTTGGGTGGCTGGTGGGACACGACACGCTCGGGTAAAGGGGTCAATTTGAACTCCTCATGATGCAAGAAAGTAAGAGAACTACACATATCATGATCCTCGGGTGAACTTAGATCTAAAAAGGTAAACTCGCAAAATTAGTGCCGCTGATGCCTTCAAACTTTCTCAACTAGCAAACTTCTACAAACACCTCTTCCTATGAAACTGTCAGTCAAAGTGATTGCAAATCAGTGCGTGTACTCGACCGCTTAGCTCTCGCCCTGATTCGCCGTTTCTATAATACGAACGGATGGGGGAGGGGGGCGGGGTGATGCGCCCCTGGCATTTCCACTGGCAAAAACGATGTTAGATAACCTGGAAATAACGGGAGCGGTGTAAGGGCGCGGAATATGAGGGATGAGCACGTCTGGATTGGAAAAACATCGGATAATTCTGGTCTACATATTTGTTTCATGTACACATTTTGACAGACATTTCCTGTATTGACCAGACGCGGATCCAGAATAGCTGGCCCCAACTACAACAGGGGATCTAGCGTTCTTCTGGTTTAGATTTAGGCGGATACCGAACCCCACTGTTTCGAGCTGCCGCGATGTGGTAGTGGCGGTGTTAACAAATGCCAAGCGCGGCGTGCGTTGTCTCCCGGCCGGCGATCGTTGGAGCATCGGAGTGTTAACGGTGATAGCGAAAGTATGCTCCTGAAACTGACTCCCTGTGTACACCTATGAATTATCTATTTTTTTACACGCAAAGTTAATAAACATGGACGCACTCGGTGTATCGTGAGACAGTCGTAATCCAGATACCAGAGGCTGCATAATTCCCCAACGCCGGAATTTACCAAACGTCATGTCCCATCTGGGATCGCTATAGCATATTCTCAAGTGGCAGTAACATCTTCAGAATCATCAAGGAGGACATGGGGACTACACTGGTATCTAGATCAACAGGGCGCCCGCAATACCCCACTGCCCAGCAATTCATGCAGCAAAAGAACGCGTTCAGCCTTGAGAATATGGCCTATTACCCTCCCTCTTAACACGCCACTGCATAAATGCATATGACGCAATGATTTCATGCCCGAACTCTGAAAATAAAAGCAGACTGGATGAATACAAGCTGCAAAAATCATAACGTATTTTTCTAGGCACTTGTTGATTACCTGGGAGTGCCAGTGATTTACACATGACTCTTTTGCCTTGTGTATTCGCCCATGGCAGCATTTTGTACGCTGTGTTTTACAGAAACGTGGTTCCTACCACAAGTAATGGAGTGCAGTCTTCCGAGAGGAAATAATTCGTACCTTTCTCGAAAGACGAGTTCTCTAGCTGCCCACCCCCTGCATCGCTGTTAACGCGTCACCAGGTCGGTGGTGGCCGCCGCCTCGGGGTTTCCCACTTTCCAGCTTAGACAGCCGGAAAGGCTGTGTGAAGGGCCGTTGGATTGGCGTGCGGGACGCTGTCGTATTGTACGGCCTCGTCCCATAACTGCCTGCCGCCGGCCGTTGCGGCCTCCTGGAGCCGTGCTGTATTGATGTCTGGACTTTACCAGACTGACACAAACGACAGTGTTTTGCTTTTGTGCCTTCGTTACATGCTATTGGTGTTTTTGTCATTGTCGCATCTTCGTTTGTATTCAACAGCATGAAGCGCGTGGAGTCAAACCAAGCATTATGTCATAGATATTGCACACTTCGTAATAGATACCCACGATAACGACGTTGGCCGCCACTATGCATGGTTCCGCACTGGTAAGCTGAGATAACGCAGCGTAATTTAAGAACTCGTTGACAGATAGCAGCAGCACCGGTAGAAAAATGTGTGATGGTCTGTGAATACCCGCTCGTAGAACTGTGGATGCATTGCCAGACGAAGCATTTGGTTTTTCATTTTTCATGTTTAAATTCCATTTCATTCAGGCATTTCAAGCATTTGCAAGCAATACAGACTTATCAAGAAAAAAGTTCACAATTGAAAAACGACCAGCCCCGGCCAAGCTGCAGCGGGTTGGAAAGATAAGCTAGCTTACCGCCACTTCTGCTGACGCCATTTGAATGAGCGCATTACTGAAGATCATAAAATGCGTTCGGGAAAGTAAAAAGTGGAAGTTTTCCAAAAACTGTATCTTGATTCCAAGTATTGGAACAAACAACTTTGTGGCGTTGCTGCTTGACGCGCGGCGACGGCTGAATATCCGATAATTTTTAGGGGCATGGGCCGATTGCGAATGTTGCCTGTTTGCCTCCATGTGTTTCTATATCGTAACAAGTTGATTGTGGAAGAGTTGGGGCGGAAATTGTTTTGTGCCAACGTCCCTCCCCCTCCCTTCCCTTCGTCGTTCAGCCATGACTAAACGACTACGCCGTGGGATTCATGCAGATACGCGGCTCGACATGGGTGTCACTAGAATTTGATATTAAGGGTATGCCATCGGCGTGGGAGGGAGGGGAAAGGAGGACGTACGCAATCACTTCCTCGTGAATCGTGATCGGCCGGAAAAGACGGGGGTGGTGCAAGCCTCCCGCCGCCAGTGCAGCAGCGCGGGTGTTCGGTGCGTGGATATCATTCGTGAGGGCCTCTCCTCGATTGCGTTATTGGGGGTCTCTGCGTCAGTGGGTAACCTGTGTCACGGAGGGAACAACGCATGATATATCCCTGTGAGGCCCTCAGCATGGACCTGGGAGCTCCGGCCCCCGTTTCGCCAGAATGATAGCCGTTCGGTGTCCCGAGCTGGGATGGAACGGCACTTCACCCTCTGACCTGAAACATACTGGACCACGTCGGGCATCACCCACGGGTTTGCCTGCCCCCCCCCCCCCCCCTCTCCCCTCAAAGGCTAGGAGTCTCATAACAGTTCAATCCACAAGTCGCCCAATGCACGCGCTCTGCAGGGCACATTTAGATGGAATACTTAAACGCGTACCGACTTCATCTCTCGCCAGTAAGTTGCCTAACCTGTCACAGGTACCTAGCGCCATCCTGATCTATACCATGCATTTCTCACGATAGAGTGTCGGCTGGGCACAATTTGGAATCGGAACAAACGCACAGCAACACTTTGTGTAAGCTGGTGTTTGCTCTCCCGTGGCGCAGTTGGTAAAGCATTAAATATCTGACCACTTAGTCGCAGGCCATGTGGGATCCGTGCGAAACACGCTCTATTATTTGTCTTGTGAGAGACAGCCAACTGGCAGTGAGCCGTGAGAAGCCCGCGCTCGGTCTGGTCTCGTCGTTCCCGCCTGCAAAGGCGACCATGGCATCACTGATCACGTTCAAATCTTTTGGCCCAAATTACCCGTTGCGCTAGAATGGCTCGAATGGCGCGGTGGCGACCAAGACCTCGTAATAAGCTGTGCTTAACGGTGATTCTGATCCCAAGCCGATCGAACAAACTGGGAGCGATATTTGAGGCCATCCTTGAACTTGGCACTGTCTCGGTGCTGCTGAAAGGCTTTGTGGTGCATGCAAACAAAAAATTTACCAAACACAATTTTTAAAGGCTCCTTCCCACGCTGAAAACTATCCAAAGCCGCCACCAGTGTGGTCCAAAATATGCTTCTCGACGATATGACGCCCAGGAATGGCAGTTCTGGTATTTACAAGTGCTGTCATTCAACCGGGAAACTTCGGAAGTTCAAAATTTGTGGCAGGTCAGACCCACTTATCCTGCGGTCTCGCTCGAAATCATGTGGCGTGACTTGTGGCCCAGTGGGCGTCTCAGCGTGCGAGTGCTACGTTTCCTGCATGCTCTGGGGTTTTACGCAAGAGTATGACGCGTTCGTACTTGCTATATCTTCGACCCTGTTCTTGACCTAAAATTTTTCGCCTGCTTTGCAGTAAATGTATTCATGCCTGTTTATCATCATCCGAGCCAGTATTCCTGTTGTGACCTTACCAACGCAAGGGAGGATAAATGAAACGGCGTACAGCATTGACACACGGGCCACGTGTAGCTCTATGAAGAGCTCGTGCCATGTCGTGTCAGCGGCTGCGCTGTAAGTGCCGTTCACCAAGTAACCCTTGACGTCCACCACCTTCCAGTGTGACTCTGTCTGTACCATATCGCCAGCCGTCACCAGTTTCTGAAATCGCGACAAACGCAGTCAGTGCCAACTTTTCATGCACGCCGAACACCGAGTGAGCTCCACCAGCTCCACGAGCTGTCGACACACGCAGGACCATACGGCCAACCCGCACCGTTCGCGACGAGCCCCGTGTTTCGCGCGCAGCAAAAGACCGGCGTATGTAGGATTACTTTACCATCCAATACGCTATGGTGTCTGGGGCCATATATCTCTTGCATGCGTATACTCCGGTGCCTCATTTTTCGGCCGTATTCATCATGCCCGTTCCGCGGAATTCGCAGTTTAACAATGTACGCAAAGCGGTGAGAATCATCTGTCCTCGCACACTGGTTGTGGGGTCATCAAGGGCCCGCCAGGGCTACTAACGCTTCCGCGAAACAGCTCATCGTGCATCCAAAGATCACGATAAGGACTATGCTGTTATATAATGCCGCATAGTTCAAACTGCATTCCTGTTTAGTTGTACGCACCATGAGCCAAACATAAAAAACAGAGTATAATCTGCATGACATGAGCATAACATGGCATGAGCATGAGCATGAGCATGAGCATGAGCATGAGCATGAGGGAGCATGACAGCACATGACACAGCACAGAGCGGGCATAAAAATGAATACACAGCATGACTTACATCTATACAGTAGAAAATTAGACCAAATTAACGATCCGGCTCATTCCGGGATCACAAGCATTTTAGGCGACCAAAGTGCGGACGCGCAAGCATTGCACATCCCAAAACGAACCAATGCACTCGCCTCGGTCCAGTTCTAAAGCACAGCGACGCTGCCGCAGACGTGTGCCACTGTACTGACGCGTTCCAGAGCGGAGGGCTGCAGGCTGCAGCTGGTCAGCGCCGCTGCCCGACTCACCCCGTCGTAAGCCGCCGGCTCCACCTGGTGGCTGTCCGTGTCGAGCGACCAGGAGGACAGGATGATCGTACAGTTCTGCTGGTCGTACGGCCAGGAGGCCAGCTCATTGAGGCAGCGCACGCGGAACGTGGAAGGCGTGACCCAGACGACCGAGCCGTGACTGCTCACCGGCACCGGCACGTGCATGAATGTGGGCTCCAGGTGCGAAACCCTGCGGGCAGATGCGGGCTGAGGGCTGTCCTCCGGGGCTTTAGCGGTTTGCTCGCAAAACTCTTTCGCCCCTCTGGCAATGGGCGCCACAAGCGAACGGCTCCAATCATGTCGGAACGGCGGGCGCGAGCTGCTGGCGTTCGGTACTACACGAATGGTATCATCAAGACCTTGGCGACGAAGAGAATGGTATCATCAAGACATTGGCGACGAAGAGATGCCAACGGGACAAATCGCCCGTGGATGGTGTGGCGGGGTCAGGCACAAATTTAAGCATTAGATGCGATTAGAGTCGGTCTTTCATCCTGGCCCATGTTTTTAAACAAAAGTGACGAGTTATTTGGCAAACCAGTCAGATGATTTTCGTGATCCGCTCGACACTCAAAGGCGTTTTCACACGCGCCCGGGTGGAGGGGGGGGGGGGCAAATTTGACCCCTCGAAGGTTTTTCCGGAATGGTTTCCGAACGGCACGGCGAAGCTTTGTCAAACTTTTGCATAGCTGTAGAGAATCGAATAGCGGATCGTTTTATATCAATAAATTCAGATGTGCCTTGTACGATCGCTGATCTACGGCAGGTCAAAACCATGGATGTAACAAAGTCAATTTCTCGGGAATCGTTGCATTTGATGCGACACCGGAGTGCTAGACGAAGGCACACACCTCTGAGGCGCTTTCTTAGCCAAAACAACAATTGAATTAACAAATTGCATTGACCTAGGGTCAGAAATGAATGCCAAAGCAAGGTTAAAATCAACCTGTTTTATCGCTCTAGCGCTTACTGTATGGAGTAGTTTCTGGTGCTTCTTTCGAATCTATGATAACATGAACCGCATAATGCATCTTCCATGAACTTCTTAAAGGTCGGAAAAGGTCACTGACCTAAGAAGACCCAGCTGAACATTTGGTTTTCACGAACATATTGCCTAATCTAATGTGTATTACTTATTCAAATGCAATGCAAACTCTAAGCAGTTGTGTATGATTTTGGTCATCATGGCCTTTGAAAAGTCAGAAAAGGTCACTGACCTCAAATGAGCTTGTGATCTTTTGCTTAGAACATGCATCTATGTTCTGGGGGCGCTTTGCACACCAACCTTGAGTTTGACCTTGTTTCATCTTGACTCGAAGGCCATGATCTAGGAACCTCAAACTTTGACCCAAGTGAATCATTGTATAGGTCAACGTACTCTGTGAATTTGGTGTCACTACCCCTCTTAGTTGCTGAGATCTCAGAGGGGTCAAATTGCCAACCAGCTACCTGGACGCGTGTTAAAGATTGTATTCCCCTACCGACGGTGTGTGAACCCCATGGAACATGGACAACGGTTCCAAGTCGTTGGCTGTTGGGCTCGGACGTTATTTTGTACTTTCGTCTGTTGGGTCTTGTATTATGTTTTTGTATGTGTATATCAAAAGCGTTTTGCAATCAAGGTGTTGTGAAGTGCATAACACTTTATTTTGGGTCAGAACCTAACGGCGACTGAGGTGATTTTGTGCAACTGTGAAAATAGCAGGCCCTCGAAAGGTACTAATTTCATATATTTTCATGAAGTTTATAAATTTGCTATGCCTGGATGTATTCGTCCGTAATCTCATTTAATGTCATTCACGCTCATCACGAAGGGCACATAAGAAGCCAACATCACGCGTGGACGTGCTGGCTTGTACAAAACCACACACCATACAGCAGTAACACACAGAGCGGCGTGGCGTTGCATAACACCCTTTCTCACCCATTGATGAGCACAATGTCGGGCAGCCAGATCTGCTGGCTGGTCATCATCACGACGTATACATCGCCGTGGTCGCTCGGCTGCCACGCCAGCCTTGGGTCACGCCAATTCTGCAACAGCGCCCGGTGCAGGTGCACGGTCACTGGTGTCGGCGCTGTTAAGACACGGCATCCGCTCAATCGGCTGGTTCGGGCTCTGTCCGCTAACAAACTAGCAACCGCCTGGGTGAGCACTCCGGCTGCACAATGCCCCAGATTCGGGAAAGATGCTGCTCGCCTAAGGCGATGTCACGAAACTGCTTGGAGGTACGGGACCTGGCTTCTGAGTTTCACGCAAAAATCACGGGAACAAGAAGGAAAAACTCGGCAGGCATGCAAGAAATACGCCGCTACGCATCATATTGCGCACGCCCGCACGCAAAACGTATGTAACAATACAGACAGTGATGCTACTGGATTACAGACCCTCAGATCGGCGCATCAGAACGCCAGCTGATTACTGTAAGTCGGCAAGGCCAGCGTCATCGTCCCGGACGGGAATGTCATCATCGGCAAGAACGCCATCGTCTGGCCAGCGACATCGTCCCGTAGGAGAACGCTCGCCGAACTAGCAACACATTAGTATCAATCTGCAGATGTACGGAATGCCACGATTTGCGGAAACCTGGATGCAGAACAGGCTTGGCGCACACATTCTAATAAAAACCATTTTTGAAACGTTTTTGGCATACACAGCTTTCGAGTCATGGTGCATGGATCAATCGACTCCCATACTTGCCTTAAAGCTCGCTGATTAAGTGGATCTTCACGTGCTGGGCAGGCAAAAACAGAAACCAACATAATGGTAGCAGCGGCAATGAACACGTCTGGAGAAACTGTGGTTTAAAGGGGGCGTTCAGATTCTTCACGAAAAACTTGTTATATCAGCACAACCGGCGGAGCACAGCACAACGACAAATATGCACAGCATAGCTGGCAATGTTTAAACGCACGGGAAAAGGAAGCAGGCTGCTGCAAAATTGGCCCATATGGTTACAATCGCTTCAAAAACAGCACTGACAAATACAAATTAGGACTTTTCCACATTATTAAAATTCTCACTCCTAGCTAGATCAGATGCGTCTAGATCAGATCGAAACGGCCCACAATTTATATTTAACGTAGCCGCTCTGACGGGAGAAATGTCAATGGACTTCCTGTTCACTACTATAAATAAAGCTATACTTTCCATTTCCTTGAATTTTTAAAACACGTGTGTTATGAGATGTTCTCAAAACATCAATAGGCCAAGATGCCGGCACAATTTACTGCACGAGAGTTTAATACCCTTTATTCAGGGTACCAATATCCACATGTGACGTTATTATCACGCGAAATCAACGAATATCCCACATGACTTGGGTTTCTCCCGTATGAACATATGTCTTTTAGAACAGCTTATTCTTTTCCTAGGGGTTCTTTGAAATTGGAAAGCATTTGATAACTCAGATGTTCAGTTTGCTGCAAGGCTGTGTTTGAAAGCAGATATATAATCAACATATCACGCGGTTTCGTGATGCACATGCACGCACACACGCACACAACTTCGGCCTAAGGCATGTCTCGCTAAACGCTCACGCTGTCCGCTGTGCCAATGACAAGCGTTCATGTGTACCAACGTCATTCACACTCCACCCATACGAAAATGCAATATATACATCCCTCTGCAATCAATGGTGGCTGGAAGTACTACTCAATGTAAATGATATAATTGGCTGCCTTGCCACAACATGGTCCCATCCGGGAGACACCAGCTTTGCCTGATGCTATGTGGCAGCAACAATCTGGAGCTACGTCTTAGAAGGGAGGGACTAAGAAGAATTGAGGTACGTTAAAAACAAAGCTACGGAAAATGACCCTGTGGACCCAATGGACTCAAACTGCGAATGTTGCGTGGAAAGATGCGGAAGGTCGTGCATCATGTGAAAAATATGACCGGAGGGAAAGCCCAGCAATAACATTAGAGGACGTGCTTTCTTTGCCTCCCGATTGCTACTTTCACACAAAGTGACTATGAGGAAATGGTGGAATAAGGGAAAATAAGAAAGTGCACTTTGGGGTAATGTTTTGGATAAAAGGAACAGCATTTTTCTTGATCCGTGAATAATTCTGAAAAAATCATTCTGGGAGCAAACCATGAGATTTTGGGACACTTCGCACATTTCGCGGATATTGAAGAATTTTAAAAGGAAGACCAAATATTTCGACCAAAGTAGGCAGAAACAGGAAAATTACCGCTATCATTTTGCTAGCACGCCGTTGGACAATTTTGCATGTTACACCCATTGTTTAGTCGGTTGTAACTACTGAAAACGAGTAGAGCAGTGTGAATGCTGAAAGCAAAACCAGGATACGTAATTAATAGTTCATAAACAGACCGATTTCTTGGTTAAAAGAGCAGGATTACTTTCTGCAACCACAAAAAAATGCAGCGCGCACAGTCTTGAACCAGGAGCCCAATCGATGTACTTCTACAGATTACTTCATTTTTTGGAACTCAGCAAGGCCCCAGTCTCCCAGTTCTCAGTACCCCACGCTCATGGCTCCAGTGCATTGATGATCATCTAGGCACAATGCGCTAGCCAGTGAGCCATGCTGGCCTACTGTAATGGTGAAACAAATTGAATGTAACCAAATGACCACAATCAATTGAGCAAACCGTTCTGAAGTTTGCTACGATGACAGCAGCACAGCGTGACAATTCTCTGAATTCATAAACCCATGTCAGAATGTTTCTTGTTTATTATTAAATCAGGCTGCACTTGTTCAGTTTTCACTAGCGGGCTTAGAAGAAAAACGCAGGGTAGAAACGGTTATGGAACGTTGTATTGGTACCAACAAGATATAAGGGGTGCAAAAAAACTTGCAAAGCAAAGTGAGCGCTTTGCTGTTCGCCATGAATGGTTCATAGTCGTATCAAATCACAAACATTGATTGTTGTCCTTGACCAGATGCTGCAACACTGGGTGCTGACGTTCTGCTTAATCTGTTGTATATGATTATGCAAACTGTACTACTATATATATTTAATGCCGTGCAGTGTGTACTATACATGCAATCTGCAATGTGTACTATATATGCACACGCTTCTTGGTGAAGAGAGAACCATTGTTTGCCTTAAAATGTGAGGCACCCACGATTTTCGTGAAAATCAGGCTATGGCATGCTGAGCAGGACATTGTGTACATCCTGCGAAATTTCTTCGCACTTCCCAATCTCCATGCCCAGGCTCAAGTGTATAGATAATCATCCAGCACAATGTATGACCCGATGATCCATACTGGCATACTGTGCCAGCAAAACAAAATGCAAAAAACAAAAACAAAACTGGTACATTTAATGATGACAACAGTACAACATAATGTTGTGCATTGTTATACTCATGTCTAAAAATATGTCTTGTTCTTTAAGGGTTCAGCTGAACATGTCCAGCCTTCCAATCGCACCCCTCAGCAAAAACACAGGGCAGAAAAGGCACTGAGCATGTTATAGCTACTAACCTGATATCAGTCCTGTGAAGCAGGCCATTGTTTTGCTTCACTGCTTTATTGCTATGAAGGATCCATAATGAAATTTAATCCCAGCCTGTGATCGTTATCTTGGAGCATATGTTTCAATCGTCGTCCTGATTCACCGTTTCTTTTTTACGACACGAACTGACAAGGGGGGGGGGGGGGAATGGGCGTCGATGTGACCCCCTGCTGCTTCCGAACCTAGCCTAGCGAACGCGCCTGTCTAAACGAGACCTCACGATTGTTAATAATTCAGTCGCGGCCATGATGTTTTTTGAATTTCCATGAACAATGTAATCCTGCTTCGCAAAAGCGACTGCCGAAAGCTGCAGCGTGATGTACTTGAGTATTCAAAGACGATGTAGCCGCCTTCAGCTACGGAAAAAGCATAGCGACTTGCATACCGGTCGCTGGCAATAACATGTTGGCGGTGAATGACGGTGATGACCGCATGGCACCACCGGTAGATGAAGGGAGCGCCGGCCGCCGGGCGGCTGCTGCAGGGTGGCTTGACGACCCGGAGGCGGCCACACGGCGTTGGCAGATCAATGCCGTCGTTTGACATTGCGCCAGTGACGCGCGGAACGGAGTTGAAGGCCGCTTCTCGCGCTACCTTTCAAAGACCTTCACTTATCCACTGTTGGCACGTATCTGGGCACGGCGTGGCTTCCGTCCTTCCGAAAGTCATGCTGCCGTTGCGCTTCGAGCTTTGGCACAGCATGCCGCCCGCTGGGAAGCCCGCACCCGGTTACGAACGGTCGGCAATCTGCTCCAGTAGTCACCTTTGTCTGGCGTTAAAGGTGTCTGGCTCTGTGCTGGGCCACGGCGCGTCCCTTCCCTGACGCTAACGATCATGAGAAACATCCCGCTGTGTCTGCCTCAAAACACGAACTGTCGCGCTGGATGACAAAAGGCAAAACTCTAGCATTCAGTTTTGACCCCGGAGCATGCGGGCCCTTACGCGGGGGAGTTCATACGCGCTGGAAGGTACTGATAGCGGGACCAGCACAGGGTGAAGGCGGCCTAGAACTTTTCAGAACGCACAGGTTCCTGCGCTGACCCAGAGTGGGGTCAGTGTGCTTGAAATGCCAATCGGGGTCAGGTGCTAAAACGATTCACTGACGTAGCTCCCATGAGGCCCCTGGCTACCACTGATACAGCGACGACCACGACACACGACCACACACACAGGCCCATGGCTACGACCGCGACAGCGACCACGACCACGACACATTTTAACGACGCCCCAGCATGCGGTCCTTCCCCCTCCATCCGGCATAAATCTCGGCCGTTGATTTCTAGTCATGCCTCTGGAAGCGGCGCAGCACTTACGAGTTTCCGGGAGTTAGTAACGCAAATGTCTTTCTCACTCGTTCAGCTGCAACCTTCTTCGTCAATTGCAGCAGGGCATAACTAGTGCCAAACGAAAACGATCCGAGCTAGACCTGTAGCCAGCCTCGAACCAGCGCACGGTCACAGGACTCGTCAGGAGTCCACAGCCACGACTCGGCGCACGGCCACAGGACTCGTCAGGAATCCACAACCAGGACTCGGCGCATGGTCACAGGACTCGTCAGGAGTCCATCACCAGGGCTCGGCGCACGGCCACAGGCCTCATCAGGAGTCCACAGCCAGGACTCGGCGCACGGTTGCAGGAGTCGTCAGGAGCCCATAGCCAGGACTCGGTGCACGGCCACAGGAATCGTCAGGAGTTCAGAACCAGGACTCGGCGCACGGTCACAGGAATCGTCAGGAGTCCACAGCCAAGACTCGGCGCACGACCACAGGAATCGTCAGGAGTCCACAGGCCAGGACTCGGTGCACGGTCACAGGCCGACTCGCAACCAAACGCTTGAAGCCGTCCCATTGTCCGTGCGAGCATCATGATATTACAGATAGGGAAACACCATACTGATCAACAGATAAGTGAGCGGCCTCGCCGTCAGTGACATAAGCAGCAGGTGACGTAAACGTGACATAGCAAGACGATTACGAAGCAAAAAGCATAACCACTTTGTCTTCAACGTTATTTAAAACCACCCAAATGATGGACACATCCTTGAGTATGTTAGAGATTTTCGAGTCAGGTATGGCGATGTTCGTGTAAGGCTGGGATTTCATCTTCACCACATTTGGCATGCCAGATTTCTCTGGCCGCTTTGAAGCTTTGTGATGTTCTTTGCCGGTCCCGGCAGATGGATAATACATTTTGCACACTATCTAGCGAAGAATAGCGTTAAGATGACAACAGGCCAAGGACCTATGGCTCGCTAAAGCTAGAGTAATTGAAAAAATAACCCAGCGTAGGCATCCTTTAAGCTTTACATATTAACACAAGTGCTATCAAAATGACCGAATCTTTCTGCGGTATTGTGGCAATCAGATGCACGAAGCCAGTGGTCAGGTCAGCTTACATTTTCCACTAACATGCATGTTGCATATTGTGTTCACAGTAATGAGCTGAGCTACCGCTTGTTTATCATGTTCTGGGCACATAGCACTTACGCACTTCCCATCATAAAGGTGATTGCGAAGCATATTTCTTATGTTCAAACACATATATTGCCAATGAAAGGCCAAGCATTTACAAATTCAGGAACATTATTTAGGCCAACAAATACGGAAGGCTGAAAAAAAGTTGGACGAGTGACAAATTTCTTCATGGATTGTCACAACCGTGAGCCAACTCATTATCCACCTGTTCTTGAGCGTTTGAGCCGAGATCTAAGTGTGTGGCGGAGTGCTACTGATATTTTTGCGTGCTACTATTAGCTGACAAACGTAACCACACCTACACCAACACTTACTGAGGGCCAGCTAACTGCACATACCATGCAGGAAATCATTTACGAAATTCGAGTTCAAGGCCTTATGCAACACGTTGGAACATTCAATGGAGAAAGTACGAAAGTACGAAAGTAGTATTCCTCGATTGAGCGATCGATGCAGACAGCCTCTTTTGTACAATGGACGATAAACGCATGTGAATTCTGGCAACGCGGTCTCTGAATGGACCTGAGTGAAAATTTGCCTGTGGGCGTGTAAAAGAAAATCCGCAAATCGGCTGAAGGACGTATCCGGTGGAAACTTCCTGAGCGGTACAGTGAGCTGCAGTATCCTTATTGGCGCACAGATGAAGTTGCGTAAGTCAAACAGAGCCCAGGAGAACTGGTGTGGAACTTTTCGCAGAGGCTTCGGGCAATACCACCCGACGCATTTAATGAGGTCTGTAGTCCCGAAGTCTGACGCTTTCTCGTGTATTTGTTCCCAAAAAGAAGTAATTGACGACATGCTAGGCCGCGGTGTCATCTCTACATAATTTCACACGCCCCAGGAAACAGTCAATTTTGTCGGTGCGGAACAACAAGCGAGCCGCACTTTAGAACTGTGTAGAGGATCCTTTGGTTGTACGAAAACAAAATAAATTACCTTAATATAGTTCGTAACGAACCCACTTTCGGAAGGTTAAAAAACAGCGAAGTCCTTTAAAGAGCTCGCCTCCAATTGGCCAGAGCATCAAACTAAATACTTGCTTCCAAACGAAATTCACATCCCTAACAACCAAAGGGTCAAGCCGAAGGGCGAAATCGAGGTATTTTATCCCGAAATGGACCGTTGCAAAGACGACCATGAATTGTCATTTGAGCACAGTCGCACAAAGAGCCCGGAAATAATCCCTTTCAGGCAGCGGAACCTCCAAAATTTTACACCAGCTTCGTTTTAGTCTCCTCGTCAACCTAAAAACTTGCAGCAACATGCGTGATATTCGGTTCCTTGATGGTACAAATGTGCAAACAACGGTAATTGTTTATGCGCTGTTTGCACAAAAACGGATCAAACTGAACAAAATTGTCATGCTCAACACCATCCGACCTCTAACTTCAAAAATACGATTCCGAGAAATTAAATTGTTTCATTATTGTTGGAGCGGACGAGGTCGAGCACAAAGGTGAGGTTAGTTTCCCTCAAGGTCGTTTATTAGGGGTAGTGCCGACCATATATCTTGCTTCATCTTCGCTTAAAGGGAGTGCTCCACATTTCTATGGGATTTTGAACTGAAATAGCCACCTTGACGACCATTTGGTGCAATCTGCAGCCCTGCTCTTCATAAGACCCAAATCGCTCTAATTTCTGAGCTACACGTCCGCGAAGCTGGAGCCGTCAATTAGCTCCTAATAAATGTTGTGCAGCGTAAGGAGACGTAACCAACAATGGCGTATCGAGTTGTATATTTATCCATCCGAGGAATTGTGTTGTCTAGTGCGGCATTTTCCACTTTAAAGTACACAAGCAGTCAAAGGTGAAATCGTTCCATCACATCTGGTGTTTGCTTCGATATCTCCGAATGTAAAACATTCCCTTTAAAGGGAGTGTTCCAGGTTTATGTGTGGTTTTGAACTAAAATAGCCATCTTGAAGACGCATCGATGCCGTTCGCAGTCCTGCCGTCCTTAAGACCTGTTGTTTCTGAGCCACCCGCCTGCGAAAATGGGGGAGAGTATTTCGGTGAGAGTACTTTGGGGAGAGTATTTCAAGGTCACCTCGCTTTTCATGACGTCATAGCAACGTCATTCAAATTCTGCTATTCCATAAGTCATGCGGCGATCAAGGCCAAAACAAATACAATTATCGAGACGTTCATTTCTGGCGTTCGTGAGCACGATTTACAGATGTAAACGCCCACCACTGGCGGTCAGTCAGTGTTGTGCGAAGTACGATGACATAATCGAGTCATGGCGCATTGAGG
Source organism: Pollicipes pollicipes (assembly GCF_011947565.3). Taxonomy (NCBI): domain Eukaryota; kingdom Metazoa; phylum Arthropoda; class Thecostraca; order Pollicipedomorpha; family Pollicipedidae; genus Pollicipes; species Pollicipes pollicipes. The sequence continues at coordinate 38,262,476 of NW_023597054.1, read as the reverse complement.
AGCATGTTTACTAATGAGAGAATTGTGCTGTCTAGACCAGGCTTTTCCATTTAACAAGCATACCAATAGTTATAAATGTACTCGTTTCATCATATCTGATGCCTGCTTCATTATCATAAAATGCAAACATTTCCCTCTAAAGAGAACATAGGACACGTCAAGATATTGAGACAAGCATGAGATATGACGGAATAGGCTCATTTCTAATTACTCGTATGTTTTTTCTTGTCGAGAGACTGCTCTAGATAAACATGCCATTTAGTAAATACCTTCCTCACACGTCGAGGCCTGACTACGTCATGAAACGTTTATGTCTGGCTGCTCCGCAACGGTGCGCCTCACGGCTGGCGGCTGCATTGCGTTGGCGTGTCGGTACCCGAGACGTCACCGCCATGTACAGAGTGGGTGAAAATCCGGCCTAGGACAAAGGCTATGCACAGCACTTCCCGGGCTCCCCATGCAAAATAGTGCGAATGCTTAACAAAACTGAAGATATTTGTTCTTCGCGCCGCAAACAGCGACAGCGCCCAAACTGTTTCCAAATGAAGATATTAGTGCACAGTGCAAAGTTGTCTCCCTTGTTTCAGTTCCATTTTCCATCGTCAAGCCGTTTGGAAAAATTTCCACACTTGTGATAAATATTTTCAGGCTGTAATTTTGATTTCCGTCACTTTTTTTGTTGAGGGATGACCAAAAGACCTAATACATTTTCACCCGCTGGTGAATGGTGAGCGTTTATTAGTGAACCTCAAACGCCTTTGCGGGCGTTGGAGGGTGTAAACATAAGCAACGTTTCGTTTCATAGTCCGCGACGTATTTGTCCTCACAGGCTACCCCGTCTACGATGTTGGCCCAGCCCGGGGCTACAATTAATTTTCGTACTATTTTTAGGTACGTCGACGGAATAACCGCAGGAACTGCAGTCCCATACATATTGGAAGGGAAAAAGACTGGTCCTAAGAGAACCGCTGCTAACTAGTTAATAACATTGATAAAATTGTCTAATGAATAAGCAGCTAGTGGATTTCTTGGCTTCTTGTATAATGCGCATTTCATAAAAAGTTATTTCTTGTGTTTCGCCTACAAGGAACACCAGCGTGAAAACGTCCTGAATTGGTGGATGAAGTCGGCAACACAAAATGTACATTTTTACGTGACGCTTGGTGATAAAAAATGCTCTGGACTGAACGTTTCCGTGACGGCCACGACAAAATATCGCAGCGCACGCTTGACAACCAAACGTGAGACCTCTGGGATAATGTATTACGTCACACAACACTAGCTGACCTTTCCATGAAGACCATTCACTGTACCTTGCGATTCCATGATATCTTGCCTGGGTTCCATCCCAGCCCGGCGACAAGAATATCCTAGGATTTTCAATTGGTTGCTCGACTTGGCGACATGTCGGGGACAAGGCGGTGTAATTCCAATAGCCCGCTCGGTCGGCCGATTCACTGTATTTGGCAGCCGACCCGCGGTGTGCCACACTACGCCGCAAAACACACGGATTAGAATCTAAATGTGGCAATTCATCTAGCAGCAATGGAACATTTCAATCTTTGCGACAAGACAAGCGTGAGGTGCGCAGCGCCTTTCAATGCTATGCAACTTTGCAAGCGGCATTCCAGTTGCAGTTTCACTGAATCTTTGTACCTTGTTGACGTCACTGGCAATACCGATATTGAGCGTCTTATTCCCAGCGGGGACCGATATTGAACGTCTTATTCTCTGCGGGGGACCGATATTGAGCGTCTTATTCTCAGCGGGGACCGATATTGAACGTCTTATTCTCTGCGGGGGACCGATATTGAGCGTCTTATTCTCAGCGGGGGACCGATATTGAGCGTCTTATTCTCAGCGGGGGAGGCGCGCACATTTCAGGGAAAGTCGGCGAGATGATTTGATCGAAGTAGACAATGACCCGTAGTTACCCATCTGTCACACGGAAAAGGCCGTTGAAGCACTGTGGCAGTTGTAAGCAGGCATACTTTGATTCTTAGCGTAAACCACTGCTTTGACCATGAAAAGGAATGACGCCCCTAATGCAGGGAAATAAGTGGAAGCGTGATCGTATTCCGGGTCGATTTATCCCAGTTCCTTCCTATACCCATGCGAGCATATCCGTCACACACGTTTACCAATACAATGCATTCGATTGATTTTCTTGTTAGCATTAAAATGGCAATTATTCCCAGTTGAGCCTTTTGCTCGATTAATGGAAATATTAGTTGAGGAAAACTGATAGAATAGCCAGGAGTGTAGCCGCGGTTCGATTGGGGTGGGGGCAAGGAGTCCATTACTCCCTGAGACAACGTCTTGATTGCAGTAAGCAGGGATTTTTTTCTTGCTCGTGGGGATTTCGGTCGAACAGTAATATCAACTCAAAAAGCATTTAACATTAGGCCCAATCCGAGGAGAATTTAGGATGTTTGCCTGATAAGGTACTCCTAATGCAATACCAATGGCCCTAGATGAGTCATTCCGCATTGCTCATTATATTATATTCGCTTTACACCCGTGAGCATGCTGTTTGCATGCATGCAAATGCAGTATATTGTATTAACGGCGTTTTTGCCAGCACTGAGCTAGCAAAAGCTCCTATAGAAATCCTAAACTTTACCTCCTCCCCTTCCTCCCAGGAAGCCGTTGCAACAGCCGCGTGGCATCGGGCCTGCATTGAGCGGCGCTGAGTCGCATCCTTTCGTGTCACGCTGCACCGCGCCGCGCCGCTCGAAGGACGCGGTGCGGCCATTACAGCGCGCTTTGAATCGCTAGCTGTGCTGCCTCTATAACACACCACTAGCCTTCAGTCGCCTGGAAAGAAAAGCGGTGCCTTTTAACGCCTCCCCACCTGAACAAACTCCATGTTCTAACGAAAATATCGACGAGCCAGCTTGATCACATCCTGACGAACGAGATGTAAAGACAGCTGAGTTTTCTCAAGAAAACAGCTTGAGTCACCAGCGGAATCGACGTGTCCGGTTGGCCGATCGAATTCTTTGTTGGCGTTTCTGAGTTCTTGACTTCTTGGCATTTTCCTTGAAACCACCCAATCGACCGGAGCTCTCCATAGCCAATGAGGGCGTCGAGAGCGGTCGGTGTTGACGGCATATATCACCATACAGCGAGAAAGTGCTCCCTGTAATCGGTACTAATCTTTTACATCCGATTTGCTTTCCTAACACATCACGTATTACATCATTTTCCTTCCGCCTGGAACATTGCATGCGCCACCCCAGTCGGGCGATCGATCTGACCTGTGCAACTTCTGGCTTATTTCTATACCCTCTCTGCTGTTAAAAATTTGGAAGGTTATCTGCTAGCAGCTCGCTCCTTGCCTTCTTGACATTTAACTAATGACGCCGTCGCAACAGGCTTTCCTTCTACGTCAGTCGACGCAGGACGCCCTGATCGACGCCGTCGAGCGGCCCCCGCCCCCCTCCTCGAACAGATGCAAATAAATCAAGGGCAACATGGAAGGCTTCTAAGCGATCGGGCTGACCCTGCAAGTGGACATATAGAGCCCCCGGCAACTGGACAGCTGAACAGCCCATTGGTCCTTAGAATCTCCCCAATCAACGCTCTCTCACTCGGCGAAGAATTATTGTTGTCTGCCCATAGACCTCTTACTTTCGCTTGCGCCTGTTCTTGGTCGCCCGGGGGCCTTAGGCGTCTAATTACCAGAGCCCTGCCGACGGTGACTGGGAGAGTGGCTGCGGAGAGCCCTGCCGACAGTGGCCGAGAGAATGGCTGCGGAGAGCCCCGCCGACAGTGGCCGGGAGAATGGCTGCGGAGAGCCCTGCCAACAGTGGGCGAAGGGGGGCGGGCTGGAGAGAACACTGCCGACGGTGGCCAGGAGAGTGGCTGCGGAGAGCCCTGCCGACGGTGGCCGGGAGAATGGCTGCGGAAAGCCCTGTTGACGGTGGCCGGAAGAATGGCTGCGGAGAGCCCTGCGGACAGTGGCCGGGAGAATGGCTGCGGAGAGCCCTGCCGACGGTGGCCGGAAGAATGGCTGCGGAGAGCCCTGCCGACAGTGGCCGGGAGAATGGCTGCGGAGAGCCCTGCCAACAGTGGGCGAGGGGGGGGGGGGGCTGGAGAGAGCCCTGCCGACGGTGGCCAGGAGAGTGGCCGCGGAGACTCCTGCCGACGGTGGCCGGGAGAGTGGCTGCAGAGACTCCTGCATATGATAGCCGGGAAAGAGGCAGCGGAAACGCCTGCTGTGGAGGTGCTCCCTGCCGACGCGAGCACGCATCGTAAGCGGCACGTCTGGAACAGCCACAGGTTCGCAGATCGGGTCGACGATAACCCAACTTTCCATCAGATATCTGCGGTCGCGCGGAGATTCTGGACCCCCGACCTGCAGTAGGGACTACAGAGACCTGTCGTTGGCGGTGAGCTGGGACGCGGCGGGGGGGGGGGGGGAGGGGATAGGGGCGGGGGGAGGGTACGGGTGGCCGCGCCGCGCCCGCTCGTCAGCTTCCGCGGAGAAATGAGCCGCGCTGCGGCGGGACGCGCCGGCCACGCCTCGCTGACCAGGTGAAATATGACGCCTCGCGCCAGCCGCCGAGTGCCTGATATATTGAAACCAAGAGGCGTGAGGCCTGAGAAGATGGAAATAGAGGAAAGAAAATTAGGGCAAGGGAGGGAAAGAGCGAGAGCAAGCATGCACAAAATCGCTCCTGTTAGTCTTGATCTCGTCTCATTCTGACTGCATTCACGTTCACAGGTACATTCACAGTGCCTGGCTTCAGTTATGAGATTGCACTGTGTGGATGGAGCGCTAAGTGAGGTGCGACATGTAGCGATGCCGTATCTGAAAAACCCGGATATGTGGCGGAGGACGTTGTATGTGCCTAAACTCAATTTAGTCTAAGGTTCGTTAGCGCTTCTCAATGAGGCAATTTCCACGCAAAATTGAATATTTCGATTTTCACGTAAATGCTTTCTTATACCTGCAAGGAAATACTCTGGGCTCTGAATTCAACGGGAACGTAATAATGTTGTCATGTGATGTTGAACATGAAAATTACGTACTATTGATAAAATACCGCTCCAAATTTCGCGCAGCATGAAGATAAAACCATTGCAAAGGTAAATCCAATCAAATACAAGATTGGCAGGATCATGATCCCTCATGAGCCATCACCAAGATCTGGAGTGCTATCTAAGTGCGAGGAAGATATGCTGAATGAGCTACCGACGCCCTGTGGCCGCCTGAGCATGATATACACTTCGACCGTCCTCCGGGCGAGCCGCACTTGAATTCGTTTCCGGGGAAGAAGAGGGGAAATCCGCCTCCCCCGTGAGATCCCGGGAACTAGTCACGATTATGCAACACCAAACGACGCTTGATTTCCCTCGACAAAGTCTGCAGTATTATAATAACTAAGACATCATGATTTCCACGTTTTGAGTGGGAGGAGGGAGGTAGAGTGCCAAAACGACAAGCATCTAAAAACATTTTTAAAACCTCCACAGTAATCGCACTTTCCCAAAAGACTTCGTCACAGCCAACGCAGATCGATAAAAGATGATTTCAGTTAAAATATATTGTATAAATTAAGAGCGGCTGGGCCTCCGGGTGACCGTTGTGGGCTTCGAAATGCATCAGTGTATCCAGGATATTTCAAACGGGGTGATAACCTAACTTATCAGAACAGTTTTAAGGAAGGTATACAGAGTAAATCGAATAGTGTTTTGCCTTGTTATCAGAAAAATAGCTAGAAGCCCACAGTTTTGGAAAAGCAGAGTCAGGTTTCCTATTGATATAAACCGAGATGCTTACTGGACGGTAGGTATCATTTCGGGCCAAAGTCCTTCTATGCGCTAAAAATGAAGCATGGCGCCTCTAAAGCACGTATGGATATGCATCGTAGACATATCCAGTTTTCCAAAGGGGAGTAGGCACGCATGACGGGAGCGTGGCCCATTGTCGAGGCCGTTAGCTGACGGTCCGCTGTAAGTGAGAACGATCTCTGTATATCCCTGCATCGCTCCTGGACTCGCCTCGGACCTAGCTTTTTTAGATACTTGCAGCACAGATGTTAAGATGAAATGCAACACAATGTTTTCGACCTTCAGGCCCCAGACTTCGTGAGGCATCTTACTCTCTTCCCTGGATGCGAATCTGCGTAAGCATATTTCTTTTCCTTCCTCCAGCTTTACATGGACATACATTTTCCTACCTTATCCGTTCATAGTACCGCAGTGCTAACCTAACTTTGAGTCTATGTTTCTGTGCATGCCCTTTGGCAAAATCTGACGCCGTGCAACTTTTCTGCGACGATACGTTTGTCGTCGATCTTATCTATCAGTTGTTTTCGTGAGTATCGATAAAATGAAAAATAAACGTAGTGCTTTACACCTAGGTACCAATAAGTATCCCTTATAGGATAAGTATCGGCACTGAAGGCACGTACTACACTCTACACTGTTGGGAAACTCCCATGTTTTGAGTCTCGGAATTGCCTCTGCCATGCTTCTTCGGCTATATTGCAACAACGAGGCTCTTGTTGCAAATGTATAACTCACCCCGGCATTATCGGGCACTCCCGTGAGCGCGAGGCGGTGGGTGCAATCCTGGTGATACTCGTCTTGGCGTGGCCTTCAGTTTTCACTGGAGCCCTTCCCAATACATTGTGAGTTGGGAAGAATCCGGATCTGATCTCTGAATCTGAATCTGACGGGAACCGGGTATGATGTGCTAGTTACCGGGCACGTTTGTGGGTAATGCAAACAAACTTTCTCTGTTAGCCGGATTTTGTGCAACATGAGGTGAATCGAGATGGGGTGAATGAGGTGAAATGAGCCATTAACCTTAACGGAAGTCGGTCAGTGAAGCTCGCTGCTTCCCAAACCCTCTGTACATACATGTGCGTGCAACCGCGCGAGGCACCGGGCGTGCAACTTTGTCGCAGCGGCTGACGTTGCTTTAAAATGGCTGCAATTCATCGATCCCTTGATTGCATCCTTGCAACTTATTCTTCGTTTAAGGGGTGTGGTTTCTCTAGCATTTCTCAACACGAGTAAAAGTAGTACATGCAGTTGTCAGCTATAACCACTTTTTCGTCGCAACTCACGATTCAAGGAATGACGACTGCCTAACACCGGCAACATACGATGCGTGTGCGTATCGTCGTTTTGCTTACTGGGTTTGCCCCGCCTTCCAACGTAGTTAGAAAAACATGCTCTGGAGAACCTTCAGGACCTACCATTAATATTGAATAGTACTGGGAGTAGAACTTAATTACCAACAAGATGCGAGCAAATTAACGAACAAACATATCATGGGCAAAAGCGGTGTTCTAAAAATTTGAACCTCACGGCTCTCGCACGGAGCGAGAGGACACATGCTTGATCACAGTGCGTTTGCTGGTTTGCAAGTGCTCCCGGTGAGCTGAAGTGTTGTTAACACGCGCCCGGGTGGCCGGCTGGATACGCTACGCTTGGGTGGGGGTCGATTTGACCCCGCTGAGATCTCGAGAACTAAAAAAACTAGGAACACCAAATTCACAGGGTGTGTTGACCTGTACATGAACTCACTTAGGTCAAAGTTTGAGGTTCCTAGGTCAGACCTTCGGCTCAAATAGGGTAAAAAGATCAAGTCCCAGGTTGGTCTCCAAAGTGCCCCCAGAACCTAAATAACTGTTTCTAAGCAAAAGGTCACATGCTCATCTAAGGTCAGTGACATTGCTTAACCTTTTGAAGGTCACAGTGAACAAAATCATACAAGACTGCTTTGAGCTTTGCATTTGAGTAAGCGACAAAGATTGCGGTAGGCAGCATGTTCCCAAAAAATAAATGCTGACCTCGGACATTTTAGGTCGATGACCTATTCTGACCTCTAAGAAGTCCATGAAAGATGTAGAATGCGTTTCCTGCTATCAATAAATTTGAAATGAGCACCAGAAACTATCCAATACAGCTAAGGGTATTAACAGGTTGGTTTTGATCTCGGTCTGACCTTCATACCTGACCCAAGCTCAATGCAATTTGCTCATTCAATTGTCGTGGTACCTAAGAAAGTATCTCAGAGGTATATGGCTTCATCTAACACTCCGTTGTTGCATCAGATTGAACGATTCCCTCGAAACTGACTTCGCTGAAACCATGGTCCGACTTTGACCCGCCATAGACCAGCGACCTTACTAGATACATATAAATTTTGATACCGAACGATCTGCTATTCAATTGTCGACAGCTATGCAAAATTTGGCGCGTCTAAGCCACGCCGTTCGGAAATCATTCTGAAAGAACTTTGGGGGTCAATTTGACCCCACTCCCCATCCGAGCGCGTGTTAAAAGGGTGTCGTTGCTAACCAAAGGCATCTAAAAACGCCATGGGTACGTTGAAACTTAACACTTGATGAACGTGTCGTCCCTTTTAAAGGGATCTAAACGCAGGCAAACCTGTGTGTACCATTCTGCGCCGCTTATGTTGGAGGCACCCAGAAAGGCATGACGTCTAAGAAACGTCAGAAGAATGCGGCCCTCTTAATGGCCATATTGCACCCAAGGTAAAAAATATGACCATCGACTTGTTATTGTCTCGTATACGTCAGCACAAATCACTGCAGCAACGGACAATAGTTGTCCTTCAAACAGCTGAATCAGTTAAACGCAAGTCTTGATGACGAGCCGCGTTTTGTAATACATGATGCCAACATTTGGTCAGTCTTAGCTATGACCGGCATGAGACTGGAATTTGAATGACTTAAGGGTAGTGTCGTAACCGAGAAAACAAGTAGAAGTAAGAATTTAAAATCATGGACACATATTTCTAAAAACGAGGAAGACCAAAGAGCACGCATATAACACTCAAAACATATATATACACGCATAGGCCAACTACGCCACCTTCCGGCGCGTTGAAGTATTGCAAGGGAACTAACCAACCCAGAGCGACTTTGAGGTCAAAGAAATGCCTCATAATGTAATTAAGCGATGACGTATTGATGGGCCAATTCGCTAAATAGCGCAATTTCACTGTTTACAGTGTCTATCGTCTTTTGTACTTACAAACATCCGAACGCTTGCAATTGAGCTTTTTTCATCATTTTCGGTGGATATCTGAATATCATGAAATCAAGCGTTGGTCAGTGCGCAAGCGTACTTGGCTGAAGTTTTTTTTTATCAGTCTGGCAACCTTCCGCGCACGGATCAGGCGACAGATAAAAGCATGCCATGCAACACGGCTGTTGTTAGTTCTGGCAGTGTCACCATTTCGCTGGCATTATTTCCCTTTACGGTGGTGATTTGATTGCTCGAATATGGTGGGGCACTGACGGCTGTGTATACCAGCGGTTCGGGGACAACTGCGTTTTGTGATAGCATGAGATTCTGCCACAATTTGCACAAAGGTCGGCGACCACCGCCTTGGCCTTAAACGATATGCAGGCGCTTGCTTCTTTTCCCCTGAGCGCGTCGCCTCAGCCTTCATTCCCGGTAACGGACCTTATGACTTTCGATTTTGACGCGCGGAAGTGATGATGCGCATTACTCCGGCTGTTCAGCGGCCAGGGTCGGAGACAGCGACAGACAGAGACAGCTTAGTGCGCCAGGCAGAGATGAGCGTGAGCGTAACCACGCTAACCACCGCCCTGTGGGAGATCTTCACGTTCGCCCTATGAGGGTGGGGAGGGGTCACAGAGGCCTCCGAGATCTCGCAAGACAAGAAAACTTGCGCTGCGGGTAAACGGCATCGGCAAGCTCTCCTGATGAACTCGGAGTGCGTCATATCGGTGAGACTGAACGGTGGTAAATGTGAACAATGATAGCTCGAATCAGGGAGTGCCAAGCAAATTAGCCATCCTCCAAATTGGCGATGGTCTTTCCTATTTGGAAACGGCCAATGGGGGAGGGGCAGCAGTAAACCCCCCGAAGATCCTAACAACTGAGAAGGCAGGTAGTGTAAGTTACAGGCTCTGTATGTGAACTCGAGGATGTACAGGTTCTGTATGTGAACTCAGTTGCATCACGTTTTTAGATCCCTGGGTCATGACTTTCGCATCATACGCCCAAACAAGGTAAAAAACTCCAGATCGGAGTCCCAAGAGCCTTGATACTTTCTCATGCAACCGCCTTCATTTATATATCTGTTGTAAGCCAAAGGTAAATGGTGTTCGCTGCAGGTCGGTGGCCCTATTTGCCTTTCGCAAAAGGCCAAGGTGACCAAACACCCACGATATTTTTACGTTCGAATCAAATGAGCGTGAAGGAATATGCCAACTTACAGACTGCCAAACACAAAAGCTTAGTCTGACTCATTTTCCGTTCAGGGCTTCCTCTGATTTTCATGAGCCTAAATACGATCTGTTCACGTTCCTGTGACCAATGAATTCTAAGCGAGCACAAAGACTACTTCATACGGCAGATTTACCAGCAAAAATTCAGTGTGGTTTTGGTCTTGGTCCGCACCGCAAAAAAAAGATGAGCTCCCAATGTGCCATTTCCGCGCTTTCTGATGGCCTCTTAAGCACCACGCAGCAAGACACTGCTTCAGGCTGACAAGTCCTTGGCAAAAATGTGAAGCGACCGTCGAAGGCACTGCCACGGTGGTTGAGCCCGGCACCTTCTGCTTCAAGCGCTGAAAGGCAGCTATGCGGGGGTGCTGCAAAGACGCTGGACAGCAATACTTTTTGTTTCCATGCGAATACGCACGACGTTTTAGCACGAAGTGTATGTTTGAAGTTCTACGCGCCGCTTAGCGCGTGCTGAAAATACGTACGCTTGGGGTTTCACTTGACAACAGCGGCACGTAATTGGTACTGGCGGTGCCAAACAGATGTTAACGGCGCAGTTCACCATTTTTGTGATGCGTGAATCGGCTCCACGGTCGCTGTGCTTGCTGGCAGTGTCGGCCAAGGCGTGGGCTGCGGGTGGTAGAAGACAACGAGGGTGAGCAACTGTCTCCCAGCAGGGTGGGGTGAGCTCACTGCATGCTGTGTTAAATATGTCAGTCACTGGCACATGAGTGCCCGTGGGTGGAATATGCTGGATACAGGGCACGCCTATGTGGGACGCTGTTTGCATTGGAAGATGCTCACTAGGCGCTTTTCTTATTCCACGTCGATTTTTGTTCAGTGTTACGGCAGTGCAGTGACGGTTTGGTGATCAAAGGGACAAGATAATGTGTCAAGGAGATGAGGTAAAGATCTCGTGACTGATATATTCCATGTACCTAGCTCAGATGCAGGCATTTCAGATTAAGATGATTTTGACATTAATCACATAGCATATGTAGGTATTAACACCAGGCTGCAAAATATATATGTTACGCTGTGCATCTCCGGCATGATAACAAAATGGCACCCAAAATTTCAGTTCAAGTACATCTTAAATCTAAGGGTATGGTACATGGCCACCATCAACTTCGTTGCATAGGGAGGCCAATAGTTTGAACAATTAGAAACCTGCGCTATCAAATTCAGCAAAAATTGTATCTCACTTACCTAACCCTTATGTTTTCTGACGAAAATCTTTTCAAAATCCAGATTTATTTGGCCTAAACTATCTCCGTTGCAATCATACGCTAGGCTAAGCGTGTTGATTCAGCGTTTTTTTTCTTGCTCTTTTTTGCAAATTGGTTATTAGATAAGCATGAAATTGGCCAAAGGGCGTAGTGAAATTTGACTAGCAAACAATTGGATAAGTAATGTCAAATATAATGTGGTGCAATGTTATTTACCTCCCACTAATTTCAGCCTAAACGGAGACGTAAAGATGAAGATGCAAAGTCCCTAAACCATGGCAAGGACATAAGCAAGATGCTTCGGGGCAAGTGAATTTGGCCCCCAATGTGGCAGCTTCTGCTAACCAAATATATCACATAATATGCTTTTCCTCTGGATTTAGGCCATTTTTGTCGAAACACAGCATGGGCTGCTCCACGTGAAAAATTAACGGCCCCAAATAATTTTTAAAATACCTAAATCTCATTTTAGCCCTAACGCTGCTTCAACAGGATCTTGTTTAGGTCTGCAACAGTTTTGAAAGCTGGTGCATTAGACTCTTAGAGGTGGGTGGTCAGATAGTTATTAGTCAAAAAGATGTTAAGGCTCTTAGCAGTGGCGTAGCCAAGGGGGCTTCAGGGCTACGCGTCTTCCTCCTCTCCTGAAGGTCGCGGGGGCCCCCTTGGGACCGAAGGGCCCAATAAATTTTGGCAGTTTAAGATCCCCGTAGGGCTTCGAAACCATTAAACACGGGATATGATTCAACATATAACCCGAAGCTTGAAAAGGCCAAGTATATCCAGCCTTCAGAAAGAAAAGTTCGTTTTTTTCTGAATCCCAAAACAGGGCCCCTGACCGATGAAGGGAAGGGGGGCTTGGCTGTAAGGGCCCCAATGGTACGATTTGACCCCCTCTTTGGCCAAAGCCTAGCTATGCCGGCTAATCCTGGCTGATACTGGCTGGCTATTCACGTGCTCCTAGCAGGCAGTTTTGATCAGTTTCATTCAAGAGCATTTACAAGATTTCAGGTGTCATGGTGCTTATAAAATTAAAGACAACACTGATGACTTCGCAATAGCCAAAGACATCGTAATTGATCAGCTAAATGAAACCAGGCCAATTACAGCCGCAGGACTGGGCAAAGTTTGTGCCAGAGTGTTCAAAGGATGTGTTTAAGAGCTAAGAATATTGACTCATATACTAAGAACAGTTTTTAGATCAGGGAAATTCTCTGAGTCATGCTTACCCAATAACAAATGTAGTTTCAAAATTGTTTCAGTTTTTAAAGAAGTTGGAAGGTTGCTAGAAAAAGTGGTCAATGATTGTGGTCGCAAAATATGTAACGGACTGATAACAGTAAACATTCAGGACCATCTCCGAAAGCATAACTTAATTTGGAATACCCTAAACTATTCTTATGGTGAGCCATGTGTCAAGTGGTTTCAATACATTAGATGCCGAGCTAATGAAATGGATACAGGAACTAGTTTATGCTAGATGGAGAGGGAGGGGTAGCAAAGTATGTTGAGAGTGTCTTACAAGCATTCATTGCTTTAGTTAAAGCATTGTGGTAATGTGTGGAAGTTTTTGGAATGGATAACCATCTAGCTAAGATGTAGAACGCGAACAGAAGTGATAAATGGATTGAACTCGTGGTGTGAGGAGGTGAAGCTTGAGAGTGGTGTGCCTCGAAGCTCTATACTGGGGCCACTTGCCTTCTTATCTTTGGTATCAACATTAAAATTGATTTCACTTACAGATACTGAGAGTACTATGCTAGACTAGTAGGAATTTAACATTGGTGGACTCTGGTTACGTAGCAGCCTATTTATGGCCTTGACTCGATTTTTTGATATGTTGACTGACATTCATCAACCTCCATTCCGTTTGAGGGATTTCGACATTTGCCAGGTGTCGTATTTCTTTGTGTTGGACATATTTTCCAATAGTCTGTAACTTTTTGCAAAGGAAGCGTTTAACTTTCATCTGCGTCCCAGATTAATTTTTGAGTAAAGCACCTTATCCATATGGATGCTCTTTTCTGGTTCCAGTCTATTTCCACCATTTCAGGGTCCGGGCAAATTTTTCTGTCGCGTATCATCTTGCAAGTTTGAAGATGGCGACATTGATGGTTTTGCAAGACATCTTAATCGGCACGGCTATCGAGCAACCTCAACTAAAATATCCCTGTTTTAGATGTGCACAAATCAGGGGAGACCTCCATTGGAAACGGCACGTGCTGAGCGATTCCTGCGTACGGCACCGGGCTTGATTACTCGAACGCCGTAGTAATCTGTCCGTCTGTCATGCCTTAATGCGTTCGTAGCTATGAGGCTGTCAGCAGTTTGAGCGTGAAATTTGACGCGCGGCAAGGTCAGGTGGGTCACATTGGCGTATCAAACTTCGAACGCGATCCGACCGGCGGGGCGCGGCCGGCACACGTGAACGCGTGCGCCATTGATTTAACACGTGAGACGATACATTCTCAGGTTGCTCGAGATCGCCGAAACGCTCGGGGAAACCCGGCTCGTCACTTGGCGACGGGCGGTCGCAGCGGGACCAGAACATTTAGACGTGGAATGCAACGGGCAATCGCACAGGCTGAGGCGCTAATCGACGCGAGCCGGGGCGCGCGTGCGCTCATGGGCAAGCCGCAGATGCGACAGTTTTCGGGCGTTTTTTAACGATATGTACCGGATCTCGGCAGCCCGAGCAGATAGCGACGAGGAGAAGATTGCGCCGCGCAGGCGCGTGTGCGCCAACAAATCACCCAGCCAGCCCAACACCGTCAGACCCACTGCGACGCTGACCGACGATTGGGAAGCGACCTATGTCGGGTTTTTCAAACACCATCTCGAAAATAACACGCTGGAATCTAAACCCAGCGAGCCGGGACCGTGAAAAGGATACTGGCACAGAGCCCGGCTCATCGTGATCAACATCCACTTAAAATATTTTAGCGTTCCGCAATGGTTTGTCGCAATCACCGCAAACGTCCGACACTGCACAGGTATCCGCTGTCATCGGCGCAAAATGCCGCTCTCCTTTTCTGGCATGCCGTCGACTGAACAGGGCGCAAACAATTCCGCCGCGACTACAGAAAATGAACCGATCCGGTGTGCATCTGGATAACTATCCTTGAATGACATATTTAGATTGGATAATGCACATATCACGTACGTCACACTCAGACGCGGTGAATATTCAGACATGCAAGTGGCTATTAGGCAGCTGGAACCCTGGTAATACGGGGAAAAACGGCCATGCGACTAAGGCACAAGAGCTCGTGAGCGTGCATTTATATTCTGCAGCGTTCTAGACAGCGCATGGCCAGTGACGAGCTGACGGCTGGGATTGAAAGTTTTCACCAGCAATATTCTTTGACGCATCCAGCCAAACTAAAGTTTAGACGCATCCAGCCAAATTCACACTGCCGATAATCCGTTAGTGTGGATGCCAACTTACGTGCAGCAATTGCAGCAGAAATCAACACACATATTAGGCAAGTTCCAGTATTCAGTGGAGGTATGTTCCCGTGCTCAGTGAGAAATGTGCAAACTTGAGCCCCAATCATTGACTTTTAGCTTGAAAAAATGTTAAAAAAGGAATTTCGGTGCTAGGAAGACTTCGGAAAGTACCTTACATCGGTGTGTAGTGCTTCCTACCGTTGGAGCCGACAGAGTATGAGCAAGACGACACTTAGTGCTTTTTTTTCTCAATTTTTCCGATTCGGCAGAGGACAGGCGGACGGAATCCTTCGGTGCACCCTTAACCAACAATGTTGCCCACGGTAATTTAAATATGAACATGTTGTGTGGAACAGTATTCGCCTTCCATTCCAAAGAGAAGTTTTTACCATTGCTATTGTTTTCCCTGAGGCCGCCGTCGTGTAAGGCTTTATTAAATATGAGACCACGCACGACAAGCGAACGCCGTCGGCAAGTGAAAAGACCACTGAATAAGGTGACGGCCAGTTTTGGTGTCGGGGACGTGCCGTAGTGCACCTTTACAACTTCGACAGAGGCGAATGTAAATGAATTATAGCTAGGTCAACTTTACGTAAAATGAGCACATACAAGGTGCACATAGTTGTCATAAAAGTGTTTGATAGAATCAAAAGACGAGACAACTAAGGCGTCAGATCATTAAAAGAACGAAAAAGATCAAAGATAAAAAAACACACGGTACGTAAAAAAAACAAGCTGCGCATCGCGCAATGATGCCCTAGACTTTGGCGTAAGATTTTGATGCGGCAAGGCCAGGTGGATCGAATTTTTGTATCAAATCACATATCAAAAGTTGGATGTGATCCGACCAGCGGGGCGCCGTCGGCAGGTGCACAAGTTGCCCGTGTCCGGAACACGGAAATTGCAAGTTGCTAAACTTAGCCGAAACGCTCGGCGAAACCCCGCTCGTCACTCGGCAACGGGTGGTCGCAGCAAAACGTGATCGACACATTTAAACGCGGAACGAAACGGGTAATCGTGTCGGCAAAAGCGCGAATCGATACGAGTTGAGGGCATGCGCGCTCGTGCGCAAACCACATACGCGACGGTTTTCGGGCGTTTTCACGATCGATGTCAGATCTCGGCAACCAGGGCAGATGACGACGCGAAACCAACTGCACTGCGCGGACACGTGTACCGTCTATAAATCACTTATCGGTTCAACACCGCCAGACCTACGTCGACACCAGCATACGGCTGGAAAGCGACGCGTGTTGGGTTTTCGAACGCAGTCTCTAATACAACATGGTGGCGCACTAACGGGTCGTGAAAAAAGTGAAAAAGTCCTCTGCGCAGGAGACATTCAGGCGCATCACTGGGCATGCGGCAGACGTGGAATTAGCTGAAGACGGCAGAAACAGTTTTGCCGAGACAACAGCATACATTCCCAGTAGGTCTTACAAACGTTTCTGTATGCAGCTGGCTTTACGCCTTCGAATGGCATAACGGGATTGGCTAATTCACGTATCGCGTATGCCACGTCGCGTGCGGTGGCTATTTAGACGTGTGAGGGGCTATTAAGCGGCCCGAATCGCAGCAATGCAAAAAAAAACTGGTAGATAAGAGCGTGTGCGCACACCTTGCTGTTATGCAGCAAAGGTCAGCACGTTCAGTTGACTATGTGTCGTACATCACAGTGCATAAACTGGCTTATTTCGATGCCACAGTACTAATAACCTTATTGGTATTTGGGTACGTAGCTGATAGCTCCAAGGGACATCACGGAGGACGCAAATGACATTAGTTTACCAGCGATGTTCTTTGATGCATCCAATCAAAACCTAGACAACTTCAGCGTACGATCGCAAATACCTCAAAACCGGACGGTGCATAAAAATAAATTGCGCCTCGCGCAATAACGCCATTCTAGTAAGCTAGTAAGTTATAATCCGCGGAATCGTTCAGGAGGCTGCCAGAAAGCATGTACATGTGCACTGGCTAAGAAGTTTGGCGCACGTGCAGGTGCAGGATTGCTTAAAGGGCAACTTCAGTTCTCTCATGTGCCAGGTTCAGTCTCAACGTCTGTGGCCGACAGCGTCCGTGGTTTCGTAGTTGAGGCAGTTAACTGCGTGGATGAAGTTTCCTGTCACGTCGTTTGCACACAGTTTAAGACAGTCCAAGCCTCATATGAATGTACGTCCAGGCACAGTGTGGATATGCTCCTTCGGGACGAACTCCCTGCTGTACAGCCAGGGGCAATCAAAGTTGGTAGGAGTAGTGAGGGAAAGGTATATCGTCATCAGTATATACGCATTCTTGAATAGATAACGAGCATTTTACTTGCCAACGACCTGTCTGTAAATATGCTTTGGGCGAGTTAGCGTCAATTCATCGCGTGCTCAGGGATGTCCTCGATGGCTCTTGTCAATGAGCATGGTGACACTGAGCATAGTGTCATTCTACCAGTTTTCTTCTTTGACGAGTTTGGAGTTGTAGAGCCCTTTGGTAACAAGACCACAAAGTGTTAAGTTAGTGTGATATGCTTGAGCATACCTAACGTTCCAGTGCATCTGCGCTGTCTGCTGTGCGGAAGTTTACCGGCAGCGCTCTTCAGTTCGCTTGGCATTGAAGGGTTGGTCGGCACAAGCTGTTGCACCGAGTTGTGTTCGACACATTTTCTTATTCGGCTCGGGGCCGGCTCACAACTTGTGAGGTCCGATGCAGCTCATGTGTCATAGCCATTCCAATTGTTTGGTTCAACTAAAAGTTCATACTCGTTGCTTGCATTGAATCATTTGACTTATAGCATACGCTGCTTGTGAAACCAAAAAACTGATTCAGACATACATATTTATGTACAAATACATATACATACATGTTCACATACAAAAATATATACATGCATATATATACACACATATATATATATATATATATATGTTTATCTTTACATACAAATATATATATATATATATATATATATATATGTGACTATACTGATTCAGTTATTGATATATATTATGGTATGGAAAATAGGGAGACAAAGCTTTCTAGCAAGTTTGTGGTTTGAGCCTAGCAAATGCAGTGCAGCAAACTGCCTTTCCTGTAACCTGATATCAACCAGTTCTCTGAAGTCTCAGCCCTAGGCCACCGCACTCAACCTGGCACATGCGAACCAGTCCCACTTGTTTGTGAACATGTCATGTGAACTAGACTGCACTAAACCTGCCAGTTGGCTGTCTGCGCCCGCCAAATGCCAGCCAAGTACATTCACACGCAGGGAGCCACATTTCCACTAGCCAGTACAAGCCATGCTGTCGGCGATAGCATGTCAACAATTCTACATCGGATTTCAGCTCCTACGATAGCCATGAACTGGCATAACTTACATAAACGTGTTGCATAATGACAAATCATGAAATTACCTTACTTTATTGATGAGTGTTTCTAATTACAACTGAACATCTCATAAATAAGCCTAGCAAAAATCCACCGCACTCGACCCCATTCTTATGGCCAGCAAGGAACCGAACTTAACTGAGCAACTGAACTAGAGATGGCTAACGCCGGCGGCCTGCGTAGATTGTTGTTCAGGTCATCTCACCAGGCCCCTATAATGAGTTGGGAGCCAGAATAAGTTTCCACGCTGTGTAGAGATCAGAGTGCTGTGCGCCACCTTACCCGCATTTCAGGACTACTAAAGTTGGAGGCGAAATTCTCGCTTGCTAGTGGCATGTTGCGCGAAAATAGTTATTGCTGCGATCCTCGGGAGGTAATATTTAGCGACATACAATTCGCATTAGACAAGACGACCTTGCCACTATAGCTACTTAATTCATATAACCTCAGCGATAGCATGTTTACAGCCAGTGTGTGTGTGTGTCATTGGGGCTTTACGACACACTCAGCTCAGCCAGTAGCGCACGCGGGAAGGAGGGCATATCGGACCCCTCGGGACCTATGATTACGGGCCCCATTTGATGGCCAGAAGGGCACGAAAGGCCGGCCGGAAGTCGCATTAAGGGTCCCCGGCCCACAGGGCCGGGCACTCCAATGCCAGTCAGAGGGCCCTGCGGGCTGATCATGGCCCTTGAGTCAGAAAGAGCCTTTATGTTTGTCAGACTCCACCAGTAACACACAGTCTGCCCCGTGGCGGCATACACCTGAAGGCCCATTTCCAAGGCAGGGACAAAGCCGGAGCCAGTGATTTACATTGGTCGGGGCCCACAAGAGCCCCACAGCGCCAGCAGGCCCTGTTTTGGCAATGGGGCCCCAATTCGGCCATATACAGTGTTCGGGGAGCCTCGAATAGCATGGGAGGTCTAACGAGCCCAATAATCAAGAACCCGGCTGGAAGGTCTGAGGACACGAATGTCTGGTCGGAATCTTACTTAGGGGGCCCGGTCTGCGGGAATGGACGTTCAAATGTCAGTCAAAGGCCCTTTACGCCGATCGAGGACCCCTAAGTCAGCACGGGCTTATATGTCGGTCAGGCACCACCACTACCGCACAGCCGGTTGAGTGTCGGTATGGGCCTGAGTCCCCATTTCCCGTCAGTGGTCGGCCCTTGTATCTGTCAGAGGCCTACAGCTCCCAAGAGAGGGTCCTGTGCTCGCAAGAGCCCAAGGCGACCGAGGACAGTGTTCGATGAGATCCGAGGGGGGGCCCGGGCGGTGCACCGAAACCGACGATCGAGGGCTCGGTTGGGAGGAATAACGACCCGAAGGACTGGCTGTAGGTCGCATAAAGAATCGCGGCCCGTGAGGTCTTGACGTGAAATATCACTCCGTGGTCCTCCTGCATCGTTTGAGGATCCCTGAGACAATACAGGTGTCTAAATCGGCCAAAGATTATGAGCACCGAACGGTTGGCTCCCTGTGAATGCGATCTCCGTGGACCTATTTGCCAAGCAAATGCAAGGCCGATGGCCACGGTTTGCATTGGTCTAGGTTCCTGAAACAATGGATGGGGCCTCGTTGTCGGTCAGGGGCCCTTAGTTTGTCAAGGGCTTTGTTTGAGGAGGTCCGAAGAGGAACCGAAGGGTTCCTCTGGACCAAAGATCGGGGACCTGATTGGACACGGACCTGGCGCCCCATTAATGCTTAAGCCTGAGATGTCAGTCAAAGGACCCTCTCATTATGCTTTTCTAGCCCTATCATATATGGCCTCGACAAGGAGCCAAACGGCCAGCTCCATGTCCGTCTGGGCCCTTGCGGCTCATTTCCCAAGCAGGAACAATGCCTGGGCTTCGTGATTTGCAATGTTCGGGGTCACTGACACAAAGAGGGACTCCTTTGTCGGTCAGGAGTCACAGTGCCTAACAGAGAGCCTGTGGTGGCGAGTGGCCCCGAGTCGGCCTGAAGCGGCATTTTGAACGGGCCCGAAGAGGGGCCGAGGGGTCTCTCGAGCCCAAAAAATCAAGAGCCCGATTATAAGGCTGAAGGACCCGGGAGGGGGGGGGGGGGGAGGACTGGCTGAAGGCCATCTTAAGGACCATCACCCGTATAGCTGTGATCTTAAAGCCAGAGGGTCCACTGCACCGATTGGAGGACCCTTAAGAAGGGGCGCTCTTCTATTTTGACTAGGGATCACCAACGCCAAACAGTCGGCCCCTTATCGGTCTAAGCCTCGGGGCCCATTTCCCGCGCAGGAACAAGGCCGAGTCAATGACTTGCATTGGTCGGAGCCCCTGCAACAATGCGGGTCTCCTGTATTGTTCAGGGCGACAGCGCCTTGCAAGGTATCCTGTGTCAACAAAGGGCTTGGAGTCGGACAGGGGAAGATTTGCTTGACGGGAACGGGGACGGGACCCCGAATGAAAGGGGGTCTCTTGCGTTGGTCGGGGAAATCTGACAATGAGCCGAAACATGAGAACTTATGATGAATGTTTATCCGCCACTCAGGGCCTCCAGTACCGAACGGTGAAACCTCCAACACAATTCCACTTAGCCGTTAAGCCGAACTGAAGTCTACAGTTCAATTATTGGACCACCTGCGGCGAACAGGTATGATTGATGGCTGCCGCGCGCCCCAGAAGGCCCTTAAATTTCGACAGGGTACTCTGAATCTGTGTATGGGATATGTGTGACGTGACGCACGGCACGCGGGCGCCATCGACGCCAAGGCTGACAGTCAGAGGGGCTGTGTCTGCGTGGCCGACGCCGGCGTCAGCACGATCACTGAAACGCCGGGCTGGCTGCCGCGGCCGTTTCAGTTGTCTGGGCCAATTCAATTGTCAATTCAATTGCCTCCTTGTCAAAGAAACTATCTCAGATATGCATAGCTTTATCTGACGCTCTGCTGTTTTATCAGATTAAACGGTTTCCTACGCATTGGTTTTGCTGACAGCCATGGCAATACTTCGACCTGCCATAAGTCAGGGGCCTTACAACGTACATCTGACATTTGCACCTACAGATCCGCAACTAAATTGCCTACAGCTAGAGGTTTGGCGAGGCTGCATCCCGCCGTCCGGATTTGGTTTTATCCCAAAACACATTGGGGTTTAAATAAAGCCCCACTCGA
Organism: Pollicipes pollicipes; assembly: GCF_011947565.3. Classification (NCBI taxonomy): domain Eukaryota; kingdom Metazoa; phylum Arthropoda; class Thecostraca; order Pollicipedomorpha; family Pollicipedidae; genus Pollicipes; species Pollicipes pollicipes. The sequence continues at coordinate 38,241,052 of NW_023597054.1, read as the reverse complement.
GCGCGTGCACCGCCGCTGCCCCCGCATCGCTGCATCGCCACGTTGCGCATTTCCACTTGTTCTCATTCGTTGCGATTCCAAGTTACCCAAGTTCGTTAAGTGTGCTGCAACCGAAACTTGGATGCAAGCATCTTGTGAGGACCTTTCCATGCCACTGCTTTCACCTCTGTGGCATTTGTCTGCGTTTGATTTCGTCGCATTGCCGTCTGGACGTCCGTGGCAGGGCAGCCATATGCCCGGGCCCCCCTCGGTAGCCCCGCGTTCTAGCGGTCTGGAGAGCGATTTAGAGGCGGGCTCCACCAATCAGCGCGGCCTACGCTATTCTACCGAGTTCTACCAAGTCTCCTGGCGGGTCAAGGCGAGCGGCCGCTCCGGCTGTAGCCGACATACTTGGGTAGGGGCGGCATCCGACCTTACTGTGGGGGACCTGCTGTGCCAAGCGTAAGGCGCCTTCATCCCACCCATGCAACATTGATTACAGGGCGCTGCATGTGCGTATGCATACTTTTTGTCTTCTAAAAAACCGTTCCCTCAGTACACCTAATAGGCGTGTCACCACATCCTGTCCCGAAATGACTGGAGAAATATCACTACTCTGCCTCCTAGATCTCAGCAAGTTCTACGATGCTAGAGACCACTTAAGCCTCCTCCACAAGCTGGGCGCCCACGGTATGGGTACCTCTCGGTTTTCCGCCTACGTCCGTATCACATCAAAGCGTCGGTCCCACTGAGCGCACGCGTACTTGGAAAGTCTCCTCTGAACTACCACACAGCACAGGCGCACTCCAGGGATCCGCGCTAGCTCCCCTCCTCTTCAGCGAACGAAATCTGACATGGGAAGAAATATTATACTGGTGCTTTACCATGTCATATTTCAAATGGTTCATCTGGTGCGACTCGGTCTAATCTCGCCTTGAGGCGTCCGGTTCGGTACGGTCACGTCCCATTTGGTCCCATTTAGTCTCGTCCGGTTCCATACGATCCCGTCTCATCTCCTCTTTTCTCGTCCGGTCCCTTCTGGTCTGATCTGGTCCGTCCTATTCATTCCCATGTAGTCCCATCTGACTTTCCCATTGCCACATCTTTATGCACCTCTCATACCAGGCGTCAATTCCTGATGATTTTTTCAGTTTTAAATGATTTTGACTGTTGGCGTTTTTACACATCCGAGTTGGCCTTAACCTCTGTCGATGTTCAATCTCTTGACTTCCCGGTGGTCCAAACAGCCCCAAACTCTGTCGCTGACAATAAATTGTCGCCCAGTCAACCAGTGTGAGCAGTACCACGCCCAGTTCCATGCCAACAGCGGCTACAGTGCACAGGTGAGCGTCCTCCTAGCGTCCCACCACGAACACTGCTGACATCGCGGTACATTAACAGGATCAAGGAAATCAAGAGACCAAACCAATCTGGGGTTAGCGACTTCCTGTAGCGATAGCTCGCACGACCAATGGTTACAAGTGATGAGATAAAGCAGTAGAATAAAGAAGAGCATCGAAAATAATCACGCGGTAAAGAAATAAACTATTGCAAGTCGAATTACATAAAATTCGAAATCATGATTAAAATAAATCACGCAAGATATTCATTTTGGTGGACAGGGGGGGTGAGAGTGAGAGTGAGAGCAAGAGTAAGAGCAAGAGTAAAAGCAAGAGCAAGAGTGCGAGTGAGGGTGAGAGGAAACCTTTATTTACAAAATCACATTCCATTAGTCTGCATGCAGATGTAAGCTCGGGAAATAACAATGCAAGGTGCAATCGTTTCCACCACGCCATCCTGATCGCTGAGAGGGGGGGGGGGAGCAATTCATCACCCACGAGCTCCGTGATTCCAGATTTATAATGAAAAGCAACGGTACTTACCATTACAACCCAAGCGTTGATAGTGCTGCTCAAATGAAATTCGTCCTGAAACATTGCATACAATCAGCCGACACAAATATAACTTTTCGCCCCGCTAGATTGAGGGGCAACGGCTAGTTTGAATATATCCTAGCAAGGTTGTGAAGCACGTGAATCTCAGGACGCTTACGAAATATTTGATGTTTGTGACTGTTTAGCGCGTTGACAGCACAGCCCGTTCATGTTGTAATCCAGTGATGTCAGAAGTGACCAATTTCAAACAATTGTGCAAACGGATACCAATAAGGAAGCGCGAATTGCGTCTAAAAACTTACCGCATTGTTCCTGCACTCAACAACTGACCGCTCTCTGAAATTGTCAGTAGCGCATTCGCAAGTAAAATTTTCGGGCCATCTCATTGCCTTCTTTTTTATTAAGGTGTGTTTTGCATTGACCAGGATCGCTCAGGTTTTTGTCAACTATGCAAGGACCTAAGTAACTTTAGGTTCTGGTTACCACCCCCAAAACAAGGAATGGATAAAACCATCTGTTACGTCTGAAACACTGTCAAGGATTTAATAAGCTGTTTTACACATATTTAAGTAATGAGACGGATATACGACGAACAAAAAATGCATCGCTATCCAGAACTTGTGGCCTATACAGCACATACGTCTTCACAAACAGAGGCTCCCAATTTTGTTGTGCAACCAAGGAACGAGCGCCGTAAAATGCATTCTGCATTTTGGCACGCGTTCCCGCCATGCAGGCTCAAGACCCTCCATGAAGAATTTCTGTACACGATGGCTATTAGCTTCTGCACACAACGAACTATATAGCTATATAACGAAAATTAACAAAGATGGGAAGGAAAATACCAAATGTTTAAAGCTTTGATTTATCCCCAGTCGACCGACTCATTTCTCTTAAGTATTTAAATTACGTGTCAGCGATACTTTGTATGTTTCATAGATCTCTTAAGGATATGCTAATGATGAAGGAGTCGCAGGATATCTTCATAAACGGTATTTAAAATAAATATGCCATAATCGTGTAAGCTACAAAATTTGAGGAGCAATTCTCAAGCCTTAGATTCTGCCGGGCACTTCGTCAATAAAAAGGCGAATTACTGATACAATAGGGTAACAAAGACAAAATTAATAATGACTGGTCTATAACATGGCGGGGTGGCATATCATGGACCATCGAGAAGATCAAGGCCATGAAAAATAGAACTGTCAAGTCGTTCATATTTGGCGTTCGTGAGCACGTCATCCAGATATAATGGCGATCAATGTGTTCTTAATGCTGTGCAACGTACAATGTCGTAATCAAACAATGGCGTATTGGGAACCATATTCACTAGAATGAGAAATTGTGTTGTGCATTTTGACGTGCAGTTGGAAGTGTTGTGCAATTATGTAAAGGCTCAGCAATGCCACGACCACCTATTGAAAGACTGGATCACTAAAAGTGCGTGTTAGGGTGGCGATGCCGCATGGCCAATTTGGCAGCACCTCAGCGTCATGCAAACGTTCCATGGCCCTAACAACTAATGATTTATTGAGGAGCATGGTTACTGAGGATATATTTGTTATCTAGACCAGTCTCTTCCACTTAAAATTATATCAACAGTTATAAGTGAACATATTTCATCATATCTAATGCTCTCTTCAATATCTCCGCGTGTTGGACAATCCCTTCAAGACTGGCTCGTCTCGCGACTTCACTCGTAATCAGACTGGTAAGTCTGCTGACCTTATTCATATTCACAGACTGCAGAGAAAAGAGCGCGCGTGCGTGCCTGCTTGTGTGTATACGTCAACATACATCAGCACTTACGATTTCAAAGCTGCGCAGCATGACGGTTATATAAGTGACAACCGGTGACGATGGATATACGGGAAACGGCCGACTCGTCCGGTCATAGTCGCGCAATATCGCCTTCTTCACCTCCTCTTCTGCGTTCTCTGCAACAATGATGCGCAATAATGAATCGCATGCAGTGCAAAGGTGTCTTCATATAGTCCGCATGGCTTAGATGCTCCACATTTACACGGGGTTTTGAATCAAAAGAGCCATCTTGAAGACATTTCGTTGCTCTTCACAAGCCTGCAATTCAAAAGACTTAGACCCCTTTGGTTTCGAAACAACACTCCCGCTAAAATGGGAAAAGTATTTCGGGGATATATTTTTCAAAGTCACCTTGACATAAACGATGTCATAATAATAACATTCAAATCTTGCCATTCCATAAGCCTTGTGGCGATCAAGGCCAATAAAAATATAATTGTCGAGGCGTTCGCATCTGGCGTCGTGAGTTCGGTTTCCAAATATAACGACCGTCAATTGGTCCTCAATCATTATTGTGCAAGATACAATGATAATATCAAGCCACGACGTATTGTAAAGCATAGTAACTGTACAAAAATTGCGCCGTCTAGGAAAGTCTTTTCCACATAAAAATATGGCAATAGTTATAAGTGGGCTTATTTAATAATATCTGATGATGCCTTGCATATCTTCAAAAGTGAAACATACCTTTTAAGAAGCACTTTCTCAACACAGAGACCCGTACATTTTGGCGTGAAGTTGCGTAATCCAGTTTATCAAAGCAAAATATGCCATTTACTACTATAATTTACGACACTAAAAAGAACAGCAAATAAACAAACTGCGACACAAATATACACAAGCAATCTGGCATGGGTTTTTGATAGTAAAAAACTAAGATACGACTGAGCTTAATTTGAATAAGTTTCCGATGAATTTGGCAATGCAATTAACGCAGGTGTCCATGTTCAGATTATAGCACCGACCTTAGAATTGCTAATTGTTGAAAGACAAATTGCTGAAGCGGCAAGCCTAAGCAACATGTTGCAGCTGTAAAAGGCATTAAGGAGCAAATAACTTACATGTGAGCAAGACATATGACTGTTCGAGTGCTCGGGCAACAGGCCTTGGGTGGGGCATGCCAAGACCAAAAGATAGGTTAAACAACCATATCAAGAAGTTTCTTCGCAATAACATCCAAATACATCTCGCGTGAGATGATTTTTTGTGGGTATCGCAGCACTTGTCATAAATATAACGTATTTCATGTCAGCGGCATCACAGACATTTTCAAAGCGAGATGTATTCTACCCCATTGCCTGCGGTGCCTACCCAGGGTGACAACAAAATGGTGTGCAATAAGTATTAATAAAACAGCTTAACGAGACACAAGGATTTTGCTCTAAGATTGATTTCATTTTGATAAAGCAGCTGCATGCAGCTTGTGCTTTATACACCATAAGGCAGCAGCCAGCCCACGCAAAAATCACATGATGGAAGTCTGTTTCCAATGATGAGTCATGTAGGAAAAGTCTGATCTGTTCCTATTGACCATTGCATCAGGATGCTTATGATTGAATCGGTGAATGTCCTGGTTCTCAGTGTTCGATGGCAACTCACGTTTATTTCACATGTTCTCTAAAGCTCTGAAAGCTGAGGTCTAACCATACGCCCAATATATACTTAGTAAGCACGTGCATTACCATTAGCACATGTACTAAACACATGCACATGCATTAAGCACAATAAGCACATGCATTACACATGTACTCCCAATTCAGCTCGTAGTTCTATACGAATCTGCACAAAGTCACACACACCTACAACATGCGTTGCTCTGTTTATTACACAGCACGCCAGTGTCCTAGAATTGCCGATTTTGGGTGTAAAGCAACACCCTATGAGGAGGAATTTTTCACTCCTTTTCCCCATATTTTATGTGAATTTTTCACTCCTGCCTGACATTGTCTAATCGCACATGCCAAACCCCTATTTCCCTTTCTGAGGTCTTCAGATGTCATCCAAAACCGAGCTCACTTGAAACCACCAAACATAAACGAGGCTCCACAGAACCTGGACACCTATGGCTATGTCCTGCCTCACCTACATCTGAATCATGTCTATGTATGCACAGAGCAAGGGCGCCAGGTACCTCCAAGCCCAAGAACCCCAGCGATCCCAGCCGCTTGCACGCATTAAGTTTGGTTTGTTTACAAATACATCACGATCGGCAGCTGTGTGCCAAATGCAAGGTTTTCCCGCATTCCTATTTTTTGATCTCACCACCACACCCCGAAAGCAGAGCCTGGCGCAAACGCCAGCAAGGCCTGGTAGAGAATTTTATTCCACGTATTTCTTTTTTTGCCGAGGAAACTTGACCACTAAATTGCATCACTCCCGAAATGCAGGGGTGAAGAGTTCAAGAAAGGTCTTCTAAATTAAACTCACAAGATGAATATCACGATTTGAGCACTTAAATTAACAGATTTTAAGTCAAATTAGCTGATAACAAAATTCTGCGAGAAAAGTACCAGTCTTTATATTTATTTAGCTACTTTTGTTTTTCTTGGTGTCATGCGGGTGTGATGCCACTTTATTCTTCCTTCCTTTTCGATTGCCTTTAGAGGTACCATCTGCTGCTTAAAATGTTGACCAATTTCTCTGCAAGATGTTCCAACTGCAAACTCGTACGTATTTCATACATAAACTGGATTAATTCGCCAGCCGCCCAAACGAGTTTGATATGCACCCAAGCGTGAGCAATTCACAGGGAATGAAGGGGACAATTTGAAGCACGGAGCTTATTTTTACCGCCATTTTTGCCCTCTTAAATCTTCGATTAGCCGTTTTCTTGGTTCATGGCGGTGCTCAGCAATGATAAATCTAAGCCTTTCGAGTGTCTGATTTACCAGGTTACCTGGCAAGGCTTTCCTAATGCTGCCATACAGAGCATTGAGACAAACCTGACGCAGCTAATACAGAAGTGTTTGATGGCGAAATTCTGCCCTCCGGAGATGTTTATCATGTACACCTCTTACTTGTTTCGCATTTTAATCTCGTAGGTTGGTGGGCATGACTGATATTTATATTGGGGGGGGGGGGGAGGGGGTGTGAATGGGATGACTCCGTCTGCCAGCAGACCATGCAAAAGGTGCTGACTTTTTTTTGGGGGGGGGGAGGAGGAAGAAGCCAGTAAGTTTCCTGTGGACCAAGTAATTGCTTACCTTACCTGCTTTCAGTAGATGATAAGTAACTAGAGTTAGCCGTTTTCTGTTTTAGCCCATCGAGTTTTGTCATAAGGCAAATATTGATGCCGCAAGGCATGCAATGGGCTTATTTTTTCCACATGCTTGGTTATTTGCCCCAAATTTCTTAAAATGGTCCCTCATGACTCCTTTAACCGGATGTTTTCTTTAGTTGTCATGATTTGCTGACCGGCAAATGACTGTACTGTATATATGCGCTATATTTTTAACAAAGGGATACTCTAAGCTGCATAGCAATTACAATATGAGTTAAATATTAGTATGTAATAAATAGTCAGGCCATCCCATGTAAAATGTGAAGCTAACACCTCAAACTTTGTCATTAAATATGAATAAACAAACCTAAATGGATGCATCTGCTGCAGCTGAAAAGGCAATGAGCAATACTGGCATGGTCCTCTAAAAGGTGTGTTACTTTTGGAGAAGAGAGATTGTTTTGTGGAGCATACCCATGATTACCCTTGACATAGGTTCATCATGGCAATCAAAATAAGTTGTTCAAAGTGATTTTAAGTGTTTTGAATTGTGTTGTCAACTTTGTCTGATGTCAACAAGCATACACAAATGAACTGAATTAAAATGCAAGTTGAAACCAGCCAAAAACTAGCTTTAGGTATCATGCTTTTATCACAAGTGCTGCTGTCAACAGATAGTTGAGCTGAGATTATGTTCATCATATGGGCTACTCTAAGTTAGGTTAAGTTGGTCAAGTGCATGGCAATTGGCAATAGGAATTGTGCAAGAATTAGTATCTCACAGCTGCTGCTGTGACACAAACAGGTCATACAGGATGAGATGATGTAAGGCCTCTTTAGGTTTAGGCATAGGCTCCTTTCATAGAAATGAGCATTGGTATTTTCCAGAGTCCAGAGTCCAGAGGTTTTTTGGGTTGAGTGTTTTGTACTTGTTGAATTTTCCGTTGTTATTTTGTTATCGAATTTCTTGCTTTGTTGTGTTTTAAAAGTGCTATGGAAGGAATTGAAAAGTGCAGCATCAAATTATTGGTGTAATCATTTGTTACGCTCGTAATACTGTCATGAAATTACTATGCTTTAACGCGCGCCCGGTTGGCCGGCTAGATACCCTTCGCTCGGGTGGGGGTCAATTTGACCCCTCCCCCCTCTGAGATCTCGGAAACTAAGAAAGCTAGAGACACCAAATTGACAGGGTGTCTTGACCTATACGAGAACCTCACTTAGCTCAACGTTTCAGCTTCCTAGGTGTCTGACCTTCATGTCAAAAAAGGTCAAACAAGGTCAAATTCCAGGTTGGTATCCAAAGCACCCCAGAACCTAGGCAACTGTCCCTAAGCAAAAGGTCGCAAGCCCATTTGAGGTCATTGACCTTGTTTAACCCTTTGAACGCCATGGTGACGAAAATGATACATGACTGCTATGAGTTTTGCATTTGAATGAGCGATAAAGATAACGCTAGGCAGTATGTTCTTAAGACAAAAGGTTCGACCTGGGTCATCTTAGGTCAATGGCCTGGTCTGACCTCTAAGGAGTCCAATGAAGATGCATAATGTGGTTCCTGCTGTCAGTAAATTCGAAATGAACACCAGAAACTATCCCATACAGCAAGCCCTAAAGTAATAAATCAGGTTGGTTTTGACCTTGGTCTGACCTTCATACCTGACCTTTGGTCAACGTAATTTGCTCATTCAATATTTGTTGTGCCTAAGAAAGCATCTCAGAGATGTATGTCTGCGTCAAACACTCCGTTGTTGTATCAGATTGAACGATTCCCTAGAAATTGCCTCCGCTGAAACCATGAGGCTGACTTTGACCTATCATAGGTCAGCGACCTTACAAGGCACATCTCAAATTTGTATGTCAAACGATACGCTATGCAATTTTCTACAGCTCTGCAAAATTTGGCAGCGGCTACGCCGCGCCGTTCAGAAATAATTGGGGAAAAGCCCTCAAGGGGGGTCAATTTGCCCCCCCCCCACCCGAGCGCATGTCGATATATTCTGTTTTACTTTAATGGCCCAAGATGTTAAAACACGAAATAGTTTTGTCAGGTTCCTGATATTACGTCCATGCCATTTGAAATAGATGTTTTTGTTTGCTGAGGCATCAGTCACGAGTTGATAAGTTCCATCTTTTGTGAATTTATTTTTCACTCCCGCAAGCACTTTTTGCGATGGAATTTTTCACTCCCACCCTAGTTCAAAAGCGATTTTAGCTCCCTGCAACACGCCGACTTACTAACAGCGCGTCGATGGCAAAACGCGCAACGGTCGACGCAACTAGATGGCCTTGCGGAGCCGCGCGTGCACACCACCATCGGCGAGCCGATGTGCGATGGTATTTCACAAATTCCTTGCGGACGGCGTGCTCTCTCCATTCCACTGGTTTTCTTATACATTCGACCAAACTCTTCCTTTGTTAATGGTGGTCATTAGAGATTATTAATGACGCTCTCAACTGTTGAGGCTATTGGCGTTGCGTGTCCTCTCACCCTGACAGGAAGTGCGGGCACCGCGAGGAGTCGAACACCGCACTCGGACACGTTAACCGCTGCACTGTCGGTGTCTTTCACTTTGATTACATGCCATTATAAGCGTTTTTTGCAATGAAAGCGTCGTAATCGCAGCTGTATATAATCCTACCGAACCGTAAGCTAACGTGGCTACTTTGATTTCTAGCCAGACAAGTGAAACCCTTCGCATCATTTTATCTCAGTTCGGTGCAAGTTAAGTTAACGTACTCAAAATTGGCTACAACATCAAACGCCTGGTTTAACGCTGCCGATATTATCTATAGTTTGGTTAAGATGCAACATTAGCATATACAGTGATCTGACGACCGCTACCGGTCGTGCGCGCCCCGGCGCGACGACACGCCTGCGTTTACCTACGTCGAGATCGTCTTGATCTAGCCGTTGAAGGCTGTTATTGGGATTGGATAACGAACAAAACGAGGGTGGACTGACCCAGCCATGAGAGATTGCGAAGGAATAAAGCATGATGCAAAAGACCGGAGAAAAGTATTCGGAAGAATTCCAAGGCAAAAGGGGAGAAGGGAACTTGATACTGAGCATGCCAGTGTTAGTGGTGTCTTAAGGAGTGAGCAGCGTACGTAATTCATGTGTCTAAGCGCCAATTGAGAACTCAACCCTTGCCCTGCCCCGCCGTTTTTCATAACACGAACTGATGACTTTCATAACACGAAATGGTGACACTTTGTTCTATTCGTAAATGTGTATTGACGTTTAAACCACCACGGCATCAGGTGGCCGGTTTAAGTGTCGTGACTAAAAGGTTAAAAGGATAGGCATGCTAAAAGTGCAGTCGTAACAACAATTCCACATACATTCATCTAAGACGCATGTACAAACTACACCTTAAGAATACATTAAACATACATATAAACCGCCCCGCGGGAACACATCAGAGACACGCTTACAAACAAGGACACGGGAACCATTTCAAGTTGCAGGGGGGGGGGGGGGGACCAAACGAAAAAGGTTCGACAAGTCTTTTTCCCATTTTTTTCCGAGAATATCGGCCACTCAGGTGAAGAAGTGAGCTGTTTTAAGGCGAATAATTATTTTAAGAAGTCGACGAGCCCTTGTACATACCATGACATAGCACACCATAACATCCAGATCCCCAAACCCAATGTCGCCGGCTTTCACGATCACGGTACCTAAGACAGAAAATAATGACGCCGGAAATGCCGGCCATTTTTAGGAGGTCGAAGTTATTTGGTGTTAACGACGGTCATAATGTGTCTGGCCATGATTACCGCATCCTGAGGCAATCTTGCAGTAACTTCGCTCTGTTACCGCGGTGGCCTCACGCTGTTTTCACTTTTGACACCGGGGTTCAGCACCAGTGCACTGCTAACCACCGCCGAGGTCTCTGGTCTAACTGGCAATGACCATTGCAATGTCATGAAAAAATTGTTTGCCATGGTATTGACACTTGCACCCATCCAGCCACTTTCACTCGACTTTTTTTTACCCTGCAATGGCTTCCAATACGATCAGGCTACGGGCCCATTCATTGCCAGGTCTACGATTGGTCAGCGAATTATGCGCAAATTCACATCACTACACAGATTTTCTTCGCGTCTTCACTCATAACATGTGTGGGTTATGAGCAATTGTGACAATAATCGGTCTTCGATGCCTATATACCCTGAGGTACCGGCTGAACGTTATCGAGCAAACATTGATATACATTGAGAGAAAACTCGACGTTTCGAGTTTACGCTGTTGCGACATCGAGTTAACAACGGATGTTTCACGATGCAGCTGTAATACAACATTCTACTATAGTCTCAGGTACTTCGTTGAGGCTAGGAATTAGTAAAAGACCTGACATGGGACTCAGCAGCATACTTGTACGCGGATATGTCATAAAATGTACTGGCAGTTTGATAACATTTGCATTGCTTATGCTGAACTGGAGACCCATTTAGACGACTCTTCATAGACATAGACCTCATAGGCATCGCGATTTCTCAGAAATATTCCGGGTTTGGCCCAGAGTTAGGAGCAAATGAGAAACATGACTAGAAAGTTGTCATATCTGAGGAGTGGGGCGTGGTCGATGCGACCACCCTTTTCTCTCCCCCCCCCCCCCCCCCACTCCCCGCTCCCCTTCCATTCCTCGGCCTCGCGGAAAAGAAGCGATCGATTGATATCGACAAGATCCCGCGATTGGTAATAAGCTTCATGCTGATATCAATAACTGAACCGACAAGGCGTGGTCAAAGGTCAATGCCTTAGAGAAGCAATTTCAGTTCAGCCTAATTTTACCCGAAAATCAAGCTACTTCAGTCTTGGATGCACATATTTACAAAACGATGTCGCGTAACAACATGAGACTTAATTAAACACAGCTCCTCGTGCGATCCTGAACACAGTGATATGTAGTTGTGTGTGTTTTGAGAATATGTTTGTAGTGAAGGACTCAGTTGATATAACAGCATGCGGGTCCCGCCGAGTGTGAGCGTCGGCTCGTCGTAAAGCCGTCGCTAAGAAGCCTGAAACGCTAGACACGTTTATAGTATCAAAACATGCGCGGTGAATTTCCGGTGACTATGAAAAAATTGAGGCTTGATTGCACATGCCGGAAAGACATCCTCAGAAAACCTTAACCTGGTTGAGGGAGGGGGTCTCATCGATCTCCCCTCTTCCTAACAGGCGAGGGGGTCAACTGCTTACTACTGGTTAATCACCCTCCTTCGGCCCAGGGCTGGACAACAAGAAAACACTGCACTCAAATGTGCAACGACAAATGTGGTGAGTGCACCTCGCCTTTGGCATGGAAATGGAAACACTATTGTCATGAGCGTTTCCTATGTTCTTACATTTTGAGTTTTCTTATCCAATTTATTTGACTTCTCTTAGGCTTTCTTCTGAATGTTGGGAAGGTAATATACAACCGGCTCGCATTTTTTCAAGAATTCCTTTGAGAAAAATAACTGAATTTTCTGTATGAAAACCTTACGATCAACCCTGTCACAGAAACTACCTACCACAGAAACTAATCCCTGGCCCTGTCAAAGCAAGGAGGGCAAGCACCCCTCCTGCTACCTTCCCTCGTGTTCCCACGCCCATGCATACAAACCACGCCTCAGGAATACATTAAAGGCACACATACAAACCGCACCTCAGAGATACATTTAAGGTACACTTACACAACACCTCAGGCGGGAGCGCGCACGCACGCACACGCACACGCACACGCACACGCACACGCACACACACACACACACACACACACACACACACACACACACACACACACACACACACACACACACACACACACACACACACACACACACACACACACACACACACAGATCCATGCAAAAAAGAACAAATGGTAAAAATAACGATGCGACCCGCTACAATAGAATGTCATTCGTGTCACCCCACGCGTCACCTGCTTTGCTCTGACCACATTGCTACCTGGTTTGGTGTGTTTTTTGGATATATTTCAAATGGAGGTACCCGTTAATGTAAGAGTTGACGTCCCCGCCTCCCGCGATTGGCTGATTGTTGGTTACCACCCGTTACTTGCATGTACCGAAGATCTCCACATAGTGTTCAGAAACAGTGGTCACTTTTCAGAAACCCGCCGTGCTATGGATACGTTGTTATGTCTAATCATGCGCATTTAATGACCCAGAGAACAATATCAGAATATTCGGCACGATTGTACTACATGTGGGAAAGACATCCTCAAAGCAGCTTTGAAGGAGGGGGACGTACCGACGATCTTCTCCGTCGCGTTGACTCTTCTATCAGGGGAGGCCTAATCAGTTTGAGAGCACGTGGAAGAAAAGGCATGCATAGCGCATAGCCATGCATCTACCTGGATGGCCAGCTTCCGCTTCAGGGCCTAAACTTCCCCCAGGGCGGGCACAGCCACTGGGGCTACTTCCTTTCTGCGTTATTCACGTGGGATTTACGAGCAGGTATTGCATCTGGGTCCTTCTCGGGATGAAATAGTTAAAACTTCTAATTTTATCACTTTATCAATGTACTATGATGAATTATTGTCATCAAATTATATAAACAAAACATTATGATAAAATATGCAGACGGTAGCTTCTGTCCTCTCGTCTCACGGGGCATCCCTACACGATACTACAAAGTAATGCTAGGCGGTGTGAATCAGAGAGAAGCAACATTTGTTTACGCCTTCAACTTTACTCTGCGGACTTGCGCTTTGCCACAAGTTCGCAGATGCTCGCAATTATGACAACAGAAACAATGCATTTTGCACAGACAGGAGATGCAGCCCGGCTGACATGTTTGGCATACAACCTCGACAGGTACTAAAGCGCTCTGTTTTACCTTCGTTGCATATGAAATTAGCCAAAGCCAGTCAAGATTCTATAGCACAAAGTGTGTTGTCCAATCGTATGGCATTCATGTTTCATAGGAACTCAGGTTATTGAGAAAAGCCGCATTATCCTAGCGAGTCCGTCGATGAGATGCCTTATCTGGTAAGAAGTGTAGTCCCCCGCGAGTACGTCAGTGGTTGCTGGGTTCTCATAACCTGCAGATTGAGTAGACGTGGTTTGAGGGGTATCGGTTTTTCCTCTTGGAGCAAAATTTTGTTTTCTCTCGTGCGGGTTTTTCGTCGATATGCTACGCGCTGTGACATAAAAAGCGCGCCCACTTGGAAGGGCGGCGCCAGTGGGCTTGGACAACCGCTTCGTGTTTCTTGAAGCATGGAACGATTTGGGTGCTTCTCGTGGTTTAAGAGCCGTCATACTTTACGCGAAAGTACCTTTCCGTTAAGCATTTTCGACTTAGTTATAATGATCCTGATAATCAAGACGTAGATCAGCACTCATAAGATTTATAAACACAAGAACGCGGAGCTTCGACGCAGCCTACTTCGAGCTTTCGTACGTTTAGGCAAATGTGTTGGGCATGATTTAGCTTCTCCAAGTATATACGCCGTTCGTGGTGTTCGTCGTGCATTTGCCTTACCATGCCCATGTCGACAGGCTCTCTTAGTACCGTTATTAATAATGACCAACCCTACGCACAACAGCCATTGGTTAGTGCTGTGCCGACGGCGGTGACCTTAAGCTTAAGGAGGCCCCGACGTAAAGCATGAACATACTGTTTGACTTTTTACTGGTTGGGTTTGAGTTGCCTTCATTTGGCCAACTTGTAATGGGTGCACTCAACGCAAAGCAAGCTGCTCACATGATCGAACTGATGACAATGTCGCATTGCCGGCGACCTGTTGACGCGAAGAAGAAGGGTTTTATTTTAAGCCTTGTGAGAACACATTAATCCGCGGCGAATGCCAGTGAGGAAACATGCAGCGCTAGTATTGTTGATAGATTTTTATGGACGAAATATTTGTTCTCATTACCAAAGACTCATTTTCTAACATATCATGATCACAAGCTGGCTTCCTTTGGCTCACACCACCTGGCTGGCTCACAGACACTGGGTTTTGGCCCAGGGCCATGTTTAGTGGGGCGAGCTTGCTTCTTCTACCACTATTGCACGATGTCTTCGCGGCGATGACCGAGTCCAAAAGTTACGGTACGAGGTATAGCGCGCTTCGGTGTGTTCACAAGACGTTCCGACCACAATGCGTCCTACCATTCCCATATCAAACGTATGCTGTAAACCTTATCTGTATTCCATCAAACAAAATAACTGATTTCACGTCAATAATCTAGACCTATATCAGGCTTCCAAAAAAGCGGAAAGGTGGCAACCAAACCTCGTCAATAATGCTCCAGCAGCATTTGAATTGGCAGCAGTAGCAGCTCTAGCAACAGCTCTAGTAACAGTTCCAGCACCAGCTCTAGCAGCAGCTTTAGCAGCAGATCCGGCTTCAGGTACAGGATCAAAAACAGCACAAGCAGGAGAGGGAACTACTGCAAGCAGAGCTGCTACATCAGCAGCACGTTCCAGCACACTCAAGGACTTTGGCATCGGAAGTGGTTGGGCCTGACACCAGGAGCGCTCTGCCATCTATGTCTGTTCGTGACGACGCTGTAGAGCCAGGAGATCGAGGAAAATCACCGACGTGCGACACGTCGCCTGCTTTGGCAGAAACTTCAACTGCATCGCACATCCCCGTTCGTACAAGGCGTCCTCCAGAAACGCCACCATGTAAGCTCCCCGCTTACATGGTGGTGGTGGCATGGCAAACTGACAGAAGTCAGCTTACGCGACTACTGAGCATGGAGACCGTCCTGGGAGGCCTACTACAGCTCTGTCAGCTTGCCACCTTCAGTCGTGAAGATCGGCTGACATTCTTACAGTCCGGCTGCACAGAAGACGTGCGTGCTGACGTGTTGGCACGCGGTCGGCATCAACGAGGAGACTGGCACGGTTCAGCCCGCGTTGGACAAGATTGAGTAGCATCTTCGCCAGCAGGGTAACGTCCCAATTGACTGGGTGAAGTTGGAGGAGTTACAGTATGCGGAGGGTGTATCTTTTACTCATTCCGGGTCCCGATCAAACAGCTCGCCCCCGATGCCGAACTGTGCTTCTCATGCAAGGTCATAGAACAGAAGGTATAACCGTCCGGCCAAATTCCGCTGTTTCGACTGATGACGTCACAAGTGTACTCGGCACGTAATGGTCAACGGCGGATACACGCCTACCGCAGCCTGCTTGGCTTTTTGAAACGGTTCTGAGGCTGGAACCCGTTAAATATCTTTGGTTGGATCATAGCAAGACTATTCCTTCTCCGAACAGACCATAATATCAGCTCCAAGGTCTGCTAATCATTAATTGGCTGGCGTCCCAGCCGAGCGCCTCGGGCTGGAGAACCGGAGACAATACGCTCAGAAAACTTTTTTCGGTAATTCATTACCTAAGTTGGAAATATATATGCAAACGAAAAGAGTTAATGGGCGCATCTTGAAGAAACAATTAAAGGTCATCCTGACAAGAAAGGCCATGGTCAGGGCAAAGGTATGCAGACCCACGTTACATGTTTGCAGGGGCTGGGTCAATTGAGGCGTTTCATTTCTTCAAAAACTATATGCTCTTTGCCTAAGTGAAGATGCTGTGTTACGGAAATGTTGATGGCGTAATGTAGTCAGGTCAAGGTCATTCCATGGTTAGCGTGATAATTTGGCGCATTTATGCGACTCTGATTCAAAATATTTTCACATCCATTTTGCTCACGTTGTGCAGCCTAAATGTCAGCTAAAATTTGTTATAGTCAGCTCATACTCAAGATGTAGGTAGGATGCCAAGATGAGGTCATACGAGGTCAACATGACACGCAGTAGGACAGGCATGTCATGCATGTTTCCGGATTGCTTATCCCACAGAAATCCAAAAAATCAATTTTAATCTTGCATCGGGTCATCTTAGTGTCCAAAGAGATAAACACCTTTTGTTTGTCATAACCTACTCTGACCTTTGCAAGGCATTCAGCAGCCATGGGCGGGCTAGGGAGATTAATTTTCAACCTGCTGTGTAAATAACTACCACTCTGCTCATCTCTTGTCTTGAAACGCAATTTCATAATTTTCAAAAGAGGTAGAAGCTTCATTTTGCTGGCAATAGAGAAAAGTAAGCTTTTTAGAGATTTACAGCCACCTACGTTTGTTAAGAGGCCCTCCTTTTTTGTCCTTGAGTTCAGTATGATCCACTGCTTTAAGCCAACACTGAAATCGCTGCATTTATGATGAAGTGAACGTGAGCAGGATTGGCTAGCATAGGAATTGATTCGAGGGCCAAAAGTGGGTCATAAGTGGTCGACATATTACATGAAGTTCTTCAAAGGATCAAATGATCCTCTCCCACTCATTCTCGCCCGGACACATGCACTAAATATGGCGCATCGATGTCAGGACATAAATCTCTCAACATAGCATTATAACTGCAGAGTGGTGTAAAAACGGTGGGCAGCAACGAATTTAATATGTCGACAAGAATAAGAAGGCTGCAGTATGTATTATGCTGCAGCAGCCGAAAGACGGCTCAGCCAGGTCATATGATAAATTCAAGACTCAACAATGACCTGAGGAAGAAGTATCAGAAGACAAACAAGCACCGTCATTTGAAACTGTCACACAGTAAGAGCTGAACAGGGCATTCAGAAACGACAGCCATTCAGGTAAGCCATTTCACGCGCGGCACCCACGTCACTACTTTGCTCTTGTAAATGAACCGTGGAAATAACGACGATCGAGGAGCGTGTTGCTCGAGCAGTTACCTAACGCAACACACTAATGGTCGACGGCACGCGCCACCTGCGTCGAAGAGTGGGTGCCGCTAGCGCAGGCCATTCGCCGCCGCCTGCCGCAATCACCCACCTGTCCGCGCGCGGTGGCAGGCGAGGGTCATTAGTGCGCCAACCAGAAACAGCCTTCGATCCGCCGTCACCGGCATCCTAAACATGCGAGCCACAGCCTGCCGCGCGCGCGTGCCGTGCCTGCCCCGACCTTCGCTATCCGACGCCACCGAGCGCGACTGCTGCGGCCGGTCGCGCCTCGGGGCGGTCAGAGGCCGGCTGGTCAGAGAGCTGTCGCAGCCTCCAGAGCCGGCGGCCGGCGGCGGCGCCGTGCGTGCCACGCGCCGCCGGCAACTCGATCAGCCTGGAGGCGGGGCGCGCCGCGCACGCCCCCGAAACGAGACCGGACCGGTCCTGTTACGGCGTCCCGGGCGGCAGTCGGCGCCGACTGCCCCGGCCGTCGCCTATCGCCGCCGCCGCAGGACCAAGGTCGGGGGCGGGAGCGAGCGCTAGCCGACGGCCGACCTCTCCGTCGGCCGCCCGGCAGACTGCCGTGAAAGGCGATAAAGGAGCATATGATATGCGCATGGGGTCTTGGGTGTGACACCACCACCCAGGAAAACACGGCTCCCGTCGCAGCCAGTTGGTGTCAGGCAGATATTCAATGCTTTGGTGCAGCTAACGCGACCTATCGGGGCAAAAAGCTTTCTTCTCCGCGTGACGCTCCTTTTTTAGACGGTCCTTGCACTGCAACATTTCTTGCGAGGTAAAATATTACGACCTCACTTTTGAAATGGGATGTGTCCAAGCCTAGGCGGAACAGTACGTTTTGCATTTTGCTAGTTTTGATTTACGTTGCAAAAGCTGGCTAAAATGAGCAAATTTCTAAGCGTGCTTTACGAATTTTGTTGCCGTCAGTTATGCTTTAAGGTGCATGCAGTGGGTGCTCGCGTTCACAGAGCATACATATGCTATGTGTTCTGTTGTGTCCAGTCTCATCTACTTCATTAGGTAGTTTTCTGCTCAACAGATAGCAGTTAGTTGGTCAGGTGGCCGTGGTCCGACTAAGATGCGCTTGTCACGGCATCGCTTTTGAAACCTCAATGACAGTGACTAAAATAGACTCGCAAAGTTAAGTCATTTTACAACATATTTTTCAATACTCGGGCTCGTGGTTAGGCACGGGGGCGGTTAAAATACGCCGCTCACAACAGTTCTCAATATTATGACTACATACGTCGTGCACAATCTTGTCCTGTCCTAATAGCACTCGCCATCGGCACATTGGTATCCTTTCCTCTGCTTCCTCTTTGTCTACAGCGTCTGCACTGTCTGACACTGCTGTGCTTGCCGTGTATATATTTATTGCGTGCAACTGATATTTGTAACTTACTTACATTTACTAGGCGTGCCGTAGATTGAAGTCCGAAAAATTTTATGTACGTGTGTGGTGGAGTTTTTTCCAGGATTGGATAAATCTGTGGCCAATGAATTTATCGACGGATCTGGCTGGGCTGGATCGGCAATTTCCTTCAAACGCGGATCAAGAACGAAAAAGTGCTCAATTCTCCAAACTCAAGAAATTTGTTGGCATAAAAACTTCTGCAGCTGCAATTATTGCCAACTGGTGCTTTAAATGGTGAATTTATTCTGGTCCACGGACTTTTTCTTCCGCCCTACAAGGATCCCCGACCTAGCCGTTAGGTCTTGAAAACAAAGCAAGCTAGAGTTACGCGGCAAAACGATTGAAAGGCTCTTGTCACACTGGAGCAGAAACGAGTGACGACACAATAGTGGGTGTGACCTTTGACAAGTCAATTCAGGTCAGGTGGCCAAAATGAGCACTTCGTAGACCCTCTCCCGTTTTCTAAAGAATCAAGCAGGCCACGACGAAGCGGAAGAAGGTGATGAAATGCCACTGAAAGACTTAAATACATGTGACATTGATGTTCAGACCGTAGGATATTCAAGCATGATCCTGTTGTGCTGGTCCAAACCCTGCTGTTGTGTTCTTCTCGTTATTGCGCACCAGGTTAATAC
>NW_023597054.1:38061564-38221293 GCF_011947565.3 Pollicipes pollicipes | reverse complement strand
TCCCGAGGACACTTGACCACTAAACTGCATCACTCCCGAAATGCAGGAGTGAAAAGTTCAAGAAATGCCTTCTAAATTAAATTTACAAGATGAATATCACCATTGGAGCGCTTGTGTTAACAGATTTTAAGTCAAATCAGCTGATGACAAAATTTTGCGAGAAAAGTACTAGCCTTATATTTATTTAGCTACTTTTGTCTTTCTTGGTATCATACGAGTGTGATGCCACTTTATTCTTCCTTCCTTTTGGATTGCCTTTAGAGGTACCATCTGCTGCTTAAAATGTTGACAAATTTCTCTGCAAGATGCTCCAACTGAAAATTTGTACGTATTTAATGCATAAATTGGATTAATTCGCCAGCCGCCCAAACATGTTTGATATGCACCCAAGAGCAAACAATTCACACGGGATGAAGGAGACAATTTGAAGCACCCAACTTATTTTTACCGCCATTTTTGCCCTGTTACACCCTGGGTTAACCGTTTTCTTGGTTCATGGCGGCGCTCAATAATGATAAATCTAGGCATTTCGAGTGTCTAACTCACCAGGCTACCCGGCAAGGCTATTGTGTGCAATCATATATAGCCTTGGGACAGACCTGACGCAGCTAATAGAGAAGTGTTTGATGAAATTCTGCCCTCTGGAGATGTTTATCATGCACACCTCTTACTTGTTCGCATTTTTAATCTCGTAGGTTGTTGGGCATGATTTATATCTATATTTAGGGGGTAGTTGGATGACTCTGTCTGCCAGCAGACCATGCAAAAGGTACTGACCTTTTGTTGTGAGGAAGCAGGAAGAAGCCAGTAAGTCTCCTGTGGGCCAAGTAATTGCATTACCTGGTGTCAACACATGATTGGTAACCAGAGTTACCCATTTTCTGTTTTAATCGGTCGAGTTTTGTCATAAGACAAATTATGACGCCACAAGGCATGCAATGCGCTTATCTTGTTCCATATTCTTGGTTATTTGCCCCAAATTTCTGAAAGTGGTCCCTCATGGCTGCTTTAACCAAGATGTTTTCTATAGTTGTCATGGTTCTCTGGCCAGCAAATGACTGTAGTGTATCTGTGCACTATGTTTTTAACACAGTGATACTCTAAGCTGCATAACAATTATAATATGAGTTAAATATTAGTATGTAACAAATAGTCAGACTACCCCATTTAAAATGTGAAGCCAACATCTCAAACTTTGTCGTTAAATATGAATAAACAAGCCTAAATGGATGCCTTTGCTGCAGCTGAAAAGGCAAGCAGCAATACTGGCATGGTCATCTAAAAGTTATGCTACTTTTGGAGAATAGAGATTGTTTTGTGGAACATACCCATCATTGCCCTTGGCGTAGGTCAACCATGACAATCAAAATATGTTGTTCAAAGTGATGTAAAGTGTTTTGATTTGTGTGCTGTCATTTTTGTCTGATGCCAACAAGCATACACAAATGAACTGAATAAAAATGCAAGTTGAGACCATGCAAAATTAGCTTTATCATGTTTTTATCACGAGTGCTGCTGTCAACAGATAGGTGAGTTTAGATGATGTTCAACATATGGGCTACTCTAAGTTAGGTTTAGTTGGTTAAGCGCACGGCAAGTGGCAATAGGAATTGTGCAAGAATCAGTAACTCACAACAGCTGATGTGATACAAACATGTTAAACAGGATGAGATGAAGTAAGGTCTCTTTAGGTTAGTCATAGGCTACTTTTATGGAAACAAGCATTGGTATTTTGTAAGAAAAAGTGACAAAAGATTCGTTTTCCCTGACCACATCTTAACAGAAGTCAGAGGTATGTCTATTGCGCTTGACTTGGTGATGAGCTGATGTGTAGGAGTCCAAGGTTATTTTGCTCAAGTGTTTTATGCTTGTTGAATTTTCCGTTGTTATTTTGTTATTGAATTCCTTTGCTTTGTTTTGTTTCAAAGGCGCCGTGGAAGGGAGTGAAAAGTGCAGCATCAAGTTATTGGTGTTAATAATTGTGTATGCTCGTAATACTGCCATGAAATCGCTATGCTTTAACACGCGCCTGGTTGGCTGGCTAGATACCCTTCGCTCGGGTGGGGGTGGGGTGGGGGAGGGGGGGGGGCGGGGGCAGAGCGGGGTCAATTTGACCCCCCCTCTGAGATCTCGGGAACTAAGAAAGCTAGAGACACCAACTCCACAGGGTGTCTTGAACTATACGTGAACTCACTTGGGTTAAGGTTTCAGCTTCCTAGGTCATGGCCTTCAGATCAAATAAGGTCAAACAAGGTCAAATTCCAGGTTGGTCTCCAAAGCGCCCCCGGAACCTAGGCAATTGTCTCTAAGGAAAAGTTCACAAGCCCATTTCAGGTCATTGACCTTGTTTGACCCTTTGAAGGTCATGGTGACCAAGATAATGTAAGAACGATCTGCGTTTTGCATTTGAATAAGCGACAAAGATTACACTAGGCAGTATGTTCCTAAAACAAAAAGTTCGACCCGGGTCATCTTAGGTCAATGAACTGTTTTGACCTCTAAGAAGTCAGCTGAAGATGCATCATGCGGCTCCTGCCGTCATTAAATTCGAAATGAGCACCGGAAACTATCGCTTAAAAGATGTTAAAAAACAAAATAGTTTTGCCAGGTTGCTGGTATTACGTCCATGCCAACTTGAAATCGATGACTTTGTTTGCTGAAGCATCAGTCACGACCTCGTAAGTTCCATCTTTTGTGAATTGATTTTTTCACTCCCACACGGTCTTTTTGCCATAAAATTGTTCACTCCCACCCCAGTTCAAAAGCGATTCTAGCTCCCTGGCCGTTCATCTATCAATAAATAAACAACTGCTGCCAATAATTCCGATACTCCTGCTGACCTGAGCACATATGCGTCCGATATGGGATGCATTCAGCTGCATTCAATCCCTTTTAAAAGGCCCAAAGTATCTTATTTCGTATTTGTTGTTGATGAGGATCCTTAACTTGATGTTAATCAATAAAAATATTAGGGCTGAACCATGATAGTTTTGAAAAGTGTTGTGTGGATGTTTTACTTTTGCTGAATGAGGGACAGTTGGCTTAAAGCCAACCAGACATTAAGTTAGTTGTAAATGGAGAAAAATTACAGTCCTAGCGGGTCTCTGCAGAAAAAAAAGAAAAGCTGCGGCAACTTGACAAGTGGATCATCATTGAGCTTATCTTAAGCAAGTCGTTTGTACACATGAGGAACTGAATGCGATTTAAAATTGGCATTGATCCTTGTGGAACACCAATGCTAATGTTTCGGTCAGTGTGAACAGTCCAGACTTTTAACGCCCTGTTTTCCTCCAGACAAATAAAAAGACAAGTTGATGTTACTTGTAACGCAACCCAAATCTATATAAATTTTGGAGAAGAATGTCGAGGTGGAGAAGATGATACAGGTGATTAAGACGTGAAAGGCCGTCTTGAAATAGACAAGACAGTAGTATTAGCCTTATTCCTCGGAAAAACCAGAGGAATAAAAATATAATTAGATAGTTAGGTTGATATTTCGGCAACATGACTCTCGGAATAGCGGCAGAAGTGAATTCATTGAATTAGCAGAGTTCACTTCTGCAATTGTTTCGAGGAAGGCATGGTGCCGAAATATCAACTCAACTGTATTTCCATTCTCCTGGTTTTTCCGGGGAATAAGGCTAATATTACTGCCTTACCTATGTGACTAATGTTCCTCGCTAATGCACTGAACAACTCACGTAACTTTGAAATAGAAAATATGCCATTGAAAATTCCCCATTTTCTAATGCTTGAGTCACTTCTTTTTGTAGTATTAGGAGTGGCATTGACACGTCACTGCGACGCTTACCTCCTTCAAAACTGAAAATGACAACGTCTTGTAGAAGGTCCTAAGGATCTCGGTGCTCCCTCAAGTTTTCGTTTCTCGCTAACCGCAGCACCGTCGGCGGGCTTTGTT
The DNA here is from genome assembly GCF_011947565.3 of Pollicipes pollicipes. Taxonomy (NCBI): domain Eukaryota; kingdom Metazoa; phylum Arthropoda; class Thecostraca; order Pollicipedomorpha; family Pollicipedidae; genus Pollicipes; species Pollicipes pollicipes. Next base: position 38,217,374 of record NW_023597054.1, on the reverse strand, counting down.
TTTCACCTGCCCAGGCCATGGTGGGAAAATAACCAGAGCAACAGCGGCGCACATGACAATGCAGGTCAATATAAACTTTATCTGTGAAAACTTCAAGCCTTTGCAAGAAGCACGCCTTTAAGCGGCCCCTACCCGCAGCCTATTCACATTTCGATTCGTAAGCATTCGACTCAAGAGCATGCATTTTATTGACATCCGGTTGGACTTACTAGCATTTCGTCTCCTTGACACGTTGACAAAGGCATGCCGGCGGATTGCCGTTCGACTTGAAGCGTCTCGCCATCTCGACAAGGCGGCAAAAAGACACGTGGACAAACCAACAGTCGTGTAAATGCATTCGGCAAAAAGACATTTGGCTAAGTGCACTGTGGCTATTTGTCCGCACACCCAGGCGAAGCAGCAGCCCTTCTTTGTTGTCGTTGGGTAAATGGTCGCGAGGAACAGGCCGACAGTCGTGGACAGGGACTGTAGGCATACAACGCTAAACAATCTAGGTTAGATGTTAAGCTTTTGTCGTGCTGGAAATGTATCCAGTCCGGAGCCAACTACGCAGATCAGGAGGTCTCCCGAGTCAGGGAGGGACCAGTGTGGTGTGATGTACCTCTCTAATGGCCTTCGGGTCGACCAGTAAACCCCGTCCGCTGTCCACAATCCGGAGGCACACGCGCTGGGACTTGATGGTCCTCGAACCCTTGACCGGAAATGCTAATATTCAGCCTAGTGTTGTACTCATGGGGCCACCTGCCATTAAAGAACTAGTGGTCTCATTATTGTCGAACAACGTGAGTCGAAATAAGGTCAAAAATACCAAAAAGGCATCTCGTGTTTGCCTGTGAACATCTATTATTTCGCAGAAGCGACTAGTAAAACAGATTTCAGGTTTTTTAGGGCCAGCCACAGTTTTTTACAGGACACCAGCATGCAGCGAATTGAACATAGAGCGATTGCTAGCCCATCTAGCTATACAGATGCTATACAGTGCCCATCTAGGAATTAGAATGCGCGAACATACGCGTACATGCAAACGAATTCAAGCAAATAGGCATGACGCATCACGCTTCATTCAGCCATGCAAGCGAGTTAAAGTAAAAAGGCATCACACATCGCGAATCAGTTATACATGCAAACGATTTCAATTCAACAGGCATCGCACCCTTCGCGTCACGTATCACTTACACATGCGAACGATTTTAGAGCAGCACACACCACACATAGAGGCACATATCACGTTCGCATAATCGGCCATGATGAGCCATGTATCAAATCGGCCTGATGAGCCTTGTAATCAAACAAACCCTTGCACAACTCTTGAGTTGTCAGGCCGTGGCTGGTGGCTACTACATGTGATTTCGCTGTGTCTTTGAAGCGTCTTCATTGGGAAACGATGGCCCTTAAGTGCTTTCATTAAGGCTCGGCATTAGTAATATATTTTGAGTTTTTTTAGGAAGAAAGCTGACCATTACTATCTTGAAAACATTGTATTCGATAATGAAAAGAATTCTCGGTCGGACTGCCTCACACGCAACGGTGACCTGCCGCACACAACGCCGACAGGGAGAGACCCACCCCACGCGCCCGAGCAGCACCTGTTATACTGCTCCCAAGGCTCATGCCCGCAACACGATCTGCGTGCGACTGGCCGGCGCCACCGTGACGCACCGCCCCGAGCCGTGATTGTTCTCCTCACTCAGACATGAGTCATCACCCCACTCGCCTTACATGCTGACACACTGTCCCGGGGCATGGTCCACCGCTACAAACATCGCGCTCTCAAGATACAAAGAAGAGGATATTGAGAATACAAAAATTCCGATCGTTACAGGAACACGTGTAAAATGCACCCATAATGAAGACACTTCGAAGACACAGCAACAATCACATGTACAGTAGTCACCAGCCACCATGTAATAACTCAAGAGTTGTGTCAAGATTTGTTTGATTGCTTAGGGCCGAAGAGATTTTGTCGATAAATGGGCTTGTCCACACTTGAACGCGTCTTCTGTCATTGCACGCCTGCGTAGTGTCATTGTTGTCCGGCAGTTGGAATCGTGTTAATGTCCTGTAATGTTCGAGTCGCGTGTGCTTCCGGGGTGCCCCGCCGCGCAAGCGCATTGTCAGACGTTGTGAGAGTGCCGTGGTTACGCAAACGTGGTTTATGGAATTAAGTTTGCAGCTTCGAAATTACATCCGAACCTCGAAGGCTGTATTGAGGCGTATGTATATATTCCTCGGGAAAATTACACAGTAATGTAAAGTACAGAAGGTGCCCACAGCCTCGCACGCATTTCAAACAACGACTACAATTTCACTGAAATAGCGTAATAATGTAAGTTTACGGAATCTGCATGGAAAGCCCGTAATATGTGACGCGTCAATTTTTGCCCAAAATAATCCAAAGCACCTTAGACATACACCGGTACGAAAGTTATTTAAGAGAAGTGGGGAACTTCGTCCGACATACAAGCAAATGAAGTTCGCTCCCTTGAATGAGTGGCAAGTGAATGCGTGGTGGACAAAGTCATGCCCACGGCAGGTAGTTTTCCGAAAGTTTATTTTCTGCTGCGGTGTGGAGTAAGGGAAGGTAATTCGGAAATAGGTGTTGCAGTAAATGTCCCATGTGAACACGCTAGCAAAGCGGTCATGTTTATGGATCAACATCACTACTACGCAGGTAGTGATGCTGATTCATAAGCATTCAGCAAAGCAGTCATTCGATCAGCTCGCAGTCAGCCATAAAGGGGACAGACAGTCCAGGCCAGTGACCGCCGACGGCGGACGGGAGACGGGCTCATGCTAGGAATAGCCGAAAGAGGGGCTTTTATTCTGTGTCTTGGGCTTTACAGGTGAAACCCGGTGTTATGGCTTTTGTTACATCGTTTTGACACGCAATTAATGAAGCTTCCGAACCTGTTTTGTGCCTAAATGCCATCTCTCGAAACGCAGTCGGCGGTCGCCGTGTGAAAACTGTGACGCACTATGGGCCATTAATACGAATTCAATATTCTGACCACCCCGTACCCAGACCGTATTTGTACATCTAAACTGTGCGGGGTGCATGTCTCCCCAGTCGCCAAAATGCCAACCCGGTCGTGGAATTTCGCCTCCCTAGGCGGAAAAATGTTGAAATGGACAAATCATTTTAGTGGGAACAGGCCAGAACAGTCCCCCGACCTGTCAAACAAGCACTGGCTGCTTTGCCTGCTGCCTTGCTCTTTTTTTCTTTTGTGTGTGTGTGTGTATGTTTTGTGTTCCTACATCTGTATGCGCGAAGATATGCAGCAGCTGGTGGTTCGAAATAAACTGCATCATTTTCATTTTTTATAAATACGGCTTGGGGAATAGTACAAAATATAGGAAAATACTGGAAAGTGAGAGGATAGGTGGAAATAGATGAAGATTGGATAGTACAAAATATGGCAATTTTGTAACAAAGTAGTTTAGAAATAGCTAGGAAATAAATTATTTCATCGTAAACAGTAGTGGGCAGGTCTTGGCGCAGATGATATGAAACGAGAAATTGTTTCGGAGTTCGTGGTTAACGACTCAGGCAATAATGCGTTTCTGAGGTTATGGGACGTCTTGCTGATATCTCATGTAGCAAGTTCGTAAGGTCGTAGGAAGATTGCTGCACGTTCGCGCGTCTTGACGGAATACATAGCGGGCGAATGACCGGGGAGGCAACGGCTTAGGTTTTAGGTTGGGTATGTGGAAGTAGATTAGCACCGCATACAATGGCATTATTTAACATGATGCATTATTCTGAATGATCTGCATGTTGATGAAGTTTTAGCCCGAGGCAAGGTGGTCAGGGTATACATTGCTACCTCATGCTTACGGGCATTGTACATCAATCATCATTTTTAAGGTAAAATATACCGAAATTAATCGTAAAACAGGTCATCTAAGCTCTTGCCTTGGAACTTAAATAACTACGATAGCGAACATCCGACCGCAAACACGCAGCAACCGCGACCCCGCCATCATTGCTACGCATGATCACAACATTTATGCTTGATCACATTACCACGCATCAAGAACTATAAAAATGCGCTGGGGAGTCGCGGCGGCGGGGTGCGTGCGGCGCTAGGGAGCTCGCTATTGGAGCTACAAAAATTTGAAGGTAGGAGCATGCATCTACCTGTTTTACGGTTATTTGCGATATGTTCAGCCTTAAACACGACGAATGGCGTGCAGTGATTTTTTTCTAACATTAGGGACCAATGTATACCGACACCAGCAAGGTAGTGTCATTATCTGAAATGTAATTGATGAGCTTATACTTGCTTGTATTGTAGGTTATACTTGTCTCCAAAAAGAGCATGGTAAAGCTCAGGTCATCCAGAGGCTAGCAGTTTTTTGGTCCTTGGTCATCATCTCCCTATCTTTAATTTTTACATTAATTCAGAAAAAGCTGGAGAAGGCCCTCAAACTTAGTGATTTGGCCAGTTATGGAAAATTGCCTGGGTGTTCTTTGAGTAGTTCACCTAAACCTGCATGGCAAAACCTTTGAAACGATATTATTGCATGGGGGGTACCAAAATGTGGACCCCCAAGTCAGTATACAATAAAGTATGTATTTCAGGCAATAATTTAAAACACTGACTCCTTTTGGAAATGCTCACTGGTATGAAGCATAGGTTTGACAAGCATTGGTCCTAGCGTGAGGCACACAGTCTTCAGTAGGCTATGATCGGACCCCGTTATTTTGTTAGCAACTTTGTGGCATAGTGACTCAGTATGCATGACCTAAGTACAGGAAAATCACCACCAGTTTTCAGATGGTTGGCTTTGAAAATGAGATATTAAATTATTTGATTTAGTATTTGATTGCCTGTTATTTTAATCACCTTTTCCAGCTTTAGGGCAGCATGCCCTCAGAACCATCATTCTATACAGTATTCAACTTAAACTGTTCAGCCATAAGTAAAGATGAGTGATTGTTCTTATGTCATGTTGGTGACTCATTTGATTCTCATGTCATGTTGGTGACTCATTTTATTCTCATGTCATGTTGGTGCCTCATATCAGACTGTGAAATGAGATATCTGGGCATGGTTATAGCAGCATATATATCTACTGGGTGTGATTGCTGCCAGCAGTGATAGGACATGTGGCATAACTATTGTAAGCACAAATAACTAGCTTGGTAAGCAGTAAGAGATCCAAGCATGTCAGCTTGCTTGCTAGGGAGAGCACCTAGGCAAGATAGTTTTCTTAATCTTTTTGCTGGAAGAATGCTATCTTCACAAATGTGAGCTGTGTTGGGATAACCACTTTGATGTGTTCTCTACATGCATGTTTCTCAGGCACATGCATCAATCACCATCTTTTTAGATTGGTAACATAGCTGTTGTTTTAAGCCAGTCATGGAAAATTATTTCAGCAAAGTTCAGCTTGGGACCCTGCAACAAACTGTCAAGGTGGCTGATGCTGCTGGGTTCTGGATAAGGGTTGGAAAGGTCTCAGTTTATGTCTCAACAGTTTTCACCAGCACGTAGTGATGCCAGCTACAAACCTAAGGGAGTGCTAGATGGTAGGAGATTATGTTACATGCATTGAGAAGTTGTCAGATTGTTGTGTATGGTTGTACTTGACTTGCCCTAGTCATGTTTCAACCCATGTGTCTAGGCCACTGCCGAGGCTGCTGCCATTGAGGCAGCATGGAGGAACTGGAGGCAGAGCAGGTCTACCTGCTCATGCGAAAGGAGTACCGCATATCCCGCAATGTACGAGCCCAGTGGTACTTCTCCCACCTGGGCCAGCTCATCCAGGTTCCCAAGCGGCACATGGTGGTGAGTGGTCACCAACAAACACCTGACCAGCCAGGGTTATGCCAGTGCATTACACAAGGGTGTCTGATCACACATGCCATACTTCCCATTGTTGACATGACCTCCCGAGCTATGTGAAACAGGTCTGAGAAGCAATCTTGATTGTGACACCCATGTTCCACACTACTTATGCTGACTTATTGGTGTTGGTGTTGTGTGTATTTATGCATGTGTGTCTGTGTGTGTGTGTGTGTGTGGATATTTGTTGGCCTGTGTGAACGAGGTGGCACAGGGTGTTTGAAAGACCCACACCAGTCTGTATTGAGTCCGTGCTGTCGGGCCGCGGTGCAGGACGAGTACAAGGACGAACTGGAGGTGGTGTCGGTGATCCCGGCCAGCCCGCCGCCTGACTGGGACTCGGACACAAGCCACCTGTACCGCTACCGGGTGACTGCACGCACGGGTGTCACCTTCCTGGCGCGCGTCTACCGGCTGGTGTTCTGCCTCGACCTCAGTCCCTCCGTCGCCACCGTGGTGAGGCGCCGGCGCGAGCTGTTCCGGTCTTGTGCATGAGAGAGAGGTGGGCTGAAGGCCTGCAAGCCATTTGAAAGCAGGTGGTGTTGCAGACTACAGTTATGTGTAATAGGACTTCTGCGAGTTCTTCTTTGACTGTGCACTTGGATGGCAAACTTATTTGGAAGCCAACCTGAGATAAAATTAGCACTTTGATCTCCTGTGCTGAAACATGGACATATTGCTTGGAGCATACTGTGTTTGATGTGACCAGGGGCCACACCCACAAGACGTGATGCCTATTCAGCCCCGCCCCCCCCCCCCCCCCTATCTCCGGGCCGCACCTACGAGCCGTGATACCTACTCAGCCCCCCCCCCCCCGAGCCGCACCCACGAGCTGTGACATCTACTCATCTCCCGCCATTGTGCTTCAGCCTATACAACAGTTGCACTATGTTTGGTGGCCGGTGTGAGGCGTGGTCGCCAGTGGATCGGAGTGGGTCACGTTGAAGCGGGCCGCGTCGCTCCGCCTGAGCCCGCCCGGCGGTCAGCCGTGTGAGGGGGCGCCGTGTCACCGGGGTCTTACCCTCCGCGCCGACAGGACACCAGCAGCGGCGTGGTGCTGCTGGACGCCGTGTTCCCCACCCTGGGGCGCTGTCTGGAGGGCATCACGAGGCCGGTACGTGCCGGCGTGCGCCGCCGACGTCACCTGTTACAGACGGCGCGCCGTCAGCTGACTTTGCTCCGACGACGAGCTGTGGCTGCCTGTGGAGTCGAGGGTCGGTTGTGCGAGCGTCAGATCCGCACGTCAGGTTGTGTGCTGGCGTTGGCCTGCGTTCGGCGGCGGGACGCCGGAGGTCGCGCGTGGCGCTGCTGGTCATTCGCTCTGATGCCGCCGCTCTGTCGACCGTTGCAGTTCTACGTGCCGGGTAGCGAGCTGCTGTACAAGCCGCAGCTGTACGTCACTGTGATCGCGCACACGCCCTTCTTCACCACACAGACACACCAGGTGAGGGAGCGCGGGCTGTACGGCGTCTCGCTGCACGCGAGCCGGACGGCATCTCGCTGCACGCGGGCCGCGGTCGTCAGTTCCGGCCGGCTGTCCGCGGGCCGGCCGGTGACCTCCACGGCCGGTCCGCCGCCCACGCCCGCGTCCGGAGGCGCTGACGAGATCCCTGCGGCGCCCGGCGGCAGTCGTGGCGCCACACGGTGTGCTGACCCGGAGTCAGGCGTGTTCTGCGCTGTCGTGGACGGCCCGGTCGGTTCGGTGCGCGCCACCCGCGACACCGTGTCGGTCGCGTGATCCTCAGCTGGGTCGCCTCTGCCCCGCCAGGTGCTCGTGCAAGGCTGGCTTTTGACGGAGGACAACCTGCAGTCCTTCCTCGGCACGGTGGGCGGCAAGCTCAACGACATCGAGGACATGTTCGCCGACGTCACCGCCATGGCCAACGACCAGCTGGAGGCGCAGCGGGTGAGCCAGGCAGTCAGCGCCTCGCAGCCGTCCACCAGCGTCAGCGCACGGTTGCGGAAGTCGAGTCCCGGCGAGGGGCGGTCAGCCACACTGTGGGGATTGGCAGGCGACGGGCGGGTATTGGACTTCAGCACGTGGAGGCCGCGTTCGCGACCCAGACATTGCCCGAGGAGACCCTGTGTGTCTTAGTCTGTCCGTGTCTGAGTGTGTGTCGTCGCCTGCAGCTGTAGTCCGTCGCCTATGTCCGTCTGTGCAGTGACTCAGACACCGGCCGTGCTTGCCGGCCTCCTGCTGTGGCTGGCTGGCCCTACCATCCGCCTGAGCCGCGCCCAGACGTCCGCCTGGGACCCAGACGTTCGCCCAGATGTCCGCCCAGACGTCCGCCTGAGCCTGACCCCTTACGTCCGTTTGAGTCGCGTCTGGTCCGCAGATGGAGTCTGAGCGCCTAGTGGGCCAGCTGTTCGAGGACGAGCCGGGCGACAGCTCGGCCGCCTCGGCCGCCGTGCCCATGGTCTCGCCCGACATCGGCTTCGTCAACATGCTGCGCTACGGCATCCTGGCGCTGCAGCTGCTGCCGGAGAACAGCAGCGCCGGTCAGTGCGGCCGGACCGGACCGGACCGGACCGGTCCGGTCCGGTCCGGTCCGGTCCGGTCCGGTCCGGTCCGGTCCGGTCCGGTCCGGTCCGGTCCGGGGCTGGGGGTCGGGGCGGACGCCGCCGACCGGACCAGCCCTGGCTGGGGTTGAGTCTCGGCCCGCCCGGCTCCCTTGGCCATTTCTGGCGGATCCCTGGGAGCCAGTGGGCGTAATGCTTGGACAGGATCTGATTTAGGCAGACTTGTTCCAAACGTTCCGGAAACTAAACTTTGCTCTTAGATTACTCGCTACATTACTGTCACGTACCCTGAACCATGATCCAGACTGTGCTGTCTCAGTCCGCGGTAAAGTCCGGCCGCTGGCCTGCCTGCGAGACAGGCCTGGTGAGCGATATTTGTCTCGCCATATGAAGCAGGGGACCACCGCCCGGCGATCACTCAGTCACCATTCGCCAGCAGTGCCAGCTGACCTTTTCATGTCGGTTGGACCAGACATCGTACATGACCTGGACCGTTGGCCATTTCTGGCGGATTGTGGTTCCTTTTCAGTCACTGTGTGCCACAGATGCGGCAAAATAACGCACGCATCCGTGGGTGTTCAATATTTGTTCATTAAACTCGCGTGCATATCAGTACACTCTTTAAGACGCTGAGCGCTGCGTGTTGCCGTGACGCCGGATTCCACACAAAACCGCTCTGAACTGGTCCAGCCTGCCTGGCCACGGCCCGTCCTGTGGATCGTGGCGAGGGCGTCCCGTTCCCCCTCCCTGACCTGACCTGACCTGACCTGACGCGACCCGATCCGACCTGACCTGGCCCAACCTGACTGCCCCCTGGTCCGTCCATCAATCTGACCTGACCCGATCTGACCGCCACGTGGTCCGTCCATCGACCTGCCCCGACCCGATCTGACCTGCCCCGACGCGACCCGACCTGACCTGACCTGACCTGACCTGACCTGACCTGACCTGACCTGACCTGACCCGACCCGACCTGACCTGACCGCCCCTTGGCCCGTCCAGCAGGGCTCATCGTGGTGACGGACGGCGCCATCGGCCTGCCGGACGCCACCATGTTCGACTCGCTGCTGGTGCAGCTGCGCAACAACACAGTGGCGTGCTCGTTCCTGCTGCTGGACTCTGGCTGCCAGCCGAGCGCCGGCCTCGGCTCGCTGCCCTACACCGACCTCATGCACTTCCTGGCCACGGCCACGTGCGGCGCGCTGCTGGCCCGCCTGCCGGCCGTGCTGCACGACTTCGACTACGTCATGAATGTGTACCACCGCGCCTTCCTCTGCTGGGGCTTCCAGAAGAGCCTGGGCGGCTCCGGGCCCATGCAGCACGCGGCCGGGCAGCCCGACGAGCCGTGGTGCAGCACGCCTAGGTACACTGCATTACAGGACAGTATGTCGGTGCGAGGGGCGCGGGCGGTTGCGGGCGCCGCGGGCAAGCCTGCGCTCTGTGGGAGGGGCGTCCCCCGGGACGGACTACTGGGTCAGGGACGGTACATCAGAGCGGGCTTGTGGGACGGGTCAGTACGGCCAGGAGCTGAGCTGAAGGTCAGGGATGGTTTTCGGTGTTCACCCGCGAGGACCGATGAGTCTGAACGGTGGGTATGGGTCGGCACCAAGAGCTCGAGAGTTAGCGAAGGAGATTTAGCATTGCTCTGGGAGTCTTGTATCCTCCCAAATCATCTGAGATTCTGAAAACTCGTTATTTCTCAATAGTGCGGCGACATTCCAACATCTTAGAGAAACTGTTTGATGTGCCATGTGTGCATAGGAAGTGTGCGCGGCAAGAACCAACCAACAGCAATTTCATTATGTCCGAGAACGATCCCCTCCCGACCCCACACGCAGTCCGATGGACAATTTGAAGGAGTTTGGTCGGCCAGTTGGAGCTGCTAGCGGTTTACTAATGATGTCTCACCCGCGGCAGATGCTTTTTTGAAGTTGGCTGACCGGCCGGCCGTGTCCCCGACCGGTCCAGCTGGTCCGGTCCCCGACGGTCCAGCTGGTCCGGTCCCCAACGGTTTGACTGGTCCGGTCTCCAGCGGTCCAGTGGTCCAGTCCTCTGCGGTCCATCAGAGCCGGTCCCGGGTGGTCCAGCTGCTCCGGTCCCTGGCAGTCCAGCCGGTCCGATCTCCGGCGGTCCAGCTGGTCCGGTTCCCAGCGGCCCCACGCCACGGCCTGTCAGCTGACGGCCATCCCCTCCCTCGGCCGGAGCTGGCCGGCTGTCACACCTGAGCCGGGGCGGGCGTCTCCGGGCGGCAGAGTGGCGCCCGCGCGCCTCTGACCGCCCGCCCCGACCGGCAGACTGGAGGGCTGCGTGCCGGACACGCCGCTGGACCTCATCACCAAGCACCAATCGGACGGCGTGCTCAACTCCAGCCTGGAGAGCGTGCTGTCGTGCCGGCTGCGCGAGGGATACAACATCCGCGCCGTCCAGATGGAAGACGGCGCCATCCAGGTGAGGCGTGGTGCCGCGCCATCGCCGGTCTCAGGTTTGGACCGTGCAGTGCCGGCCGGGTGGTGAGTCTGCCGACGCGCCATGGTGCAAATCGACACGTCACATTGTGCCAGAACCCTGGCTCTCCAGTGACCTCTACACAGTCGATGGCGCTAATACGTTACCCTTTGACCCTGATCAGATAGGTGACTGGCCCCGGCGCTTGGATGTGGAGTTGATTGCCGCCCGGTTCGATGCTGATTGACCGATTTTGAGGAAGGGTAGGGCCAACAGGCAGTGAACCCCAAGCCGGGATGCAATAGCATGGACAAATATTGACACCCCCGCCATGCAAATGGCCGAATCCTGAAACACTGCAGCACCGAGCGTACTCCTTCTCTCGGGCGTACCGTGTGTGGGAGGCAGGAGCCAGTTCTGTCGTGACATGATGTCATGCTGTCCTGACTCGCATGCGTCTCCGCGTTTTCTTCAGATCACGCTGGTGCTGCCGTGGAAGTACTCCATCTTCATAGAGTACATGCTGAAGTCGGCCTGGCCGCCGACCGGTGGGGACGTGCAATTTGAGCTGAATATCACGGGTAAGCAGCGGTACACGGCTGGCGGGCGAATAAGGGCTCCGTTTAACATCGGGTGCAAGTCAGGGTAACGTTCCTACATTTGAAGGTGTCGAGGCAAGTATCATATGATGGAATGACCTCACTTGTAGCTATTGGTATGCTTTCAAGCGCAAAATACTGCTCTTGAGAGTACAATTTCCTATTTAGTAACAATGCTCCTCATACATCATCGTTTGAATGCGTTATGGAACGTGTGTATGACGTCAGAGGGCTGCCAAACTAGCCGAGCGACATTGCCGCCCTAGCAGACGTGCTGACTCATTTGTCGTACTTCGACTTCTCGAGAAGTGTCATGGTAATTAGTGCGGCGTTTTAGGACCCAAATATGGTCGTAGGTGTATTTTGGTCCCTTGTCGTGGTGCTCTTGCATATTAAGCCGTTATCTTATATTGTTCACTTGCATATCGATGCTCGGTTATCGTGCTGAACTTAGGCTATTGGATTACAAATCTTATTTGCGAAATAGCTAGCACCAATGTGCAACTTCCTGTTTTATGTGGCACAAAGCGTGATTCGTGTTTGAAACTGTCAGCACCCATTGGTTGGGAGTCAAGTAAAGACCGTGGCATCAGAAGTCGGTCTCATTCACGCCAGACTTGAAAAATCGCCTGTCATCTATCTCCTGGTTATGAACGCCGCTTGGCTTGTGAGGTGTTGGTGTTTGAGTGACGTTGCCATGTCGGCGTATATGCTTCGGTTACCTTGCGTCATCCTGTCTTTGCGAAATTGTTTGCGCAACTTCGCGGGCGTCTAGCTCAGAAATCAGAGGCTTGTAAGTCATGAGAGGGGCAGAGCTGCGGATTGCGCCCAACGACCTCCAAAATGGTTATCTCATTTCAACGATGCATACAAATGTGCAAAACTTCCTTCAAGCTGTTCTGCTAGCCCATGCGGCTGTTATGTCGTATTTTTCCAGTCCTGGTAATGTGTCCCGCGATGGGTTATGCTTGTGGGTGATTAAGTGCAGCAGTGATCCTGGTTGTTTGGCGCTGGTGCGGGTTTCTCCCGTCTGTGCCGGTGCAGTGGACATCGGACCTGGCAAAGGTGGGGGGAGGGGGGAAATGTTGTCGGAGAGACCCGCTGGCTCTACCTCGGGCCATATTAACGTGCATCGCATGCTGACGCCCTCCTTCCGCCGGCAGCCAGCTACGACTTCCTGCACGACGTGACGTGTGCGCGCACGCGCACCAAGTCGCCGTACCGACAGGCGATGTTCAGCAAGTTCTGGAGCAGTCTGAAGTCGATGCGGCACAGCGACCAGCTGCTGGAGCACCTGCACTCGTTCAATAGCAGCGCTACGCTGTACACGGTCCCGGACGTTGTGCGTAGCGGCGGGCCGCTCTTCTTCCTCTCGGAGAACACCGGCGCGCCCGAGCCATTCTCCGGGTCAGTAGCTCCGAGCCAGCTCCGGGTCCGCCCGGTCGGCGGCGGAGGCCGCGACTGGCCGGGATCGCGCTGGCAGCGGGATCCTGGTGTGTTGGCCCGACGGGGCCTTGTGTCGGCCCGACGGGGCCTTGTGTCGGCCCGATGGGGCCGGGTGTCGGCCCGACGGGGCCGGGTGTCGGCCCGACAGGGCCGGGTGTCGGCCCGACAGGGCCGGGTGTCGGCCCGACGGGACCGTGTTTCGTTCCGACGGGGCCGGGTGTCGGCCCGACGGGACCGTGTTTCAGCCCGACGGGACCGTGTTTCGGCCCGACGGGGCCGTGGGTCGGCCCAACGGGGCCGGGTGTCGACCCGACGGGACCGTGTGTCGACCCGACGGGGCCGTGTGGCGTATCGACGGGGCGGTGTTTCCCGCCGTTGTGCCGACTGTCAGCGACCGACGGCGGCTCTCTCTGAGCTGAGCTGATCGCCGCAGCGAGACACTGCTGGCTGTGCTAAAGGCTATGCTGACGGGACAATGCTGGCCAAATACAATGCTGACTGTAGTTGAGTAGTGTTGGCTGTCGCTAAAGTCAATGATGTCTTTAGCCACCAAACTTGCGAATAACTATTCATTCGAATGATATCAAGTAAGCCTTTTACATACGGTAAATGCTTCCATGGGGTTGAATCATCGGGTTCTTCTTGTGCCCATATTTGGAATTAAAGACATTCTCCTTTGGCATATATCTGTGACGCCACTTCAACGAGTTGAGCTTGGTACGTAGGTCGATTAGGAACCGGGACCTCTTGTCGGCCATGGTGCCGGCATCGTACGTGCACTCGTGGTGCGCATAAATTAAAGTGTCTGGTTGTGGCTTAGGCTACACTTCGTGTAATAGGAACGTGGTTTCGTTTGTAACCATTACGTGCACATAACCTTTCCTGCTGGTCGAGTGACTTCAGCAAGAGGATGACTTGAACAGATACACGGTCGAAATGAAGCATTCACATAATATGAGGTGTAAAGAAAAACATCCCAATTTTGATGTTCCGTCTTTTATCTTCGGTTATCTTCACTCGAGAACAACATGCCATGAAAAGCTCCTTTTCATTAACGGAACGCAAAATGTACTTGTTATGTGGTAGCATTTCGCTGCGCTCATCGCATGCATCTTTCTTCCAGTGAGCCCGCCTACCAGACGTTCTGCAACTTCTGGAAGCCCGTGTGCATGCTGGACATCAACATCTGGCAAAAGTGGATGCACGCCCACAGGATCGGGCTGCTTCTCGAGCACGATCACCCCCTGCCCAAGCACCTGTGCCTGCCAAACAACAGCGGACGGTAAGCCAGCCTTGTCACGTGTACAGCGCGCCGGCGCTGGAGCGGTGCGGGCCTCTTCCGTAAGTGACATCAATCGGCTTCGGTGCCTTACAACTTAGCGCGTATGCTGCTTTTCCTTCCCCATCGTCGCGAGGAGTGTTGAAACTTTCCGTATGATTTGCTGTCAGCATGCACGTGTATGGGTCGTGAGAAAGATGAGACGAATCCGCGCAGTCCCAGATTCATGGGTAATGTTGGAAAAAGTCGCCACGGTGCCGCCCGGTTCGCCCTGATCCCGGCTGTCGCGGTCCCAGATTCATGGGTAATGTTTAGAAGAAGTCGCCACGGCGCCGCTCAGTCCGCCCTGACCCCGGTTGTCGCGATCCCAGATTCATGGGTAATGTTTAGAAGAAGTCGCCACGGCGCCGCCCAGTCCACCCTGATCCCGGCTGTCGCGGTCCCAGATTCATGGGTAATGTTTAGGAGAAGTCGCCACGGCGCCGCCCAGTCCGCCCAGACCCCGGCTGTCGCAGCTACAGGGTCGTGCGTAATGTTGGAAAAAGTCACCACGGTGCCGCCCAGTCCGCCCTGACCCCGGTTGTCGCGGTCCCAGATTCATGGGTAATGTTTAGAAGAAGTCGCCACGGCGCTGCCCAGTCGCCCTGACCCTGGCTGTTGCGGCTTCAGATTCAACCCGGTCCAGTGTCGACAGGCCACCAAGGCTGTGACGTCCATGTTGGCCGAGGTTACCGACTTCGCCCTGCTGGACGGCCACTCCTACATCAAGTTCCTGTACAGGTGGGGCGCTTTACACGGCTTCTTCTCTGTTACTGTTCATTCAGTGCAATCGTATTGTAAGTACCTACCGACGACTACAGTGCAGGCCGTGATGCGACGTTTGCCAGCAGTGAATGTTGAAATGAGTGTTTGTTACAGCTTAGATACACTTATGTACTTTAAAAGGTTCAGGTGCCCTCGTCCCTTTTCACCGCCGTGTTTTAAACTGATGTGTTGATGTGCTATGCCTTGGAGAGGCTGGCCCAGAAAGGTTCGCCCTGCCGTTTAGCATTACGGAAATGAGGGGCCTTGTAGTGACGCCTCTGCAGCTCCATTGCTTGCGCCGGCTGTTGAGTACCCAGCCGGACGTGGCTGCTGGTTGACTGGGGGGCGTCGGGCCCGACCGCGCCCCGGCGGCGGTCACGGCTGACCGGCGACCGGCGCACGCTCTGACCGGCAGCGCCGAGAAGGAGGGCGCGCCGCCCACCTCGTTCTACATGCTGCGCGTCAACCTGGCTGTGCGGCCGCCCTGCATGGTGGTGCGGCTGGCCTTCCTCGGCGGCACACCGGGCGACCTGAGGAACCAGGTGAGGCGCGCCGGCCTCGGCCGCCACCGGGACAGACGGCGGCGGCACGCGGATCACGTGGTGACACGCTGGGGCATTCGGGGATTCACGCGATCAGACGGTAGCTGACTTAATGCGGTTACGTGGCTTTCCCGCTGTCATCCAGAAGTCAGAGTTGTGGTAACGAGTTCAATAGTCCGTGCTTCCGTTAGTTGATTGTAACGAGTCCTACAATATTCCGCGTGCCGAGTCAACGGGTCCGGGAATTTTTGGCGGGATTCTAGGGCCCCTTCTGAGGTGTTCAGAGTACTGCGAGAAGGAAGCGCTCTAAGAGGCTGCTGCGCTTCGAATGCTGGCCGGTGACTGAGAGATGATTGGACCTGGTCGGTGACGTGACGCCATGACGTCAGATCGTGAAGGAGCTGCGGGAGCGGATCCTGGCGCTGACATTCACTGAGGGCCAGACGGCCCTGTCGGCCGACCCGCCCATCCGCAAGAACGCCCGGCCCATCGAGAAGTCTGCCGTGCCCAAGACGGGTGAGTGCCGCCGCCCGGCTCCGACCTCGGCCCTGGCGCCGGCCCCGATCCCGGTCCCGGCTCCGGCTCCGGCTCCGGCTCCGGCTCTGGCTCCGGCTCCGGCTCTGGCTCCGGCTCCGGCTCCGGCTCCGGCTCCGGCTCCGGCTCCGGCTCCGGCCGCCATCAGGAGACCCGGGAAGTGTGAAGCTGTGCGCCGCGGCAACACCAGCTCGCAGGCCGTGACGCGTGGCTGGGCATTGCTGGCTGGAGTGTGGCGTTCATCGCCGCTGGGACAGCTACAGATAGCTAGGAATTGGACGCCCCGGCTGATGAATGTGCTGAACTCGTGCGGTAAATTAGCTTACAAATTGGTCCAGCGCAACACCCATTGTTGAAGATTACGCTGGTGTGTGTACTCATCTGAAACAAGCTGGCTGTGGGCATGCAGCGCAAGTTTTGAATATGTTCGATAGCTAAGTGCATCTAAAGTGGAAGCAAGCACGGCCTCTGTGACTCAAAACGATCGGTTGTTGTGTGCCGGTTGTGTGTCACTGGGGCTACAGGCCGGTGCCTGAGCCGGCCGTGCCATGCCAGTCTGGTGGCTGGGGTGCCTGCGGGCTGACGGCGAGCCGTACGGCGCCATGCTGGCCGCTCCTCGGCCGGCCTCTTGAGCCACCCCACCCCGCCCTGCTCCGCCGCCAGTGGCCATTGACGACGGCACGCCGGAGCGGGGTCTGCTGCCGGCCGACCACTACAGCGCCAGCCGGTCGGCCACGCACGAGGTCAGCTGCTGTGTCCTGCTCAAGAAGCCCGTCGAGAAGTTCCTGATCCGGTGAGAGACGACTACGCTCGCCCGGGCTCTCTGTGTGCCGCCTGCTGGAGTGATATGTGCGGGTTGCTGAGCCGGCTGGCCGGCTTGTGATGCGAAACATGTGCACTCTCTTGCTTCTTCGCGTTTTGAGGTGACCCATTGCAGGCTGTCGTATGTGCGACGTCATCAGCTGTCGTATCTGGGCTTTGGCGAACTTGCGTTTTCTAAAATCGCTATGCAAACGAGAGCAAAGCACGATGTAAGAGTCGCCAGTGCAGCTGCGGCGCCAGCCAGGACAGAGCTGTGTGCGGCGGTGCGGCGCCGGCCAGAGACGCCGATGGGATCCGCGCACCGGTGGCCCTTGTGTTATCCGTGCTCTCGGTCCAGGCTCTGCCACTCCTTGTCCCTCTTACCGTGATATCAGCTGTATGTGCCGCCCTGTCGCCACAGACGCGTCCCACCGCCCCTGTCCGTGTCACCGTGAGCCGCCGGTGCTGACACCTGTCGGTGGCTGCAGGTACGACCGCGTGCCGCGCAATTTCCTGAGCCCGGTGATCCAGCAGTCGCACGTGTTGGGCCGGCCGCGCCACCGGCCGCCCGTCTACTCGAGTGCCGTCAGCTCGCAGAACAAGACGGCCAGCACCATGTTCAACACGCTGTCCAGGTTGGGAGTTGACCGGCGGGCGGCACCGTCGGTCAACTGAGCCGTCGGGTGCGTGGCAATTGCTGCGAGGCATGGCGCTCAGTATTGGAGTTGTGAGACGTAGATGGTGCTGGTTAGTTGGTTGTTGGTGAAGTTGGTGTGCTGTCTTATCACGGAGCAACGCCACGTTTGAGTGCACTGTGTCATACGACAGGCTGACATGGAGTGTAAACTTACGCAGATAGGAGGAGCCGTGGCTTCTACCAGCAAATTACGATCAGAGCCGTTTCAGAGTCTGACTGGGGTCGTCCAGTTGGGAACAGGGCCTTCAACGACACACCCTCTATCATGTTTGTCGGATGAGCGGGTGTGTGCCGTCATGCCTGGAGTCCGGTTAGCATTGCAGGCAATCCTACAATGAGCAATTGGCCGTCAGGTACCTGCACCACCGCCGCTGGGTGTGGGAAATGCAGGAGAGGCGCGGGCCGTCCATGTCCATGACAGCCATGGGCCGCATCCTCTCCACCGTTGTCAAGTGAGTGCGGCTGGACAGCCACGAGTGGTGTGGATCTGGTGCTGGCATGGCCGCCCCGCAACCACGTCAGTGGTGTAGAGTGGGAACTTGGGAAGGGTGTCTTTGTTGCAAGGTGCGTTTTTAGTTGGCATATCGGTGGTGCGTGGGTGTCCCTTTTCAAAATTATAGCTGGGGCATCACAAAAATAGCAAAATGATGTTTGGTGTGCGCTGTAGGCCAGCATACATTGTCCATTAGCCTATCAAGCCAGCACCTGCGCCCAGAGATCACAATACACTGGAACTGTGGCGTTCTCGATAGCATTTTTGGGGATGTCATAGTGCCTGGGACCTTCCATACTAATTGCTCAGAGCAGTTTGTGTGCATATTACGAGGGCCGCGCGGGGCGAGGCAGCCGGCTCCGCCTCCCGCCGCCCGGCCCCCCGCCGCGGGGCCTCCCGCCAGCCCAACCTCCTGCCGCCCGGCCTCGACTGGTAATGCGGGCCCGCTCTCTGGCCAGGTCCCGCCTGCAGGAGGGCTTCAGCTTCGCGCACTCGTCGCACGGCATCATCAACCTGGTGCTGGAGATGGAGGTGCAGCACCCGCTGTGCCGCCCGCTGGGCAGCGGCGAGCCCCAGACGCACCCGTTCGTGGTGCAGTACGTGCTGTTCCCGCCGCACATCAGTGCCGCCTCCGGCAGCAGGGACAAGTGAGTGGCTGGCTGCTGGACGAAGTCCGGTGCGGGCAGACCCCGTGGGGTGGGTCGGGAGCCGCGCGGCCTGAGCAGCGTCGGGCCGGGTCTGGCCGGTGGCCGGGCCTGGCGCTGGACGGTACTGACTGTGAGTGAGGGCCAGGACTATACATCGGCCGAGCCAGTCAGCAGCCGGGACTGCAGGGCTTGGATGGCCAGTCAGGACGTGTGAGCCACGGCCGATCGAGCGGCGCCCGCAACCGGTGTCCGTGTCACCGCCTGCGCCCGTGACCGGTGTCCGTGTCACCGCCTGCGCCCATGACTGGTGTCCCTGTCTCCGCCTGCGCCCATGACTGGTGTCAGTGTCACTGCCTGCGCCCATGACCGGTGTCCCTGTCTCTACCTGCGCCCGTGACCGGTGTCCGTGTCTCCGCCTGCGCCCATGACTGGTGTCCCTGTCTCCGCCTGCGCCCATGACCGGTGTCCCTGTCTCCGCCTACGTCCGTGACCGATGTCCGTGTCTCTTCCAGCGCCCGTGACCGGTGTCAGCGTCACTGCCAGCGCCCGTGACCGGTGTCCGTGCCTCTCCCTGCGCCTGTGACCGGTGTCCGTGCCTTGGCCTGTGCCATGACCGGTGTCCGTGCCTTGGCCTGTACCGTGACCGGTGTCCGTGTCGGCGCCTGCCCCCATGACCGGCACACACGTGTGTGTGTTGCGCAGTTTGTCAATGTCGGAGGAGGAGCCGGGCGAGCCGGAGGCGGAGCCGGATGTGCAGGCGCACATCGTCACCGAGTGCTGGGTTGAGCCGCAGAGCGGCTGCCTGCTCACACACAGCGACCGCCAGGTGCACTTCAACAAGCTCACCTACGAACAGGTGGCCAGCAAGGTGAGATGAGCGGCCGACCGACGGCTGTCGGGCGGCAGTGTCCACTGCCCACTCTGGTGGCAAACGGGGGCAGGCTGCTATGTGAACAAATAGCATTGATGTGGTGTGAATAAGAGGTTGGATCAGGTCATATTCAGGGAGCAAGTTTCCCTAAACTGGAAAAATTTTCTTCACCCGATTTGAAAAACATCATCGAATTAGTAAAGACGATGCAATTATCGATATTTATATATTGCACGTTGCTTCATTTGGCAGGCAGCAGTCCCATATCGCGGATCAGAATTTCCCAATAAGTCGTAATTAATTATAGTGTTAGTGTTGTTATAGTGTTGGTGCTGTTATAGCGTCAGTGATGTAATATCATTAGTATCGTTAGTGCGGTGCGGTTAAGTGTTATGCCTGCTACTATTGCGTTATGTAATGCTACTGCTATGCTATTGGCGAAAACCCGGAACTGAGTCTGCCAGTCAGTGAGCGCTGGTGTGTGGTGAGCGGCGGCCGCGGCCGGGCGGTACCGTCCCGCCCCTCACCGCTCGGCTGACCGGGAGCGGCGGCCGCGGCCGGGCGGTACTGTCCCGCCCGTCACCGCTCGGCTGACCGGGACCGACGGCCGCGGCCGGGCGGTCCTGTTCCGCCCGCCACCGCTCGGCTGACCGGGACCGACGGCCGCGGCCGGGCGGTACTGTCCCACCCGTCACCGCTCGGCTGACCGGGACCGACGGCCGCGGCCGGGCGGTACTGTCTCACCCGTCACCGCTCGGCTGACCGGGAGCGACGGCCGCGGCCGGGCGGTCCTGTTCCGCCCGCCACCGCTCGGCTGACCGGGACCGACGGCCGCGGCCGGGCGGTACTGTCCCACCCGTCACCGCTCGGCTGACCGGGAGCGGCGGCCGCGGCCGGGCGGCACTGTCTCACCCGTCACCGCTCGGCTGACCGGGACCGACGGCCGCGGCCGGGCGGCACTGCCTCACCCGTCACCGCTCGGCTGACCGGGACCGACGGCCGCGGCCGGGCGGCACTGTCTCACCCGTCACCGCTCGGCTGACCGGGACCGACGGCCGCGGCCGGGCGGCACTGCCTCACCCGTCACCGCTCGGCTGACCGGGACCGACGGCCGCGGCCGGGCGGTACTGTCTCACCCGTCACCGCTCGGCTGACCGGGAGCACTGTTTGCCTTCAGTTCTACGAGCTGGACCGCGAGTGCATCTCGACCCTGGTGACCATGGAATACCTGGCGCTGATGTGTGACGCTGAGGATGGCGCCAGCGTGCCCTCGCCCTGGGCCGCCTCCTCGCCGCACAGCCTCCCCGCCAGGTGGGTGGGGCGGCCGTGGCGCCGCGCTGGGCGGCTGCGCCTGTCTTGTCTCAGTGGGCTGTCGGGAGGGTGGAGGAGAGGCGGTGTCGCTGACCGCTTGGCTCTGTACGTCACGTGACATTGACCTCTACAACAGTGAGGGGTAGGGAGTCAGTTAGTTGAGAGCTTTTCCTCATTTAATGCACCGTGGCAGTAGCGTGCATTCTTGCCTGTCGGTTCCCGGACAAAAAGTCAGACAAATGAAAAATCGAAAAATCCGCCAGACATAAGGGTTGTAAAGGAAAAAAGTGAAAGGGATAAAAGAGCCTGAGAGCCCGAATATGATGCCAAGATATGCGCCTCAGCTGTTCTGTAACATCACCCGGCTCTCGTCCGCCGGGCGACGACCCGCGGCCTCGATACCCCGGCGTTTTACGTTAGGGGAGAGGGAGCGGAACCGAGCGCGCAGGGCGGCCTCAGGACAGCGGACGGCATCTGACCGTCGGCGGTGAACTACGTGTGCATTATGAAACCCTAAAACACACATTGTGTGATTTTTTTATTTTATGTTCTGACATCCCTGTCGCTTTTGATATCTGCTTACTTTTAGTCCTTAAGTTTGTATTGGACTGTTTTTAATTTGACTTGTTTTCAGTTCGACTTTTTCTAATGAACTCTTTGTCCGAATACCTTGCCCGCCCGCTATTTCGAAATTGACCCACGCCGGTTCGTTGCTGATGCCCGCCCCTCCCCCTCTCCCGTGTGCTGACAGTGAGATGGGCATCCGGCTGGTGCCGTTCTGTTTCGATCTGCCGCGCCTGCTGCGGCGTTGCCAGCAGGCCGAGGTTCTGCTCTCCACCTACGTCCAAGGTGAGCGGCCATACGAGAACGGCGTGCGGGGTCGGTGGTGGCCGCCACCGGACGCAGAGATAGTGTGTCGTGTCCTGCTGTCCCTGCCGTTCGCACGATCAGCGGACACAGGGCCGGATGCTGACCTGAGCACTCCGGGTAGTCATAGCAAATCGGTCTCGTGTTGGGACGAAGAGGCGAGCTAGGAAGAGCTTGTGGTTCAAAAAGACCGCCGGATATACTTTAAAAGAAAACAAGAGATAAAGAGGTACCGAAAGTTCTAAAACTTACTTACGGGGTGACAAGTGCAAGGTGAGATAGAGGGTAAATAATTGACGTAGGTGATGAGGCTCTGAGCGTGGGTTTTTTCATTGCGGCGTGGGTCGTGCTTTTCCTAGCTGAGATGACGTCTAACAAGACTTCCTCTCCGTTTCCACTCTCTGGAATGTTGAGGCGCACGCCGGTGTGTTAGTCAGCCCGCGTGAGCTGTTGCCGCCGGTCGCGAGACTCACTGGGCGGTGTGGCCGCAGACCTGGCCGACCTGGACGCGCCGTGCGGCGGGCCCGGCCAGCGCCACGACCCGGACGCTGCCAACCGGGAGCTGTTCCGGCTGCTGCTGGAGACGGTGGCGGCCGTGCACCAGCGCCAGCTGACGCTGACCGAGCGCGACTGCCGGCTCATCCCGCAGCTGATCAGCGAGCGGGAGCGGCCCGAGCGCCGGCCGCACGCGCCCTTCCAGCACGGTGTGTGCCGGGCGCCGGCCGCCGCGGAGCCGGCAACGGTGTCCGCCGCGGCAGGGGCTGCGTGCGACGCCGCCTTGGCCGTCGGAGCACGGTGACACGGCTTTGTCGGGTACTCATGTCTGTCCCCGCCTGCGTGGTTCTCTAAGCGACCGGTAACCCGGCGCCGACGACACTCCCGCGGGGAAATAGCCAGTAGCTACATGACTCACTTACACGGACCTGTATACATACCCGGCTTTACAGCTGCGTGCGCCTATATGCTGGCTTGCGCCGTGTACGTCACTGAACATGGTCGGCTGTGACAGGTGCCCGGGCTGGCTGTAACTGGTACCCAGGGCTGGCTGTGACGGGCCCCCAGGGCTGGCTGTGACGGGCCCCCAGGGCTGGCTGTGACTGCTCATGCCCGCGCCGGCAGACCTGGGCGGCCCGGTGCCCAAGTGGCGCTGCTACGTTAAGGCCATCAGCTCGACGCACGTGGTGGTGACGCTGCTGCCGGCCAGCTTCGACGACCTGAAGCAGCTGATGCGCGGCGCCGCAGCCGGGACCGACAGCCGCCAGTACGTGCCCGAGGACGCCGAGGAGAGCCTGCGCGCCCTGTTCGCCACCGACAGCCGCGCCGACAGCCTGGCCGACAGCCTGAGCAGCGCCGTGGCGGTGCCGCCGCGCAGCGCTTCGCTCAGCACGCGGCCCGCCGGCGCGGCGCCGGCAGCGGCCGCGCCGCCCGACGGGCTGGCGCAGGCGGCGCGCAGCCGGGCCTGCTCGGCCGGCGCCGCCGCCAAGAAGACGGTCACGCTGGTGACGGACGCGCCAGCGGACGCGGAGGCGCGCGAGGCGCGGCGTGCGGCCCGCACGGCGCGGCCGCGGCACCCCTCGTCGCCGTCCAAGCTGCAGCACTGCGAGTCGGACCCGGCCCAGTGTCCGCACCGCTCGCGCTCGTTCCCCAACAGCGAGGCGGGCCAGCGGCGGCGCGGCTGGTCGCGGCCCTGCCGCCGCCAGCCGGCGCTGCTCGGCTCGCTCAGCCTGCCCGTCTACGTGTACGACTGTGCGCTGCGCTCGCTGACGCAGCAGCTGGGCTACCGGGAGCGCCACGGCCGGCCGCCGGACATCTGCCGGGACGCCCGGTTCGCACTGGCGTCCGAGCAGCGGGCTGCGCCGCCGCGGGAGACGGCCGGCCGGGCCGAGGAGCCCGCCGAAGGTGAGCAGCGGGCGGGCGTCGGGCAGAGGTGGGCACCACCGACGGGGTCATGTGCAGAAGGTCAGGGGCAGGCGACCGCACGCGTCTCACGTAGGACCTCGTGAGGTCCTGCTTGAGGTCCTCTTCCAGCATGTGTGTTTGCTTGCGTTGCTCGCGTTTGTCTGCGCGCAGGGCGTTGTGGCGTTACGGGAGATGCTGTGGCGGCCAGGCTTTAACTCAGCTGCTTTGGGACAGTGTAAACGTTGTCTTGCAGAGGGGACATTGACGAGTGGGATGCGTTGTTGGTCTTACGGAACAAGAGGAAGGCGCGGCTGGTGTCGTGGCTACGTGCAGCCGAGCCTTCCCGCCCGGCCGGGACGTGCACCGTTCGTTTTATCGACCCGTTTTATCTCGCCTGCCCGTCGGACCTCGTGCGGCGGACTCACGCAGCACGGCTGGGCCGGCAGAGCCACCCCACCTGGTGGAGCACTGCAACGTGCTGCAGCTGGCACACACGCGCGCCTTCGTGGTGGGCGTGTTCAGGTCGCTGCAGAGCGCGCAGACGCCGCACCCGCTGGACGTGCAGTCGGCCATCGATCTGTGCGACGAGGAGGCGCTCGAGATTGACATCACCGACTTCCTCAAGGTGGGGTGTCCGGTGAAGCAGGCCGGGGCGTGACACGGGATGTCGCGTCTGACATTGTCGAGGTGGGGCTGTGCTTCTCCCTTTCCTGTGAGACAGCTGGATATCGGATTATTGCTAAGGTATCCGTTTGACCGTTGGCGCATTATGTTAGAATAGGCACCGACCACATCGTGACGTAGGGCCGCTCATTCCCCTGCGTCCGTTTTGATGCTATTCTTCGGCAGCGATTGGTCGCTGAAAGGCATGTTTCGCCCTCTTCCCTGTTGTAGC
This sequence comes from Pollicipes pollicipes, assembly GCF_011947565.3. Lineage (NCBI taxonomy): Eukaryota > Metazoa > Arthropoda > Thecostraca > Pollicipedomorpha > Pollicipedidae > Pollicipes > Pollicipes pollicipes. The sequence goes on along the minus strand of NW_023597054.1, from coordinate 38,192,875 downwards.
ACACACGTGAACTAACATGAAATGCGTCATGTTATCACTCCTGTTTGCCGCGCCTCATGCATGCGCTCCCCCGGCGAGAGCCGGCAGCCGCGGCTGACGCCTGGCCGTCCCCGCCGCAGACCATCTGCGGCCACATCCGGGACTTCGTGGTGCGCTCTGACGAGGAGCGGCGGCGGCGGCCGGGCGCCGAGCCGGAGACGCGGCTGCCGCTGGCCCTGCTCCGCGGCCACCAGCCCTGCGACCGGCTGCAGAAGGTGCATACCGAGGTGCGCCGCAAGTTCGCGCACATTCTGCGCGCCAGCTTCGGCGCGGCGCCGGCCGGCCCCGAGGTGTACTTCTACCTGCCGCCGGAGCTGCGCACCATGCTGGTACGTGAGCAGACCGGCTGACGGCGGCTCCGACGGGCTGTGTCCGGACTGACAGGGCTGGCGGGCGCCGCTCGATGCCATGCGGCTGGCACGCGTGTGTGTGCGGAGTGAGCAATGTTTGGAGGGACGGAGCGTTGTGTACGCGACCCAGCTGACTCACAGCAGCCGTTACCGTTGCGTGTCTGGAGGAGGCCGTGGCGTCGGTGGCCGGTGGCGCCGCGCTCCGCTCGCACTGGCCTGTGTGACACGCGTGCCCGCGCGGCGGCAGGACGATGAGGCCACACTGCCGGACGACTACCCGGAGCGCGTGCCATCCGCCGACAACGAGGCCAGCACTGTCCAGCTGAACGACATCGATCGCGCCGGTGGGTGGCGGGGCGGCCGGCCGGGCACGTGGTACCTACCGCGCGACACCCCAGCTCTGCCCTGGGCTCGGCAGGGCCGCCACCATGTGACCGTGGGGCCGTGGGATGACCCCTTGACCGGCTGGGCTGAAGTCAGCGATTCCGCTGTCGCCCTGCATCGACCATTTGCCCCGCTCTTCCGTGTCATGGGCCTGATGGCGGTGTTGTGTGCGGCCGGGGACGACGACGGCCAGCGGTCTGGTTTGAGCTGGGCCGTGATGTCTGACGGTCGGCTCCACGCGCGCTGTCGTCAGAGCTGTGGAAGGAGATGCAGCACCCGGAGGAGATCGTCAGCGTGGTCACCAAGACGTCGCTCGTGTCCAACGTGGACTCCGAGTCTGTGGGCGACCTGGACGAACGGGCCGTGGAGATGGGCGAGGAGCGCGAGGAGGAGAGCATGGCGCCGCTGTTCCTGCAGCTGACCTGCACCATCCGCACCGGCGCCAACACCTACACCCGACACATCCGCGATCTGCCCACCTGCATCGGTGAGAGCCGGCCGGCTGGGGGCCTCGGCAGGCGCTCACAGCGCCGCACAGCGGGGGCCTTCCGGGCTGCGCCGCTGACGCTGGTGATGCACGTTCGGTGGAGACGCGAGACTGCTCCCCTGTGGCTTGGCCTGCTGTTGCGGTGCCGTGTCCCGCTGTGGCCTGCCCTCCCCTGAGAATCCCCGGCAGGAGTTAAGCTGTCAAAGATGTGTCCCTTCTCTGACTTGACGCTGTCTTTTCCCACGGGACCGAGCCTGTGCCAAATCTCAGTAATCATTTCTCTGGAACTTGATCAACATATGCGTGTGCTTGCGTGTGATTGTCGTCGCGAGTGTCCTTTTTAACATGGTCTGCCTCTTGACCTTACTGACTCGATGCTCGGAATGGCCATTTTATGTCGGAGTGTTTAAGACGTCAATGCACACATGCATGCATACGTCAGCCTTGCCTGAGGGAGTAGCAAGACGCCGTGCACGACAGGGTGCTGTCATCGTGTGTTACCCGGTGAGACCTGACCCTGTCGCACCTCACTGTGATCTGACCTTTGGTGTACTCCAGGGGAGCTGACAGGAGGCATGAGCGAGACGGACATACCGCTGGACACGGTCCAGGTCACGCTGGACCTGCTGTGTCTCACGCTGCCGTACCAGGTAGGCAGGCTGGGCCCCGCACGCCGCACCGGTCGCGCTGTGTACATCGTCTGTTGTCTTCAGCTTGTTCAGGCGGGACCTGTGTGCGTCCGCTGCTGACCGCTCCGCTGTTGGTCAGGTCAGGTCAGCCGTCAGTCGTCAGGTCAGTCGTGTCAGACCGCTCTGTGTCAGCTCAGCTCTGCCGACCGGAGCGCGTGACGTGACGCGTCTCCTGCCGGTGCGCCAGACCTCTGAGCGGCCCGACGGCCGGTGTCTGCGCGCCAGACCTCTGAGCGGCCCGACGACTTTGTCGGCGCGCCGGTTCCCTGAGCGGCTCGACGGCCCGGCAGGTGGACGTCCGGATATCGGAGCACACCAAGCATCAGGTGCGCGCCACTTCGTTCTGCTCGGACGGCCTGGGCTGCTCGGAGGTGCTGGAGATGGGCAGCTGCGGTAGCGGCCGCAGCAGCAGCAGCGATGTCGAGAGGTGAGAGCGCCAGGAGCCGGATTCTGTGCCGGTGAGCAGGCGTGGTGAGTTACGAGGCGTAGAGTGTAGTGTGGTGAGAGCGACGGCAATATTCATTCAGGCAAAACGCGATGTGCCCAATGTCCCTTGCGTTGTTTATTGATCTGCTTGGTTGATAAGCCGGCTACTCGCGTTATCCGGTACGGGGAGCCCGAGTCGTCAGGTAGCCTGACCCCAGCCTACCCTGCAGCTTCAATGCCAGCCAGCTGGGCAACCACCTGGGCAACCTGAGCGAGTACCAGGTACAGGCGGTGACGGCCACCAAGGGCGAGGTGCAGTGGCTGCTGATGGACGAGATCGCCGCCCTCCTGCTGGACAGCTTCCCGCCGCAGCTGTCCGTGCTCACGACGGTGGCGGACCACGTGCGCCGCTCGGCCGGTCAGTCCCCCTTCTCTCCCCGTCTCGCTCCTATGAACGGTGACTTGGTGACTGACGTACTGTTGGTCAGAGTCGGGGCGGACGTAGCTGTGCTGGTGTGGTCAAAAATCACAGCAAACTAACGATAATGAGGCGAGACGCGTCATTGTTTTGCATGTTAAATCAGGACTGCATAAGATGCGTGAAATTCTGACAGGTCAGATCCAGATGTCCCGGCCCCGACGCGGCTGTGTGCACAAGCGGATCCAGCTCAACTTTGTCTATGGACCGGAGAAGAGCATTGATAAGTTCATGGAGGCAAGTCAACGTACCCCTCTGTCGGGCTCATTGATGGGGAGGGGAGGGAGTGGTCATAGCATTTATTCTTACGTTGCTCATTCAATCTTGTTTTGGTCTCAGCGCGCCAGGAAAATGTTCATTCAGTATACATCCTTCAGAGCCGCTCTTTCTCTGCGGTATGGTGCCTAAGGACTCGCTCTCCTTGCTTTACCGTATCTCAGGCTTGCTCAGTTCCGTGCTTCAGCGCCACTGTGACAGTGGCACTGTCGCCAATGCAGCTTTGACTACTTCCGTCAGTGGCGCTAATACAGCTGTGCGGTGTCTCAGACCCGTGCTCCGTGCCGCGCAGGAGTTCCGTCGTCTGCAGGTGCCTGGCTACGAGCTGGCCCAGCTGGACAACCTGTACTACCTGGTGCACGAGTCCTCCTCATGTCAGGCGCTCACCTGGAGTCTGGTGCCGCCGCTCGGCCCGCTCCGTCACGCTGCTCGCTTCACACCGCCGCCGAACGCCCCAGGTGCGGGTGGAGCCGCCGCGCGCGTCACGGCGGCGGTGTGCGTGCGGGCGAGAGCTGGGGATGTGCGGGGACGCGGGGGCCGGCGATGGGCAGGACGCGGCTTCGTGACCGAGCGCGTGTGGAAGACTGAAATGTTGAAGGCTGCTGGCGTCGCCCAGCTGCCGGAGACAGATCTGGTTATGGTCCTGATGAGGCCAAGCTTCGTGTGACTCCCTCCTGCTGTGTACCGGTGGCGGGGACCGATCGAGCGGGGATGGATTTCGCCTCGTCTCGCTGACCGGAGAAGCGAGCCGCCGCGGCCGGCTGTGTCGTCTCTGACCGCCTTGCCCGGGTGCCGCGCGGGCAGGGTTCTCCATGGAGGAGGTGGCGTCAGTGCGGCGACCCTGCACGCCGGACGCGCTGATGGCGCAGACTCTGCTGGCCCGCTCCACCAGCGTCGATCTGTGCCAGTACCTCACCAGTGAGTACGGTGCCCGGCCGGACGTCAGGACTACGTACCGGACGCCCGTACATGGCGCGGATGATTGCGTACTCTTGAAATTGGGAGCGGCTAGCCACTGTTACAGCGGAGTCCGTCGCTGACCTGCCCGGGAGGTTGTTCAGGACTTGGGCGGGCCGTGCTGGCCTGTGGGACGCAGAGCCCGCCGGCGCCGCTAACGCCGCTGACGCCGCCGGCCCGCCCTCCCGCCGCAGGCCTCGGCTCCGTGTCGGACGACGACTGCACGGCGCAGAACCACCAGGCGGCGCGGCGCGTGCCGCCGCGCCTGCGCCGCTCCGTCTCACACCGGCCGGCCTCCACCGAGGCGGCGCTGAGCCACGAGGACCGCGAGGTGGCCGCCCTGTTCGGCGGCGCGCCGGCCCAGCCGCGCCGCCGGCCTCGCAGTCAGGTACGCCGCCGGGCCGCTGCCGCGGCACGCCGGCCGCGCAGCCAGGCGCAGAGCGGACGACACCAGCCGCCGGGCTCAGTGTTGCAGACCGGACGGGTGTTTATTTCTGATGGCATTGACCCACGCGAGTAATGATGCGTCTGTTTCGCGTACACGCAAACATGCACTCACGCATCGACCGTACACCAGAACTCGTGTGTTCACGTACTGTTGTTCGTAGTTGGTTACTTATACACGCTTTCTGATATCCACGATTGAAAAATCGGTGTAGTTGGAGCCCTTATCGCCATTGGAATGTTTCATTGCTGCTTCCCCGGCCTGGGTTTGTCCAAGTTGTCTCCAGACCAGATGAACAACACGTGGACTGGACCGCATGCAAGATGTGTTCTGCGTTCTGACTTGGTTTTCATCTAGCCAACGCCCTGTTGGTCAGTGACGTGTAAATTTACTTTGGACCACTGCTGCTGAGATTGTGCTTGCTTTCATGCTTCTGTCTATGCTTCCAAAAGCTGTGCACTGACCTGCCAAACTAATCCTGTGCCTCTGGTAGTGTCTGCTGGCGTATCTGACGGGCCCTGAACCCTCGTTGTCCGCCAGCGTGGCATCCCTTTGTCGCTCCCGGTGTCTTGTGCCGGCTGGCGGCGGCCGTCCCCCTGAGTGTGTCACCCTGCCGCCAGGTGTGGGAGGGCGCCGAGGACGTGGCGGCGGCCGTCCCCCTGAGAGTGTCACCCTGCCGCCAGGTGTGGGAGGGGCGCCGGGGACGTGGCGGCGGCCGTCCCCCTGAGTGTGTCACCCTGCCGCCAGGTGTGGGAGGGCGCCGGGGACGTGGCGGCGGCCGTCCCCCTGAGTGTGTCACCCTGCCGCCAGGTGTGGGAGGGCGCCGGGGACGTGGCGGCGGCCGTCCCCCTGAGTGTGTCACCCTGCCGCCAGGTGTGGGAGGGCGCCGGGGACGCGGCGGCGGCCGTCCCCCTGAGTGTGTCACCCTGCCGCCAGGTGTGGGAGGGCGCCGGGGACGCGGCGGCGGCCGTCCCCCTGAGTGTGTCACCCTGCCGCCAGGTGTGGGAGGGCGCCGGGGACGCGGCGGCGGCCGTCCCCCTGAGAGTGTCCCCCTGCCGCCAGGTGTGGGAGGGCGCCGGGGACGCGGCGGCGGCCGTCCCCCTGAGAGTGTCCCCCTGCCGCCAGGTGTGGGAGGGCGCCGGGGACGTGGCGGCGGCCGTCCCCCTGAGAGTGTCCCCCTGCCGCCAGGTGTGGGAGGGCGCCGGGGACGCGGCGGCGGCCGTCCCCCTGAGAGTGTCCCCCTGCCGCCAGGTGTGGGAGGGCGCCGGGGACGCGGCGGCGGCCGTCCCCCTGAGAGTGTCCCCCTGCCGCCAGGTGTGGGAGGGCGCCGGGGACGCGGCGGCGGCCGTCCCCCTGAGAGTGTCCCCCTGCCGCCAGGTGTGGGAGGGCGCCGGGGACGTGGCGGCGGCCGTCCCCCTGAGAGTGTCCTCCTGCCGCCAGGTGTGGGAGGGCGCCGGGGACGTGGCGGCGGCCGACTCGCGCCGCTGTCGCTCGGCCGCCGAGGTTGACTCCACCGCCGTCCAGCCGCCCCGCCCGGCCAGCGACAGCTCCAGCAAGCTCGACGATAACATCCACGTACGTGTCGTGTCTGCCGCCGGGGGCGCCACACGCAGCGGCCTGCTAGCCGCACGTCGCGTGGGACTGACACGGGAGTCATGGAAATCCGAGGGATGTGAATTAGCTTTGTGCTGGCTTAGAAACTAATGCCATGATGAACACATGTCGGTCGCTTTGTGCATTCGTTCACAGTAGGCCTTCTCTAGTCGCAAGAGCGTGCCTGGGTTATGCAGTGATGTTATATCATTCCCCTGCGTGGGCTGTGCGCCGGTCCGCACCGCTGATGTGTGTGCTGTCTGTGGCGGACATGTGGCCGCGAGTGTCGGAGTGTGCGCCCGGCCTTCCGCCTCCTCCGCCACCGGGCAGCGCGCGCGCGTGGGCGTGTGGGTGGATGGGTGGCGGGCCGGGCCCACCGTGTCGGGTGCGTGCCTCACCGGGTTCCGTGGGCCGGCAGCTGACCGAGGAGGGGTACGAGGGCGACGGTGACAACAACTCTGACTCGGAGCACGAGCCGGCCGAGCGTATCCTGCTGCCGGCCTTCTGGCTCATCCTGTACGTCTCGGAGGAGGCCGTCGACACGTTCTTCCACTGCAGGCGAGTGACGCTGCGGACCGGCGGCCGGACTGCCGGGTGCCGAGGACGCGGTGGTCTGAGTCCCGACGCCGCTGGGCTGTACGGGCGTGGCTGTAAGGCGCTGGGCGTTGCGGTTTAGTCAGGCAATCGCGTCAGTGCTTTTGTATATCAATAGCGTATGCGTTTTCGAATTCAGCACATCCGTGGGAGTGAAAATATTGCAGGTTGTTTACATTTTGTTGTCTAAACTAACCATGGTGTGTGCGTCCCCGGTTTTCTTAGAAGGCTATGTGTGTCGGCCAGCATGTTATGTTTGCACGCGCTCGGGTGCGGGCAATCCGCTCCCCCCCCCCCAAGTTTAAAAAAAAATAGCTTCCGAAGGGTGCGGCGTAGCATCGCCAAACTTTGCGTAGTTGTGGGCAATTTAGCAGCTCAGCATTGTGATAGGTAAATAAATAGCAGTCTTATCTGAAACGAAGATTTACCCTTTAAGGTTGCTGACCTCAGGCAGGTCAAAGTCAGACCGTGGTTGTCAGCGAAGGGAATACGCAGGGAATCGTTCAATCTTATGCGACAGGGGGGTGTTGGGCTAAGTCAGATACCTGTGAGATTTATATTGTGATGATTTCTTAGACAATTGGGCAATCGAATTTAGGATTGTGACTAATCCCATTGACCTTGGGTCAGCTACGAAGGTCAGACCGAGATAAAAACCAAGTCACTCTTTGACAACGCATATTGCTTTGCAGGGTACTTTTAGCGTTTATTTCGAATCTCTTGGTCACAGGGACATCAACAGACATATTATTTGAACTTCATGATGGTCAGAGGGGGTCACTGACTTACAATGACCCCAATGGACCTTTTGTTTTTAGGAGCATTCCGCCTAACGTAGTCCTTGCCCCCTATTTTTGTTGAAGCGTTATACCAAATTTCGAAGGTTTTTTGGCTCATTTACCCTCTGAAGGTCAAATAAGGTCACTGGCCCGTCATTAATATCAGTGACTTTTTGCCTAGAAGAAGTATGTGTAAAAAGTATGCGGATGAAATGTGGTCGCGTGACGTGACCTGAGGACACTTCGGACACCAGTGTGGAGTTTGATCTTATTTGACCATCTTTGACCTGGCGGTTATGACCTAGGGACCTCACGATTTGGCACAAGTGAGTTTACATGCGGGCATGTAACCTAACCTGTGAATTTGGTGACTCCAGGTATGTTGATTTTCGATATATTGGAGGGTCAAATTGCTCCTTCCCTCACCCCAACCGAGCGTCTCGCATTCAACCGGCCACCCGGGCGCATGCTACTGCGTCAGTGTGTTGTGCCATTCAATTGTCATCATCCTTTGCAGGTACCGACGTGAGGATGTCTGTGACAACAAAGCAATTCACGACCAGGTCATTGCCAAGATCAACCAGATATGCAAGGTGGTGAACCAGGTAGGTGGGCCCGTCTTCTGACCTTTCGGTCTCGCGCTAGTCGTGCACGGAAAGGCAGGGCACACGCGTGTGTTGGCCATACCGTTCACCAGCCCCCCCCCCCCCGCCCCACACACACGCGCACAAACGCATAAGGTTTCATTTACGGCGTTTCCCAGAGACAGGCCTTCGCCGTGTGTCGTCGTTCCACGCCGCTGTCGGACACAGCGGCGCTTGCTCTTGAGGTCCAAACGACGTGCTGCGGGCGGCGGATGGGACCGTGGTGTGGCTGTGATCTGCCCGCCAGTGGTGCTCCATGGCCCAGTGACGCCCCGCCAGCGGTGTCTGCTGTGTTCCCACTGTCCGGCGACGCCTCGCCAGCGGTGTCTGCTGCGTTCCCGCTGTCCGTTGACGCCTCGCCAGCGGTGTCTGCCGCGTCCCCGCTGTCTGGTGGTGACGCCTCGCCAGCGGTGTCTGCTGCGTCCCCGCTGTCCGGTGACGCCGGTCATGCCGCGAATGCGCTGACGCTGCGGCCGTCGCTGCGGCAGATGCTGCTGCTGCAGGAGCTGGAGAGCTCCCGCTTCTGCGACAACCTGCTGGAGCCGGAGTCGAGCGCCGACCTGTGGCAGGCGGACGAGCTGCATGGCCTGTCGGCCAGCTACAGCCGTCCCGGCGCCCACTCGCCCGATGGTCAGTAGGCCCCGGACCGTGTGTGTGTGTGGGTGTGGGTGTGGGCGTGTGGGTGGGTGTGCGTGTGCGTGCGCGTGCGTGCGTGCGTGCGTGCGTGCGCGCGCGTGTGCGTGCAGGTACCGGACCGAGTCTGCGTTGGAGAGCCGACCTCACATGGATGCGTGTATGCGCAGAGCCCAGGTGTGTACTGGCCATGTGCAATGCAGGTCGCGTCATTTGTAACTTAGATACGAGCGGTTCACCAGGGTTGCCTGAAGCCATCTGTGGTTCGTGGACTGGACGTTTGTCTTGACTTTGAAGCACTTGGTGCTCCAAGGTCAACAACCATGCTGCCCCAAGGCCATGGTGCTCCCAGTCCGCTGCCCTCGCCTATGCAGCCCGTGACTAGGGTTGTATCGGCGGCGCAGTCGTGCGGCAGCCGTGCCCGACAGCTGGTCCTTGTTGAGCCTCCGTGCCGTGCCGGCAGACCTCAACCGCCACTACCTGGAGGCCAACCTGAAGTTCCAGGCGGGCCACTTCGCCTGTCCGGTCACGTGGTGCGCCCAGTTCGCTCTGCACCCGCGCCTGCGCGGTCCGGCGCACGCGGCCGCGCCTGGGCTCGCCTACCTACGCCAGGCGCTCGAGACGTTCGCCGTCACCAACCGGCGCAACATGTTCGTCTTCAAGGACCCCAAGCTGGAGCAGGTGTTCTACCTCAGGTGAGAGAGCTGGAGCGCGGTGAGTGCGATTCGTGGGGGCAGGTGTCCAGGCAGACTGCGGAGTGTGTAACGCCCAGTGCCTGTGGGTCTAGCGACATAGTCACGCTCCTGGCTGCATGTGGTGTGATGTGCCACCATTGAGGCCCGGCCCTCTCGGAACAAACTACAGGCCAGTGCTCGCGCGTCTGGTAACTGTGTGTCGGTCTCGCTGACTGTCCGTGTGGCGCTGCGCCCTGCTGAGGCCTGTTCCCATGTGTGGGCAGGCTGCAGAAGTGCTGTGCGGCCAGTGCTCGCGCCGCTGGTGACAGTATGTCTCCTCCAGCTGTCTGTGTGGTGCTGCACCCTACTGAGGCCCGCTCCTCCTTGTGTGGGCAGACTGCAGGAGTGCTGTGCAGCCAGTGCTCGCGCCTCTGGTGACAGTATGTCTCCTCCTGCTGTCTGTGTGGTGCTGCGTCCTACTGAGGCCCGCTCCTCCTTGTGTGGGCAGACTGCAGGAGTGCTGCGCGGCCAGTGCTCGCGCCGCTGGTGACAGTATGTCTCCTCCAGCTGTCTGTGTGGTGCTGTGTCCTACTGAGGCACGCCCCTCCTTGTGTGGGCAGACTGCAGGAGTGCTGCGCGGCCAGTGCTCGCGCCGCTGGTGACAGTATGTCTCCTTCAGCTGTCTGTGTGGTGCTGCGTCCTACTGAGGCACGCCCCTCCTTGTGTGGGCAGACTGCAGGAGTGCTGTGCAGCCAGTGCTCGCGCCTCTGGTGACAGTGCGTCGGCCCTGTCCCTGGACGAGCGTCTCTCGCTGCAGCCTGGCAGACCCAGCATCACCAGTCTCAAAGACGAGGTGGGCAATCGCTCGCAGGCAGGCCGACGGATGAGGGGAAGGAATTCAGCGAGTTGCTGTCGGACAGCCTGTGGCGCACAGTTGTATGATAATTTCAACCGTATTAATATACGAATTTGCTATCGCGACGTGGGCTGATATTAAGGTCTGGTGGTTTTAACAGAGTACGTCCGGCGCAACATTAACATTGTGCTTAACATAACATTTACATAACATTAACATAACATTAACAACATTGTGCTTGTTGCGGAACTAGGAATGCTGATTCAACCATGTCACGGACACTGAATGCAGTGGGCAGCTCCCTCCCCCCCCCCCCCCTCTCCAATATCCGGGCGATAGTTGATATTTACCCAATGGTGGTGCTTTAGAAAAAAATGCAAAAATAGCATTTTCCGTCCCGCTGAGATACTGTCACTGAAACAAGTAAATGCTCGGCACTAATTGCTCTCATTCTGAAACCTGATATATGTTAATAAAGCCCACATTTTTTATCATATTTCAATTGGGTGTCTGCTAATATGCGCTTCAACCGTATTCGAGTTGGAGCTATCGAAGTTCCATGTCCCACGTTTGCGGGAGCTGCCCGCGAGATGCACGCGAGTTTCCTGGCAGATATGCACATCACTGTCTCATGCGTCACTGCCCAGACGACTGTCGTTCTCGTCTGCCCGTGAGTGTGGGCCCACGAGCTGAGCGTGCGCCCGTGCCGGTGTGTGCCACGCGGCGAAGGGCGCCGCTGACTGGTGGTGCGCTCCGCTTCGCAGCCGTCCCGGGGCCGCTGCACCTCCGTGGGCGAGCGGGAGACCAGCTCGCGAGCGGAGTCCGGCGAGGGCATCATGCTGATGGTGCACGGCATCACCGAGCCAGGTAACCCGCAGCGCTAGCTAACACGGCATCAGCGAGCAACGTAACCCGCAGCGCTAGCAAACAGGCATTACCGAGCCAGGTAACCCGCAGCGCTAGCAAACAGGTGCACGGCATCACCGAGTCAGGTAGCCTAGAGCGCTAGCCAACACGAAATCACCGAGCCAGGTAACCCGCAGCGCTAGCCACCAGCGCCGGGTGGGAGCGACTTTAACTCACGTCACTGGCGGAGGGCAGGAGGCGCCCCGCCCAGTGAGTCCCAGAGCTGGGCTGGAGCCGCCACGCGAAGATCTGCAGGCAGACCGGTCTCTCAGGAATCGAGCTATGCCCGGTTTGACCAGTTGAGGTCAAACAATGACATTCCGAATCTGATGGACCATAGTGCAAGCGAGCACAAAGCTGAAAATTTACCATTTTTGTTGGGAAGGACGACACATGTTGAGCCAAATAGGCACTGTGTCGTGCCCATCATCATATTTAGTGTCCAACTGTAGCCTGGGAACGATGTAAGGTCAGAGGCGGTAAGCGTTAGTCATCGACTCTATTGGACCATGACAGTGTTCTCATCCTAGCCAAAGTGGCTCGTGCGCCTGTAGATTATTACCTTATGCTGATTCCAGTTCCAAAAGTGTCATCTACTACCCATGAACAGCAAATGACCGGCCGTTGTCTTGTAAATGACTTTGCAAGCCCTTGGAGGCGGCTCATGGAGGCTCATGGATAAACTTATGCAATTGTTTTGTACACCAAAACATTGGTATACTTTTCAGGGAAAAGGACTGCTCCAGAAAACGAAATTTCTCTGTTGAGTAAACATGCTCCTTAACATGTGGGTATTTCATGGCGTCACCGTTCCTTGCACATTGATCGAGAGCCAGTTGACGGCCTAAAATCTGGACATCGGGCTCACGAATGCCAAATGCGAACGACTCGATCATTTACTGTGGCGTCATGGATGCCTGGGTGACCTTGAAATAGTCCCCGAAATGGTCTGCACATCTCCGTGGGCATGTTGCTCTGAAACTAGAGGGGTTTGGGTATAAAGAGGTGCAGGACTGTGAACTGCACCGAATGATCTTCAAGATGGCTATTTTAGTTCAAAACCCCATGCAAAAGTGAAACACTCCTTAACTTTGATTCTATGCATCTTAAGCACACATAAAATAGATACATTTTGGTCAGCCTTGTCCCAAATGCGATGCCGTGTCGGCCTGTGAGGCCGCTGATGATAGCGTCCCGACCGGCAGGCCCCAGCATTAAGGAGGATCTGGTGGAGCTGCTGTACAACCGGCTGGACGAGCGGCTTCTGGAGCTGTTCTCCAAGGCGCTGCTGCGAAACCCGCAGACCAAGCTGGCACCCGAGGACGTGCACTTCATCCAGCGGCCGGGGGCGCCGCCCGACCACAGCCTCAAGGTGACTATGTACCCGGCCACATCGTACGGACCACGGCGCCCGACAAGAGTGCCCAAGTGACGTACGTGAAATTGCAAATTGTGTCCGGTGACCACGGTCTCAAGGTGACCACATATCAGGCGAGCGTTAGAATACTCTCCCACACGGCGTCGGCGGTAGGCGGGTCCACTCCGAGGGTGTGCGCCGTTACGTATTGGTCAGCTGTAGGCCGGTGTTAGAATACTCTCCCACGCGGCGTCGGCAGAAGGCGGGTCCACTCCGAGGGTGTGCGCCGTCACGTATTGGTCAGCTGTAGGCCGGTGTTAGAATACTCTCCCACACGGCGTCGGCAGAAGGCGGGTCTACTCGGAGGGTGTGCGCCGTCACGTATTGGTCAGCTGTAGGCCAATGAGCGGGCGCCAGCGCCGGCGCCGATGTTGCACGTGCCCCCAGTGTGACGGCTGGGCGCTCTGTCGCAGTTCACCCTGCCGCCGTCGGCCGTGCCGCACCTCGACTCGGTGGTCGGCTACCTGCGCAACAACCTGCTGCAGCTGCTGCACCAGCCCAAGTACACCGACAGCCGTGAGGAGAACCACTTCCGGGTGAGTGGCGACCGCCCCCGGAGCCTGGTGGGGCAGAGCGGCCGAAGATGGGACGGCCACCGCCCTCCGGAGGCGTTGGTGGCCTGTTGAGACTGGGTTCACATCTGTTCCAACTCATTTCCGTACTGTGAACCAGACTGGGAAGGGATGTCGGTGTGTTCGACGTTTCGTAGTGTGTGAACGGGACCGGCACTGAGCATGCGGACACGCCCGCTAACGTCTGGGCGGTGCGCGCAGGACTGGGGCAGCAGCGGGGACTCGGACATGTTCCTATACCTGCCGTCGGAGAAGCACGGCGGCCGCGGCATGGCCTGCGTCTCCCTGTCGACGGTGCGGCCGTCGGCGCCGCCACCGCCGCCACCACTGCCCCTGCTGGAGGCCGCCGCAATAGAGTGGACGCCCGCTCAGTTCGAGGCGCTGACCAGCACCAAGCTGTACGACCCACAACGGGACGGTGAGCAGCGTGCGTGCGTCGGTACCTGGTCACGCTGGCTGAGTGACGTGCTGACCGAGGCAACCGGCGGGGATTTGCTGTGTGGCTTGAAGTGCGCCGACGGCATTAACAGCGCGTTGATACTGACAGCCGTGTCGTTGTCCGGGTGTAGTACTGCCTCGGATGTGTTGAGCTGACTGAAAGAGATCAGCTGCTGTAAGTTCATACATCTAGTGAGGAGATGTACACATACCAGTATCGTCAGTAACATGGAGACAGTTACCGCCTGACCGGGGGCGTTTAAACATCGGCTTCTGCCTTCTGGTACGGTGGCGCCGCCGTGCGTCCGACCCTGCGGTGATAAGCGGTTGGTGGGGTGATGATTAGAGGCCAGCATTTAACAAGCCCCGTTGAGTGTATTTCCCAACTTGCGTATGTGTCGCCAATGGCTTAGGATAACGGTGTGGGTGAATCGGAGAAAAGGGCTTTCGGAGACGTAAATTGTAATAACGCGTCAGAGTTGTGTTTGCTAACCGTGATCTTGGCGCAGCCAGCCGTGCTGGGTTGGACCGCCGCGTCCGCCGCCGCTGCCTTACCATGTGTATGCAGCTGACCCCTGAGGGGGCCCGGTCCTTCCTGGGCAGGTCCGGACGCCGTGCTGCTCCAGTTCAACATCTGGGAGAAGGGCCGTGCCAACCTGGCCTGGCTCGAGCCGCGCCTGCCCTCGGCCATCCGGTACGCGCTCTGGGACCGCTGCATGGTCTGCCACGTGCTGCCGCACGCGCCGCTGGAGGGCGCCGGCGGCCGCGATCTGGCGGCCGCACTGCGAGGTAAGTGGCGCGTGCCGCCGGCCGAGCCGGGCCCGCTGGGCTGGTGCTGGGCCCGCTGGGCTGGAGCCGGGCCCGCTGGGCTGGTGCTGGGCCCGCTGGGCTGGAGCCGGGCCCGCTGGGCTGGTGCTGGGCCCGCTGGGCTGGTGCTGGGCCCGCTGGGCTGGTGCTGGGCCCGCTGGGCTGGCGCCGGCCCTAGCGTCGGTTGGCCTGCCGCGGCAGCTGGGCGGCCAGCTCCTCTGATGTTTGTTTTTTTCGTGGTGGCTTATCTCCTCACAGATGTCGGCCGCGTTTGATTTTGTCTAGTCATGGGAAATGCTTGTCTGGTCCTAATTTATGAATGCTTCTGTTTTGCAATACCTGGCTCGTATCGCACATTTCTTGCACAGTTGTCAGTTCGGTTGCGGTCGTACCGCAGTTTTTTGCGATGATTATTGACTCCTCTCACCCACCCCCTCCTCCACCCACCGTATGTTCCACCGCACGGTCTGCCGTGTGGTCCCCACAGACCGCACGTGATCTGCGCCGCATACCCTGGGGTGGCGTTGGCTGCCGTGCGCTCGCGGCACCTCTGGTTGCCAAGCCCGCTTGCTTCGGCCGCTTCCTTGCCGGGCGCCGTGCTCCATCCGGCGACATTCCTCCCGAGCTTGCATGTTCTGGGACAGGTTAACCGGTGCCTGACACCCTCATCTCTCGGATTTGGACGACATTTTGTCTCAGGGGGGGGGGGGGGGGTAATCCACAGCGATGGAAGTGTCGGGAACAGTACCAAGTCTCTCGGTTCACACGTTTGAGAGTTATGGCCTCCGGCAGTTCCGTGTCACGTCGCTGCAGGGGCGTTTTCGACAGGAAATTTGTCCGCTGCGACGGACGGAAACTAGGCAAATCGACGTACCTACGGACCGAGTAAAATCTAATAAACGCACAAACGACACTCGCTACACCGCGGCGCATACATCTGTGGCAGTAAAATGGTGTCAGGTATGGAGAAGGCGTTGGGGGTTATGTCCCAAGTGATGTTGGCATTTGTCCCCACAACTTGAAAACCTGTTTCTATGTGTAGACCAGAATGGAATTACTCGATCGAAAAAATGGAGTGGCTGCCTTAGTCATCGAAAGCTATGACGTAAGCTTATAATTACGGCCCTAAGTAGTCATTAGATTTCGCGACATCACCTGGCTTTCGGCGGCGCAGCGGCGCCTGACTCCAGCTGCTCCGGCGTTTCTCGCTGGGGCGGGCGAGAGGACTGAGGGATGTAGGTCGGCCTCATGACAGACAACGGTATCTGCTGGGTGACTTTGTCGGTGATGAAGTGTGGCAGTGGACTTGTGTGTGCATTGTGAAACGCTAAAAACATCCACATTGCGCGCGCCCATTTCCGGAGACACAAAACCAGATAGAGGGATGGAGAGACACATACCGAACTTGAGCAAAACTTACTATTTTTCTTACAGAAGCGCAGCCCAGCAGCAAACAAGGCAAAAACAATCACATTAATACCGTACAGCTCTCTATTTCCGCTCTTTATATAGTCTACTTCCGCAGACTTGGGAACCACATGTGGCTGAGACTTTTCGCTACATCCCGCGGCCTGGTGGCGTTGGTGGTACTGTAAAAGGAGCACTGTTGACGAAAGGTCTGAGGCGACCAGATACTGGCCACATGTTATGGGCGTAGGTATTCTTTTGTCCTCGCGTGGGAGTTTGAAACCACCAGCAATCTTTGCTTGATAGAAAAGGGGAGGGGAGAAAGCTAGTGGCCCATGCTTCCTGCTTATGCACTAACGGAACTATTAGAGGCACCCAGCCATTCCTCGGGTCGGCTGATCAGCCTGCTTCAGATGCGTTCTGGTTAATACAATAAACCTAACAATCCGCGAACTGTCACGCGCGCCTGGTAACAATGTTCGGATTAGGTGTAGTACGCAGAGGTTGAAACTGGGGAGTTTAAAACGGCTTTCGTGTGAGCTATTGATTGGAACTTCCGTGGTTGGCTCTCTTTTTTTCTTCGAAGAAAAGAGCACTGTTTTTGACACACCGTCGCGAGGCTGTGTGGAGCCTGCTGTCGCCTGTGCGGTAAAAGCGTGTCAGGTTTCAAGAGGTCCGGTTTCGTACGGCTCTGCACATGTATGCACGTCAGGTCAGTCTGGTTCCTGACTGTTGGTGATTTTCTAAGTGTATATGTATATCCGTCCCGCACATGTAAATGCCGTGCGTATCAACCCATGGCCGTTATGAATGCATCCACATGGTTTACTTTCACATGAAAATGTCTTCAAAGACAAGTCAACATTAGAAAATACCCATGCAACCCAGGTTAACAAATTTGGCTAAGGCTTTACATGCTGAATGTAATCGCGCATTTTTTATGCATTTCGCGGCAGGTTGCATTGCATTTTCCTTGCATTGTTCTCTTTTTTGAGCTTGGTATGCCCTGCCAAGTGTACATTGTCACAGGCGTGTGCATCGTCCCTGAGAAACTCTGGCAGAACATGTCGTCAAAACTCGAGAGCTGAGGGTGTAACGCGGTCCTTCGGATCGGCCGATGCGTCCTGGAACACCCCGGCTCGCACGGCGCCACCAGCTCTCAGGCTGCGCACACTGTACACTGTAGGCCGCACTGGCTGTGGCCGGCCGGCGCTGTGGCCGCCGCTGCGCAGTAGTAACTGGCGCGCGGCTGCGCCCGGCCGGCAGGCGCGCCGCCGCCGCCGCCGCCGCCGCCGCCTCCGCTCCGCTCCATGTCGTTGTTTGAGTCGGCCGTCGGCCGGGGGCCGGCCGGCCAGGCGGACGCCGCTCCGGCCATCGTGCTGACGACGCCGCCGCCCGACCGTGAGTGGCATGACACCGCATGGGGCCGCAGCTGGCCGGCTAGTGGGGGCGGGCAGACCTCCGGCAAGCTCAGCACGCGGCGCCGGCCGACTGGTGAGGGGCGAACCAACCCTCGGCCAAGCTCAGCACGCGGCGCCGGCCGCTGCTGCTGCTCCGTCTGTGGGGGTGGGCGCGGGGCGGGCCGCGCGGTCCTGCTCTCAGTGCCCGGCTTGGTGTCCAGCTAGCAGGCGGCCGTGCGTCAGCTGTGCCGGTCTCTGTCAGTACTGCCAGGCATTGTTTAAGCCTTAGCGGTCCGCGTATGAGAGGCTGTAGCGGTCCGTGTCTGAGCTCTAGTGGTCCATGTCTGAGCTGTTGTGGTCCATGTCTGAGCTCTAGTGGTCCATGCCTGAGCTGTTGTGGTCCATGTCTGAGCTTTAGTGGTCCATGTCTGAGCTTTGGCGGTCCATGTTTCAGTTGTAGTGGTCCATGTTTGAGTTGTAGTGGTCTATGTCCAGGCTGTAGCGGTCCATGTTTGGGCTGCAATGGTCCGTGTCTGGGCTGCCCGGCCACGCCACTGACTGGAGCCCGGCCGAAGCGTGGACAATGTGTGATGGCTCGTTGGCTCGTAAGGCTGAGAGAGGTGCCACAGGTGCATCGGGTGTCGCTATTAAATCGTGCAAACATTTGTCCTCTGACTGTTGGTGTGCAACGCTTCATTGAAAGGCGACTGTGATAGGACTAGCCCGCCTGCGATGATCCGTTGGATGCAGCTGATAGGGACGGCAGTGATCCGAACGTGCGTAAGCCAGATAGCGGGTAGGGCAGCGCGTAAATCATGCGGTGCTCCCAAAATGTGAACGATGCGTGCAACGCATGCGGCACGCCATGTGCGCATCTCTCACTGCTGGAATAACGCCGCGTGGCTTGCGCGGCGTCCTCCGGGCTACCTGACGCACGCGCTCCGGGATCCATGGTCTCGAAGCTATGCACGTCTCCGTTGGTACTTTTAAACCTGGAGTGAGGTTTACGCCGCCGTCATCGCATGGTCTTGCTGGATGCATAAGAAAACGTGGTCGGTGCCACTGTTGGTCTGTGTTTAAAAAAACGCTCTTCACGCTCGTCGTGGCATGCCATAACAATATGTGCACGCGAGGAATTGTTTACTATCAGAAGTGCTGGTCTTAAATCCAGTAAACATTGTAAACGGTTAATGGAGAACAACAATGTCCGTAAAGCAATACCCCGTATATGTGTATGTCTGCTGCGGTGCGTCAATCAGCCTGTCTTAGTGAGGACTCCCGTTATTGATGTGACGGTTCTGTGCCCCACCAGTCTGTGAGTTTGCCTCAGTGAGGCCTCTTGTGATTGACGTGACGGTTCTGTGCCCCACCAGTCTGTGAGTTTGCCCCAGTGAGGCCTCTCGTGATTGATGTGACGGTTCTGTGCCCCACCAGTCTGTGAGCTTGCCCCAGTGAGGCCTGTCGTGGTTGATGTGACGGTTCTGTGCCCCACCAGTCTGTGAGCTTGCCCCAGTGAGGCCTGTCGTGGTTGATGTGACGGTTCTGTGCCCCACCAGTCTCTGAGCTCTGGCCTGGGTTAACACACAACACGCCTGGCACGGGCGATGGGTATGTAACAACTAACTGTCAGTCCAGACCTGTCTGGGACCCGGCGGGTCTCTGTGCTGTGGTGGACCGCTGACACCGCCCGGTCAACAGCGACACCACCCGGTCGGCAGTGACACTTCTGGGCGGTCACGGGGTGCGTCCTGGCTGGGCGGCTCGCTGGACTCTGTAGTGGACCGCTGACACCGCCCAGTCAGCAGCGACACCTCCGCGCGGTCACGGAGTGCGTCGCGGGCTGGACGGCTCGTTCGACACTCGCCCCAGCCGCCTCCCCCGGGGAAGTGCATGTAGCGAATGGCCGGCTAGCATCACCGACGGAGCCTGCCGAGCTATCAGGGTGCTGAGGGCGCAGCACCGCCGTAGGTGGGGTTGGCTCTCACAGGAGACGGGCTCTTCTGAGCGCTGCCGATGACGTGTCTGTCGTCCCCCGTCGTCCGCCCCCGGGAGCACGCACTCACCACCGACTAACGGGACACCGTCCGGGCGTGGCTGCTGCTGAGCAGCTACGCGTGCCTAGCGCAGCACACGGCCGTCCACACGGTCGCTGCAGGCTCCTGCCGGTCACCGCCAGCTGCAGCATTAAGGTCGCCGGTCCCCCCCGGCACCGGGAAATGCGTGCCCAGAGTGCCTAGGCGAGGCTGCGGCTGGTCTGGCGCTGGCTGGCGCTCGGCGGCGCAGCTGCTCGGCGGCGTCGCTGGCGCCTGGTGCCGGACCCGCCGGCCCGGCGTCGCTTCGGTCGTCCCCTGAGCTGACGGCCGTACCGTTCCAGCGGGCCGCGCGCCGGACGAGGCGGCCGGCTCCAGCCTGGCCCGCTTCCTGGACAGACGCATCTCGTCACCGGTGACCCAGCTTCAGGTCAGTCGGGGGCGAGCCCCGCGGGGCTGCAGCCGGCGGCTGTCGGCCGGGATGGCTCCGGACGGAGGCCAGCGCGCCCTGCTGGTGGGCCCTGATGGTCGGGCCTGCCGCTCAGGCCGGGCCCCTGTGACGCGCACCGGGCGGATCACGCGCCAGCTGAGCTGTCTGGCAGGCCGTCTGTGGCCCTGTGCTACAGACCACGCCACAGCCCGGCTTCGGTGTCTTGCGCCGATGTCTTTTTATGCTCAAAGCACGATGTGTAGCTTGTGCGACCCAGCATTTCCAGGATTTCATTGCCGAAGTCCTCACCTTGTGTTTATGATGCTGCCTCAGACGTGTGCTCTCATCGAACGGAATCAAATGTAATCCCAGAATCGATTCCCTGTTGCTGGACTTTGATTCCGCTTACTTTCCACTATTTATTCAGCGATTTATTTTAGTAATGTTCAGAATTCATTTTATAATGTCCAGAATCAGATACAAAACGTGTCAGATTCAGATTGGGACTCAGGCTCAATTTTACCATAAACGAAAATTTTAACATTCATGTTTGTTTTAGCAAGTTCGGGATTCAACCCAAGTGGCGGAATCCATTTCACCCAGCCGGTACCAAGCACTGGTCTGGATGCTGCGCATGCAGTGTTTTTTCTCGAATAATCCAAAAAATCCAGACTTCTCAAGGCACTTCCGGATCGTGCCATTTCCAATAGTGTCGAATAGACGATTTTCTCTCCCGGCACATCAAATGAGATGCCTTTATTGATGCCGCTGTTTGGTAAAGGTCTTTGGTAAAGTTCATCTTTGCTCGCTGGGCAAATGTGGACTGGTTGTCGACATCGTTCACAGCTAACTACGACAAACATCCGTGCTGTTCGTGCATTTGAGGGGCGTTGCATTCAGAACTATGCACAGCTGACTAGCACAGCTAGCCGCGTCAGTTATCCGTGCTTGTGGATCTGGCGGGGGTGACATGCAAGATCACTTGCCTCGTCTTTCCTTGAGAAGCGACCAAAAGTCTTTCGAGCCGCGCTATATGACTGGACAAATTATCCAAAACATTCGTGTTCATTTCTTGCCAGCATAGCCACGGCTCCCTCCGCATATATATATATATATATATATATATATATATATATATATATATATATATGTCTACACATATACATATATTTATATTTATGTACATATATATTTATACAAACTGATAGCATACGGAATAAGCTTTCATTCTACCCGCAGATAGTGCACTTCCCTATCTATCTAGAATAGCTTTGTCTGCACATGATACGGGCCATGCTCTGTTGGCAACTTTGTGCGTTGTTTCGGTATCGTGGACCATCGGGGCTCTCAGTGGCAATGTCTGTTATCACCTATCATCCTGGCATGCATATTTCTAAAACTTACATGGTGCTACTTGGTTTTATTTGCATGGATTAGCCCGTCTCATAGTTTGCATCTCGACTGAATGTCACGCCTTTGAAAGAGATCCGAGAACTCTACCTGGCGTGGGCACCACGTACGTAATACCTTCTGATTGTGATGGCTGTCCTGGTGTCTGATCTCAATGGCCATCACTGTCTGATCCGTGTGTTTGAGCCGTGCCTGCTGCGTTCTGGTCTGCGCGCAGCAGGAGCGTCGGCGCAGCGTCGCCAGCTCTGCTCCCCTGGACGGCTCGCCGCTGTCGCTGGTAACTATGCCGGCTTGGCACGTGTGGAGCGCGCTGCACCTGCTGCACCAGTCGCTGCCGCCGCCGCCTCCGCTGTTTGCATGCACAGTGCTACCGCCTCCGGCTTGCGCGGGCAGTACTGCTGTCTGGATGTTGACCTGACTGCAAGCTTCCGAAGGCTTCCAGACTGGTCTCTGTAGGCTTTGTAGTGCTACGGCTATGGCTCATTGATGAAGGAGCCATGCCCCGTCTGAGTTGAACTGGACCCGGGATATGTATTGGTTGAACTTGGGAATTGGTTGTGGGTTTTTTCATCTTCCCCGCTGCGTAGTGCATACTTCCCTGGTCATGACTGCTGATTGTGGAATGCAATTGCTCGTCAATCGCTTGCTTTCAAACAGGCTCACAATGTTTAACGCATTTTTCACTAAGATGTGGATGCACACGAAAAATTATGTATTGCTGCCATCATTACCGGATGTGTGTGAAGGCGCTGGGCCTACCAAAAAATCATTTTTTGCTAGTTGTGGGGCACTTTGCGGCGGCTTACTTTCGTGATTCATGGGATGACGTTCTCGGTAACAAATTACAGCGTCACATTTCTGCAGGGTGTTAGCCTCAACACTGACCCCATTGGGAGCCGAGTACTACCTGGTATTTGTCATTTTCATAACGACAACGTTTTGTTACCTGACGTTGCGGTGAAGGACAGAAGGCAAAGGTGTTGATGTCATTTATTGTTCGTGATGTGCTGAGGTTGATGAACTTCTCTTGGACTCTGAATGTTCTGGTGTTGAAAAAAATGAATGAAATGAAAAAATGAATGGATGTTCTTTTTAGATCACTAATGCCGCATATGATGTATTACTTTGTTAAGTTGCCAGTTGTGATCCCACGCGTGACATGATGGCCCAGAAGTGAGCCGATTATGTTTTTTTCAGCAAGCAAAGTCCTAGCGAATGTAATGAAAGGAATTAAAATATTTTTTTTTAATGTGGAAACCAGTAGGACTCCCACGCGGTAGTGTATGAAATGCTCCCAAATAATTTCTAGAGGCTGAATCATGGCTGGCAGACACGATTGCACTGCACGATTTCGGATATTTATCGCTCGCTTTTGTGAACGTCCTGTAATTGGAGTGCATTCTATGTGAAAATCGTCATTTAAAGTGAGCTGATTTCCTGCTGTTGATTGCCGCCTTTAACGCCCAACCTCTTAGTTTGTGCGACTACTGGTCTATTCCCACTGCATCACGGCATTGTGTATGCTGCCGTTGCCAGCAAGGCAAACAGTGTGCTGCCGCAGCTGCGCCGGTGCGGGAGTTCCACTGGCGTGGTGTGGCGTGTGTTTGCTGCCGCAGCTGCGCCGGTGCGGGAGTGCCATTGGCGTGGTGTGGTGCGTGCCGCTGGCCTGCATTGGCGGGGCTCAGCGTCGCGTGTCTGCCCTATGTGGTATCGAGGACGACACTAACAAACTCCGCACCGACTGTGCATGATGGCCCTGGGCGGCTGGAATGCCGAGGGAGATGTGGTTGTGTTCTTGCGGAAGGTGCTTAGCTGTTTGGCTAATGGCGCTCGTGCGATGCATTTCCTGTACCACTGGTGACACAACTCCTCGAGCTTGTGCGCTGTCGGCTTTGTGGGCAGCAAATGATAATCACCTACCGGCAGTGCACCAGGAGTAGCTGGAAAAACAGTTGACGACTGAAAGCTTTCGTAAAGGGATCTCAGTATGAACGATGCTGACTGGACCCGCCGTTAACATTCATATTGCAATCACTTGCGCCTGTGGCCAACCTCCGTAGAGCCGTCCCAATCATTCCTAGTGGTCATGATCAGGAGGCATCTTCAGTAGGGATGGCGTGATCGCTTGGCCACTATCATGCGTGATAGTTTTCAGCCCTAACATCCCTAGCGGTAGACCAGGCCGAACCGTGCGACATTCTCGAACAAACCGGCTTTGGTCATCTCCCATTTTAACGAGGTGATGTTTGCAATGCTGTAGGTTAGTGATTATTGTTTGTCTACCCAAGGTCCAAAATTTGCGTGTTCTTCAACATATATTGGTCATATGCGTCGTGCAGTGCACATCCATCAATGTCCGCCGCGCTCAGCGGCTTCAACCGCGTGCATGTCGCGCAGGACGCGCCGTTGGGCTCGGGCCAGTCCACCCCGCGCACCGCGGGGGAGGCCACGCCACTGCGCTCCATGTACGGTGACGACCTGCGCCGGTGGCTGGAGTTCGGAAGCGATCTGAGCGTGCCCAACCTGCGGCGCCACGCAGTCCAGCTGAGCAACAGGTCAGACACCGCCTCGCCCCGGCCGGGAGGGAGCGGCGCTCGGGGCAGGCCGAGCGACGGCGGCCGGCCAGACGGCGTCGCTGACGACCCAATGTCAGGGTGACGTCTGTGGCGAGAGCAGCGGGGTTGGCTGGCCGCAGTCGCGGTGCGGCATTGGTGACGCGTCTCAATGGTGCGGCTGGCAGCGAGGCCCTCACCCGCCGGTTCGCGCCGTCACGTAGATAACCGGAACAGTGTCGGCTCCTGGTACAGCTGACCACGCTGCACAGTTCCCTTGCACTAGACTGTCGACCCACTGTGCGTTAGCCTGCTGTCGGCGCCAGCCTCCGGCCACCAGCGCCAGCCGGCAGCCGTTGTGAGCCGGTCGGCCGGCGTGACCGGCAGGTACACGGTGGGCGCGTTCCTGTCGGGCCTGATGCGGGTGGTGCAGGAGGAGTGCCCTTCGCTAAGCTGCCACCTGTGCCGCGCCACCGAGGCCGGCCCGCACGTGCTCTGCGACGTGGCAGAGGTGGACGGCGACAACTGCGACGGACTGATCCTGGTCGGCCACGGATACAGAGACGACTGTGCGTACCAGCTGCCGCCCGACCTCGGCCACCGGCCGGCCGCGTACCGAGAAACGCTGGCGTCGGCAGCATTCGGTGGTCATGAGCTGTTGACATACTGATAGCGTTACTGCTGGGACAGAGCTGGCGCCATGTGAACGGTCGAGACATTTGCTAATACGAGACGAAACTTGTAAGAATGTGTACGCCTGCAAAGAAAGAAACATCTCCGATACGTTTTATGGCATGGTTGATCATTCCACTGCGGCTGAGTTTCACCGTTAATGTGTCATACTGGGGTGACTTCTGCTCCAACCAGCATCCAGGGGCTGTCCGTCCACCGCTGCCGCCTCCATTAAGGGGGCGCTTGTGGGCGGCAGCTCGCGCCGTGACGGGTTCGCTCTCTGTGTGCGGCAGACGCTGCGCGTTGGCGCACCGTCTAACGGGATCGCTCTCTGTGTGCGGCAGACGCCGCGCGGTGGCGCAAGGTCTGACGGGCTCGCTCTCTGTGTGCGGTAGACGCGCGCGCTGTGGCGCACCGTCTGAGCTTCAGCGGCCAGCTGCAGGGCTCGGGCTCTACCGAGGGCGGCGCGGCGCAGTGTTCGTCTGTGCCGCCGTCGCCCGGTCCGGCCAGCGCCGGCCTGGTGTTCCGCTCGCCCGGGGAGACGGCTGGCTCGGCCGGCCCACCGCCGCCCCGACAGAAGCTGGCCTGGGCGCGCGTCCATGACAAACAGGTGGGCGCCAGCCTCGGCGGCAGGTGGTTGCCGACCGACGCTGGGAGGTGGGAGGTGGGCGCCGGCGGGATTTGGGCACCAACCGCCGCTGGGAGGTGGGAGGTGGGCACCGACCGCCGCTGGGAGGTGGGAGGTGGGCACCGACCGCCGCTGGGAGGTGGGAGGTGGGCGCCGACCACCGCTGGGAGGTGGGAGGTGGGTGCCGGCGGGAGGTGGGCGCCGACCACCGCTGGGAGGTGGGAGGTGAGCACCGACCGCCGCTGGGAGGTGGGAGGTGGGTGCCGGCGGGAGGTGGGCGCCGACCACCGCTGGGAGGTGGGAGGTGGGTGCCGGCGGGAGGTGGGCGCCGACCACCGCTGGGAGGTAGGAGATGGGCGCTGGCGGGATGTGGGCGCTGACCGCCGCTGGGAGGTGGGAGGTGGGCGCTGGCGGGATGTGGGCGCTGACCGCCGCTGGGAGGTAGGAGATGGGCGCTGGCGGGATGTGGGCGCTGACCGCCGCTGGGAGGTGGGAGGTGGGTGCCGGCGGGAGGTGGGCGCCGACCACCGCTGGGAGGTGGGAGGTGGGTGCCGGCGGGAGGTGGGCGCCGACCACCGCTGGGAGGTAGGAGATGGGCGCTGGCGGGATGTGGGCGCTGACCGCCGCTGGGAGGTGGGAGGTGGGCGCTGACCCGGCGGTCATGGCACGGGACGGGTGTTTGCCAGGCGTGCTTGTGCTCCGCGTATAGCCTGTGAGGGCCACCGAAAAATGTCGGGGAGGAGTCTCCTGTGGCCGTTCAGTACGACGGCGATGGTCTACATAATCTATAGCTGACTTGCGTGCCCGGAAGCGGCATGTCTCACTTCCATTGCAGAACCTCTGCATCGCGACAGTTGCCCACACACGTCGGGCACCTACAGTAAGGAGATCGTTGGCACCACCGCGTTCTGCTTGCTGTGGGCCACCAGCGGACGGCACCGGCCGGTCGACACTGGCCGTCTACCCACCGTCTGTGGGCTGGTGTTGGCCCGATGCTGTGATGACGGCTGGCCTCGCTGTTCATGCCGGCGGCGTCAGCTGTGCCCGTCCAGCGGACCACCGCCGTCCGCTGCCCACTGACCCGCACCCCCGCCCAGGTGGAGCTGTACACCTACAACTGGCCCAAGGAGAAGTGGGAGCACCTGCACCACAAGAGCTCGGACCTCTGTCAGTGGACCAACGCGCGCTGCTCCCTGCTGCACTCAATCGTTGCGCAGAAGCTGGGCCTGTTTCATCACCAGCCGTTCACCAGGCGTCACGACCAGTCCACCGACCAGGTACGGCTATATCACCAGTTCACCGACCAGGTACGGCTATATGCCAGTCCATCGACCAGGTACGGCTATATCACCAGTCCACCGACCAGGTACTGCTATATCACCAGTCCACCGACCAGGTACGGCTATATCACCAGTCCACCGACCAGGACGGCTATATCACCAGTCTACCGACCAGGTACGGCTATATCACCAGCCCATCGACAAGGCGTACGTCGAGCCATGGACCCACTGTCGTCTGGTGCCCTGGTGGTGTGCAAAACATATCAACTACCCGCCAGATCTATCCTATACAGCTGCTCGTCTAGGTCGATATATTTCGCTGCGCATTTTGGTCATTTAAGTGTGGTCATATTGCGCCCATGTGCTTCAATGCGAGGTCACAGCCGGCTTGGTCGCTCCCGACGGGACATAACGCGCGGACCGGCCGTGCGCAGGGGACCAACATCTACCAGAACCAGATGTCGCACATCGTGCAGCTGATCCGGCAGGCGGCGCCACCGTCGCAGCCGGCGGGGCCGCACCGGCCCGGCGGCGGTCGGACCAGGCTCTTCACCGAGACGCTGCGGGACTGCAAGCCGGGCCCGCTGCCGCCGCCCGGCCCGGCCGCCGACGCCGTGTGCCGCCACGGCCAGCAGCTGACCGAGGTGTACCGCGTCAACAGGAAGGGAGGTCAGTGCAGCGAGCGGAGGGCGGCGGCCGGGGGATCGCCTTTGAACGCGCTGATGGGTCTGACGATGGTGGCCGAGTGCACGGCGAGGGGTCGTTTACATTGCCACGTGCCGTCAAATGTGACTGGTTTGCTTAGTAGTTTGAGAAAGAAGCAACTAAGTCTAGCTTGGCTAGTCCAAACTGCTCCGACCGACAGCCCCGCCGTCTGTGTGTGCACAGACGAACAGAAGAAGTTGTACCACCAGTGCCAGACGCTGGAGTCGCTCGACAAGGACTCGACCATGGAGAGTTTCGTGCGTCTGCTGAAGGGCTCCGGCCGTCTGCTGCACTTCTGCTTCACGCCGCTACTGCTGCTGCCGTCCTGGCGCTGGCAGACGGCCGTCACGCGCGACCAGGCGCTGCTGACGGCGCGCGAGCTGGCGGCGGCGAGCGCGGCGCGCGCCGGCCGGCCGCCGCCGCGCGTGCGCCACCCCTCCGAGACGTCGTGCCGCTCTGGTGGCCGGCCGTCTCCCCGCCTGCGCCGCCAGGCGGCCGACGAGCGCTGGCACGAGACCCTCTGCACGCTGCTGCTCGGCGAGTACCTGCAGTACCTGCAGAAGATGGGCTTCCTGCCGCTGCAGTACGGCCTGAAGGGGCCGCGCCGGCCGGAGGCGGCCGAGCCGGCCGTCGTCGCATACCTGTACAGGGTGATCCTGGGCGGCGGCGGCTACCTGCTCTTCCAGATCGGCGTCGAGGAGCCCTTCTTCTACGTCAAGCTGTACGCGCTGGAGGGGCTGCGCGTGCGGCTGCGCGGCCGCGCGGCGCCCATCAACCCACAGGTCAGCCGCCGACGGGGGGCGGGGCGACACGCCGCGCTCTCTGCCGCTGGCGGCGGCTGGGTCAGCCGCGGCATGTAACGCCGGGTACTGTGAGGGTTTTGCTGTACTTTGCGGTGGGGTAACGCTTCATTTCACGAGCTCATTTGTAGTATGTTGTGCTGCCCCCCTCCCCCGTGACATTCGAAGAGGTGGCGCTGCCTCACGGGTGCCTCTCCGTGTCCAACCGCTCGTTCGGCTGCCAGTCTGGCCGGCTGCCGGCCGCTGGTCTGACGCCGGCCGCTGTCCGGGCAGATGGTGCAGAGCTACCTGGCCGATTGTGACGACATCGGCCGCTGGTCTGACGCCGGCCGCTGTCCGGGCAGATGGTGCAGAGCTACCTGGCCGAGTGTGACGACATCCGGGCGCACACCCACCTGCACTCGTACATGCACGACTACCACCTCCGCATGATGCAGCAGTACGTCGGCGGGCGGCCGCTGCTACTCCGCCAGGGCCTGCACATCATCTCCTTCCTGGAGGACTTCTACAACTACTACCCCAAGGGGCCGACGCACGCGCGCAACTTCATGGCCACAGGTGGGACGGCCGGCCGTGCGGCACGCGCTCGGCTGTGTGGTGTCGCTGTGTCCGCTCGTGGGTATGGCCCGGGGCGTGATGTGCTCTGCCCAGTGCACCGGTGCCAGTGCCGGAGCACCGAGGCTGCATCGTCGCCACCAGCGGGCTCGCCGACATGAGGTTTGGGTTTGATGGTGATGACGCGCCGGTGTGTGGGCCGTAACGCCGTCCGCGCCGCCGCCAGGCTCGGTCACGTTCGAGGAGCAGACCTCCACCACACCGGACCAGCTGTACAACTACCTGCTGACGCACGAGAAGCGCTACAAGATGCGCGTGCTGCGGATGATCCCGCTGTTCGAGGACAGCGGCGAGGAGACGGTGAGTGATGCCGCGTGGAGCCGGCTCTCAGCAGAGAATGGGCTTGCGAAAGGCCGGCCCACCGGGAGAGAGGTCGGTGTTTGGTTTGGTGTCAATCTGGCGTGATGTGCGCCGGGCGCCACTAGCGCCACGGCTACCGAGCGCTAGCGCGGCGGCTAGTGCCGAGAGTGAGAGTCAGTGATATATCCGCGCACGCATGCGACACACCTCCGTGTCATTTGCGTTGAAACCGAACATGGCACGGTCGATAGGACCATGATGACACGGGTGTACAGCGTGTGATTGCGTGTGATCGTGTCACTGTGAGTGGTGACGGACTGGTGCCATGAAGGACAGTGAGGAGCACGTAGCGCGCCTAACGGTGCTGCTCTAGCGGCACTCGGAGATGGCCGCCCAGGCCCAACAGGAGGCCTCGCAGCGTGACGCGCGACTGAAGGCGGTGTTGGAGCGTGCTCTGACGCAGAAGGGTCTAGCAGCTCCGCCGCCGGTCGACGCCGACGCAGTCGTGCAGGCTGCTGCTGCCGCCGCACCCGCATGTCTCTCAGCCGGTGCCATCTACGCGCTGCACCTGACATCGGAGGCGTCGCTGAGGGGGGTTTGAGAGTGGCGGCAGAAAATGTGCGATTATCGGCTGCTCACCCGGCTCGACTCAATGCCGGTCGGGGAGCGGAGGGCCGTATTAGCTAGTGAGACGGCTAGTATGAACAGTGCCGCGCTGCGAGATGAAACTGTTACTGTGGGAAGGCTATCCGCTTGTCGGCAGCAGCAGCAGCAGTGCAGAACGTATCCGCGGACTATTTTCACGTGGCTAGCTAGACGTATCTCGTGGATGTGGACCGACTGTCGGGCTGGCTGTACATCACCGTGTGCCCGCGGACGGCATCAGCAAACCATCTGACCAAACAGCTCCGCACGCTGTCTGCGATCACTGGTGTTCCGGCGGTGCTGCGGACTGACGGCGGACCGCAGATCGCATCCTCGACGCGGCGCCGGTTCCTGGAGCGGTGGGGAGTTCATCATGAGATGTCGCCTCCCAGATATCCACGCTCGAATGGACATGCCGAAGCCGCCGTGAAAGCGGTAAAAAAGGTTGTCAGTGCCGCGTCAGCCGGGGGCCGCCTGAGCGACGAACAGCTCGATCGCGGTCTGCTCGAGCTGCGCAAAACACCGCGGGCCGACGGTCGGTCGCCTGCACAGGTCCTTTTCGGCCACACGCTGCGGTCAGGTTCGGTGCCTATGCACCACCGTGCCTGCGCCGCGGAGTGGCAGCGGGCAGCCGGCCAGCGCGATGAAAGGGCCGCCAAGATTGCAGAGGACGTTGGACATCGACACGACCTGCGATCCCGTTCACTCTCAGCCCTGCGGCTCGGCGGCAGCGTGGACGTTCAGAACGCCGAGACTCGTCGCTGGGACCGCCCTGGTGTCATCGTCAGTATCGGCCGGAGCGGGCGGATCTGGTGGCGGAACAGGCGGTTCCTGCGGCCCCGTCGCCCACTGCAGGCGAGCCCCGGACCTCAGAGCACGCCGGGCGGCGCGGCCGCCGATGTGCCGCCGAGCACGCCATGTGGTGCTATGCAGCCGGCCGCCGCCCAGGTGCCGCCTGCCCCACCCGCGGAGCCGCCGCTCCGCCGTGGCGTCCGCGATCGGCGCACTCCGCAGCGCCTTACCGTCCGCGGGGGTGGTCAGATTTACTAAAGTAGATTCGTGTGTTCATCGCAGATTTCGTCGAGTTCATTTCCTTTCGGTGTGTTTAAAAGTGATGGTATAATCACTTAGGGGGAGGTGTTTGGTTTGGTGTCAATCCGGTCTGACGAGCGCCGGGTGCCACTAGCGTCGAGAGTGAGAGTCAGCGATATATCCGCGCACGCACGCGACGCACCTTCGTGTCATTACATTGAAACCGAACAGTCGGCTCGCGCAAGCCCGGCCCCCCGGAGAGAGGCTGCGGGCCTGTCGGCTTGTATGGGCTTGTGGGGTGCACTAGGCGTGGGCTGGTCTGGAGCTTCACGCCAGCCTGGTGAACTTTGCAGTCCAATATCTCTGTATAATCTTGGCGTGCCACGCTGCCTGGGCGCTGTCCGTCCTGAGTCTTTCTCCGGTCCGACCGGCATCTGACGGCGGCCGCCCTCTCTGGCCGGCGCCGCGCAGACCGAGGACGAGTACGTGCTGGTGCAGCTGAACCAGCGCGAGGTGCGGCGGGCCGAGCCGGCGCAGCAGCCGGTGGTGTACGACCTGGCGCTGGTCGTCTCCCGCGACTTGGCCGACCCGGCCGCCGACACCCGGCTCCGGCTCAAGTTCTACGTGCTCATGACCAGCAGGTGCGTGCCGCCGGCGGCAACGCAGGATGTGGCGGTGCCGTCCCGCCGCCTGCCGGAGCCGGCTGGGCGGCCACCATGTTGTGGCGTCATGTCATCGTAGCGCATGGAATTCTCTGTTCCGTGTGCGTGATACTGAGCTATCGAACACGGACGACTTGGAAGTGTATTAAGTTGCAGCAATCGTATTTTCAAACGGACA
Source organism: Pollicipes pollicipes (assembly GCF_011947565.3). Lineage (NCBI taxonomy): Eukaryota > Metazoa > Arthropoda > Thecostraca > Pollicipedomorpha > Pollicipedidae > Pollicipes > Pollicipes pollicipes. The sequence continues at coordinate 38,161,685 of NW_023597054.1, read as the reverse complement.
TGCGTTACCTGTTTGCTTGATTTCCCACATTGGTTTCCTTTTTTCCAAGCATATTACTGATAGTCATACTAACACCCGTATGGCATAATTGTGTGCAGCTGTCAGACATGGTGCTCTCAGAGACCGCTGCATGACGAGTCAGCAGGGTCCCCGGACTTGAAATGAGTATCTAATACAATACACTGTCTTCAGGGACATCTATCCCAAGGTGTTCATCGAGAGGAAGTTCGAGAACTACCGGCGCGTGGATACGGCACCCGGCGTCCTGGCCGACCCGCCGACGGCCCCCTCCTCCGGTCAGTCTCTCACCGCTCAACTTCCCCCCTCTCCGGTCAGTGTCGCCCCTCCTCCCCTCTGCCTCATCCTCCGGTCAGTATCGCTCTCCCCCGCCCCTCCCGCTCCGCTGTGTGCGTCTCTCTTCCTCTCCTCTCTCGCTCTCACCCTCTCTCTCTTTCTTTGTCAAATCGCCTCTGGCTGTGTGTGCTCTGCTGCCTGACAGAGCGGCCCTACCCTCGGCGCTGCTTGTATGGAGCTCTCTGGCTGTGTTGCCATGCTCTCTGCTCCGTCTCACATAACGCCTCTGCCACTAATCCGATGGGTCAGGGCCCTTTACTCTGTACATTCGCTCCCCCACTCGGCGCCCCTGCTCATGAAGGTCAGTCAGAGCCCAGTCCGGGTTCCCCCGCCCCGTCCCGTCACACAACGCTACGGTCCGTCGTTAGGAGGCTGTGCGGTACCTTCCGGCGTGCTCGCTGTAACTTCTCACCCTCTCACTCTTCTGACGGCTCCACTGGGCCGATACGGATGGCTGCCTTGCTCGCCGCGTTTCCGCCAGCCGTCATCTGGCGGACCGTTGGCTGGGGTCGCTGGTGGGGGCCGACGGTGCGGGGACACGAGACAGCCGGCTCCTCCGCAGCGGAGAGGTCCGCAGCACCGCTCCATAACCTATCCCCGTGCCTTCCTCGGTCGGTGTTGTGGCGCGCGCTGACTGCCTGTGCGGTGTCGCGGCATGCTACTGGGGTGTGCGGTGGTAGAAGCTAGCCGCGGCATGTCTATGTTAGCGTCTCTGCCTGGCAGCAGCGCCTTGCCGGCTATAGTCGGTCGGTGTTTGCCGCGTCGGTGTAGCTGCCACTGTCGTAGCTCACAGCATTTGAGCATTGTGTAGGTGAAGGACCACCGACTGTCGCTGGTGTGGCGTGGCCTCAGTCTGTGCCAGTGGTGTGTGCGTGGTTGCGGCGGTGTACGGTCGGTAGCCTCGTGCGGTGATGGCGCCGGGCCGGCCCAGTCACCGGCGCTGGTGCTGTCTCTTCGCAGGCTCGGTGGTAGTCCGCGATCGCCGCTCGCAGAGGTCCGGTGAGTTCCCCGGCCCCGCCTGCCCGAGCCGGCTCCCGCCCTCGTGCTCGCCCCTCATTACTGACGTGATTAGATAAGACGCCGCCGGAAAATTTGAATCGTGTGAGGTTATCGTTCATACATCGTCACTTCTTTTGTTCAGGCCGTCCGTGTCGCGAGTTCATCCCGTCTGATGGTGGTCAGGGGCGCGTCCCTCCCTGTTTCCATGCGAGTCCATCCCGTCTGACGGTAGTTGATGTCAATCCTGTGTGGTTCCGCGTGAGTCCAGCCATTCACCGTCTCTCCGTCGAATCCGCAGAGACGAGTGGCACTAGCAGCGAAGACGCCACCGGCACCAGCAGCTCCGGCAGCGGCTTCTTCAGCTCGTACAGCACTCTCAGGTGAGTCCGCACGGTCGCTGCTTTGGTCCGCATCGGCTCAAGGCTCCCGTGGAGAAAGCGTGTGGCCTTATGAATTGCTGAGCTTTTTGAAAATATTCGTTGGATCTGTTTTGTCTTATCATATCACAACGCATGTAATTGCCGTGCCGATGATCTTGGCTTTTCCCCCACGTCGACTGATGTGGGGAAAAGTGCCGTGCCGTGCCGTGCTGATGATCACAACATTTTCCCCACAGGCAAAAAAAAACTGGCGAATCGCGTTGGTGATGAGTCTCTGATCCACGCCTTGTCGCCTTGACACCGGCCTTCTGCCGCAGGCCCGAGTCGGTGCACTACCTGGGCTACTTTTCGTCGCACGAGCAGTACATGCAGGTGGTGCTGGCCGACGAGGTGGAGCGGGTGCGCCGGCGGATCCTGGAGGTGGTGGGCCGGGCCAAGGTCCACTGCAGGTACGTCAGCCGGCCGTTGGTGCGGCAAGTACAGGCGCCACCCGTCGCTGTATATGGGTTCAGTCACGCCGTTGGCGCGAGGCCGTCATTGTGTGCAGGGTGCACCAGTCCGGTCTGTCGCGTCGCCCGTTACGGCTGTCGTTCTCTCGGTCGGCTCCGCCCAGTGATGGCGCGCCGAGCGGCGGTGCCCGGGAGCCGGAGCGTGCCCGCCCAGCACGCTCCGGCTGGGCGGAGCGTGCTGGGAGAGCATAGAGACCAGAGAGAGCATACGTCCTCGCTGGCCCGCCCAGCCGCCTCTGTTCGCCGCTGTGCTGTTTGTTTGGGTGTGGGTTTAGGTATGTGGGTGTGGCCTCCTCTGTTCGCCGCCGTGCTGGTTGTGTGGGTGTGGGTTTAGGCGTGTGTGTGTGTGGCCGACTCTGACCGGCGCCGCTGTGCTGGTTGCAGCCAGGCGGACGCGTTCACCAGGTAACCGAGAGCGTATTGCGCGCTGCCCCTCCCCATCCCCCTGCGCGGCAGACTCGGACGTCCGGTGATGGACGGACAGCCGTCCAGACAGCCACGCTGGCACCCGGCGTCTTGGCCGCAGCCTAGCTGTTCGCGATGTCGTGCAGTTGTCTCCGCATGCTAGCACAGTCATTGTGGTTTGTTGACGCACACACCGTGGCGGGGCGTCCCGGCGGCGGCCCCGTGTACTGTACACCTTCGTCTGAGCCCTGTCGTACTCCAGTTCCACTGCATGGCCTCCCACGCAGAGGCTACCAGGTCACTGCATCGCACGCTTACGGGAAATACCGCCAGTTATGGAGGACAGCGTCACATTTCGGCTCAAGGTCGCGTGTTTGTCCGGCGGACGGAGCTGTGAGCCTCGCAGGCGCCTAACCTGTTGCCCGGGTTGAAACTAAAGCCGCCGAGCAGAAACTTCTATGGCATATGCATTTAGCCCTGACAGGAATGTGTTTGTTTCATTTGTATCTGAGGCTCGTTAGAACTAACGTTAGCCGTGTTTGAGCCACTTTATGTTTGCTGATTTTGAATCATGTTTAAACTGTAGATGCGCGGGCGAATTGCGTGCCTTTTAAGAAAAGCGCGCGGTCGGCAAAAAGTGCATGTTAGCAATATAAAACTGATGATAGCTTACCCATCCACTTCAGCACGTGCGTTTAATGTTGCTAGCCGTTTAAAAATGTGTGTGGGTTATGCAGCCGCTTAGCTAATGCATAAGTTATGCGCCTGCCCACCTGCCGTGAGACCAGTCTGCACTTTGCATCGTGGGTTTCGTCTTTGCACTGCGTTGATGGGGTAGTGATAAGCATTAAATTATCAAGTACAGTTTTATTTACCGCAAGCGTGAATGCGAGCGATGAATTACTGTTGTCTATTTCACAAACCGTGATCTGCTTATGAATGAGCTTAAGTTTCCGAGGTATGCGCAGTCAAATGCGCATGCATTCATCGTTTTATTTGTTGGGCTGTGATGAGCTCTCTATCCGTCTTTGAACGCCCGCGCGGCGACACTGCACTAGTGGCGCTGGGGCTGAAGCGGGACGGTTCTGTTTCAGACGAGACTCACTCTGGCAGCGGCTCAGGGAGGAGGACGAACGGACCCGCGGCTCGGTATGTGTTGTAAGACCATGGCCGCCTGGGACGCCGCTGGTGCCTGTGGCTAAGACCATGGCGCCGGCGCCGCTGGTATCTGTGGCTCTCCTGGGGGACGCCGCTGGTGTCTGGCTCTCCTGGGGGCGCCGCTGGTATCTGTGGCCCTCCTGGGGACGCCGCTGGTATCTGTGGCTCTCCTGGGGGACGCCGCTGGTGTCTGGCTCTCCTGGGGGCGCCGCTGGTATCTGGGGCCCTCCTGGGGACGCCGCTGGTGTCTGGCTCTCCTGGGGGCGCCGCTGGTGTTTGTGGCCCTCATAAGGGGAGTCCACTTCACTGGCCTCCGCGTGTTGTCTCAGGCCGGTTTTGTGTTTGGGTTGTAGCAGGGAAGCGTTGTGGGTGCTGGCTCGATTTCGCACATGCATGGACCAGGCCGATCTGGAATTCGGGAGTGTGCATCCTCTCTGCCACTGCGTTACCGTTCCTGCCTTCACTAGTGGGATCCAGCTGCAAGCGCTGGGCGCTGGGGGCCGCCGCTCCGCCCTGCCCCTCCGTCAGCGACCGAACAGACACACTGATGAGCGGGGTCACGAACGGAGCGCTGCCGTCTATGCCCCGCTCCTTCCCGCCTCTCCTTCAGCGACCGGACAGACACACTGATGAGCGGGGTCACGAACGGAGCGCTGCCGTCCATGCCCCGCTCCTTCCTGCCTCTCCTTCAGCGGCCGGACACACGCCCTGTTGAGCGGGGTCAGGAGCGGACCCGTTTCTCCTTCAGCGGCCGGACAGACGCCCTGATGAGCTGGGTCACGAACGGAGCGCTGCCGTCCATGCCCCGCTCCTTCCTGCCTCTCCTTCAGCGGCCGGATAGACGCCCTGTTGAGCGGGGTCACGAGCGGAGCGCTGCCGGCCGTGTGCCACTCCTTCCTGTTTCTCCTTCAGCGGCCGGACAGACGCCCTGTTGAGCGGGGTCAGGAGCGGAGCGCTGCCGGCCGTGTGCTGTTCCTTCCCGTTTCTCCTTCAGCGGCCGGACGGACGGCCTGTTGAGCGGGGTCACGGGCGGAGCGCTACCGGCTGTGCGCCGCACCGGCTCGCCGGACCAGGAGCGCCACGGTGACAGCGGCCGCCCGGTCTGTGTTGCAGTCGGCAGGCGGGCTGAGCTGTGCCGAGATGACGGAGCTGCTGACGCTGGTCTGCTGCCAGCCGCTAGAGGACATCGACCCCAGGCTGAGCCCGCTGGTGCAGCAGCCGCTCAGCTGGTACTCGGGTCTCATCCGCACGCTCACGCACAAGTACTCGGACTCGCATCGGTCAGTGGCGCGGCCCGGCCCGCTCCCTCCAGCTCACGCTCGGTGGACTCAGGCTGGCGGCGGTCCACAGCCCGGTCCCTCGGCGGCCCGTGTCTCACTCTCCAGCTCACGCTCAGGGGGACTCCGGCTGGCGGTGGTCCACAGCCCGGTCCCTCGGCGGCCCGTGTCTCACTCTCCAGCTCACGCTCGGGGGACTCCGGCTGGCGGCGGTCCACGACCCGGTCCCTTGGCGGCCCGTGTCTCACTCTCCAGCTCACGCTCAGGGGACTCGGGCTGACAGCGGTCCACGGCCCTCGGCGGTCCATGTCTCACTCTCCAGCTGGCGTATGATCTTGGCTGCTGTCTCAGCTCCGGCGCTCTCCAAGCCTGCCTAGTGTTCGGTACCGCAGACTCCAGCTACTCAGTGCTCTCCCGTGCTCTGAACGCCGGGTGCTGGGCGGCTCGCCCGCCCTCTGGCCGCGCGCCGTGACCGCTGGCACGAGCCGGCCCCGCCGGCCGCGCAGCGCCGCTGGAATGTAACGCACCCCACCCGGCTCGGCAGCTACTACCAGTCGGAGTCGGGCTCGCTGCGCTACCTGGTGGTCATCCTGCCGGCCGAGTCCAGCGCGCTGTTCGTGCTCACCGTGGACTCGGAGTCCGCTCACCGCACGGCGGTGAGAGGGGCTCTCACCTGGTGGTGTCGGGCTAGACGCTAGAGTCGGACGACACGCGGCTGGTGGCGTGTCTTCGATGTGCGCGATGGATGCTTGATGGAGCCGTGATATTTATTGAGGTGATATTTCTGCCTTACAGCCTTTTAAGCCATCTTTGTAGACCTGTGTGCGGTTTTTGTGTGGGTGATAGGTGGACGTGCTATTTGTAAATAATGTTAGAATATTATTGGAATTCGAATGTTACCTCGCTAATATCACAATATGGTGTGAGAGCTTAGCATACAGTTGCTTTACTGAAAGCTATGAAAGCACGCACGGTGGGCATACGAGACTGCAGCCCTTGGTTGGCAGGTCAAACACCCCTAGAGGTGCTTTCGAACGAAGCGACCAAAGCTGCTCCAGCTTAAATGTATCTCAGAACAGACAGCGCATCAATGGTTTTGATATCTCACAGCACTTACGGTTGTGAAGCAACGCGTTAGTCTGCGGAGAACACGGAGATCCCGGAAACCAGAGGCATCTAGATACTGACCTGGCCCTCCGTACCAGTGTCCCGGGTGCGTCGCTACCTTGAAACTGTAGCCAGGGCCGTGCGGCGGGTGTGGGCTGCTCCAGGGCTGTGTGTCGGTTGTGGCCCGGCGCTCCTGGTACCGGTCGCCTGACGCAGCCTGACGTGGCTCTCATGTTACCGACAGCACCTGAGCCTGGTGACGAGAGAGCCGAGTCTGGGCGAGCCTTCGGACGCGCCGTCTCCGTCCGCTTCGGACGGCGATCTGCTGCTGCGCCGACTCACCGAGCAGTTCGTCAACTGCTGCTGCTATCAGATGTGGGCCAGCTTCGTCCAGTAGCGGCCGACGCTGGCCGCTGGCCGCTGACCGCTCGCGCTCGCGGGGCTCGCGGGGCTCGCGCTCTTCCCCGATGTCGGCGGCCGGGCACGTGCTCCCTGCCGTCGGATCGGCACGGCAACTGGTCACGTGATGGAGCTCCAGGTGGAGGCCTTGCCGCGTCGGCTGGTCACGTGGTGTGGTGGTGGGGTGAAGCTCAGCCGTTTCAGTGGGTCACGTGACGCAGGTTTGCCTGTGCCGGATGCTGGGGGCGGCCCCTGCCCTGAGCTTCGAGTAATCGGTGTGCCACAGTGGCCGCTCTGGCGTGGCTTCAGAGCAGCAAGTCTTTGTTATTAGTTCGTTTGGGGTTTGCATGCTACTGTTGATTTTTCTTGGCGAGAGGGGGCACAAACCATTGTTGGAGGCAGAATTACTAACTGCTCGGCTACCTTTCGGCCAGTGAGTGGCCCCGTGGAAGTTCTGTGGTCGTGAGGCGCTGTGCTGTGATCTTGCCTCACTGTGACGCGTCGGATCAGGTAACGAGAAAGTGTAGCAAGGGAGACATTGGTGCGAATTCCTTCTCTTGCGTATATGTATGCGGCTCTGCCGGGCGCTGGTGGATTACGTGTTGCGGGTTGTGCCTATCGAGCTTGCTTTTGTACGCCATCGAGTGTGGGTTGTAGCCGGAATACTTAAACCGTGCCTTGTCATCCATCTCGGCGTCGCGATTTGTGGGACTCAAACAAATGTAACGGTGTGCCTATATTGTAAAAAGAACACAGTTGAAGGGTTATGGTCGTGCTGCGCCGATCGCTGCGCACTGACGTCGACTACCGCGCCGGCTGTTGTGATACGGTATTGGACGGCGTGGATGTCGGGTGTGCTGGTGCCGCCAGCGATGTGACCCGGATGACCCGTTGGCGGAAGCGGCGCTGATGCTCTGCTGACCTCCAGCGCTCAGTGTGACCTGTGCAATGAACTGGCATGAGCGTGAGCTTGGGCATGAGCTGTGCCACGCCCTGTGTGCCACTCCCGCCTGGGCTGTCTGGCGGCGTCGTATGCTCCCGCGTATGGGCGCTATTTGGCCGGACATTTTTACTCGTGACGATGCCAGTACAGTGTCCGGCTGATTCCCAGTTCATGCAGTGTCCTGCTAATCGCCATATACACGATGTTGCATGGTGGGTGTGGTTGTGTGCTCTGGCGCCAGACGGGAAGAAGGGCCTGCAGAAAGACCAAGGCGGTGCCCTAGCACTTTTTTTTTAGCTGAGGCGTTAGACTGTTCCCGATGCGGAGAGACGCCTGAGGCTCCATGTCGTCCCGACCAGTCTGGAAAGCTCCCTGCAGTATGAGCGGGTGACGAGAAGCCTTCGATTCCAATTTCGATAGCGGACGGGATCTTTCCAGTCTGCTCCTTTAAAAACATCGCCTACGAGGTTACTGCGGAGCGGAGACCGTACGGAACACTTCTAACACCGCTCCTGCCTACCGTTTGAGCTCGGTTAGCCAACGAGGTTACCGTGAAGCCAAGACCGTGCATGGCACTCCTGACACCGCTCCTGCCTACCGTTTGAGCTCTGTCGAGCCCGTCGAATCCGATTTGGGGGAAAGTCGGCCCATGTCGTTACTTTTCGAAAATATAATAGCACTGTTGTGATTACAATGCATGCGGTCTACCTGAGCAGTACGCATGCGTCCCATGTCGTGCACCGCTTCCAATCACAGCAGCCTCGCACTCGCAGAACTGGGGCACCACCTGTCGGACACTGCTGGCGTCTGCCGCGGCCGCACGGGGTTAGCGTGCTCACAGGTCGGCGAATAGCCCCAGACTAGGAGCCCCGCCCTGGACACGCCGATGGCGAGTCCTGGGGTAACCTAGGGGTACCCTAGGTGGTTCAACTCTTGGCAGGCTCCTCCCGCACTCCACCCGGTCTCACGAAGTCGCATCTCTGCAAGGCTGCATTGCTGCGCTGAACGCGCTGCTTCAATGCTAGAAAACGGCGACCAGATCATAAACTCTTGCATATGGCCATAAATCTGGCAGCCTAAGATTCAACCATCTACGACGCATATGTGCCGTATCCCTGCGCTCTGCGATCTTGTGATCGGCGCGCATCTGCGGGAACAAGCTTCACGTGTTTTGTCCGCAGCCTACAGACAGGCTGCATGTTTACAGGGAGTTGGGTCACGTAGCTTCTAAGTTGCGTGTTACTTAGTCTTGCTCACCAATCGTACTGTAAACGCGGTTCTGAATTGGTAACCGCTGATCAAGGTACTGGCTACAGGTAAGATGCATGGGTAAGATCAACTGAAAGGAGTCAGGTGCTGAATATGATGGACCACCGGTGCAGGGCGGCCTCTATGCAACCATGCAATGTTATTTGCTCCATGCTATTGGACCGTAGACAGATAAAGTCTTATGGTGTTTCATATGTTGTTTTAATTTTGATAAGCCCATTGCTGTATGCTGCCATAATGTTCCGTAATTATTCTAATGAAATTATAACTGCAGAGCATCATAGGTGTACCATGAACATCACAACAAAAATTTCAGTGCATGTATGCAGTAAATATGAGTGGTTAGTTTGGGACATGTTCACCACAAAGTTTGGGGCATAAGGGAGTCCATGTTTTGGAAACTGATATTGGGGAAAATGCTATAAAAGTCATGTTAATTAATCAGATAATTTTTTTCTGACTTGATGAGGTCTGAATTTTGTGCACACAACATAAGGGCTAAGCACACTAAGGCCATGCATGAGGCTGGTGCAGGTCATGTATTTTTTATTGATGGGAGTTGGGGGTCAGGGTGTACTTTCCTACCTAACGTTAGAAAAAATCATTGTACACCATTTGTCGTGTTTAAGGCAGGACATATCATAAATAATCACAGAACAGGTAGATTCATGCTCTTACCTTCAAATTTTTTTATAATTACGATGGCGAGCTCCCGGGCGCCACACACACAGCAGCCACGACACCAGCACCATTACTGCGCGAGGTCACAACATTACTGCGTATCAAGCAGCATCAAGAACCATAAAAATGTAGGGGGCCAAGGTAACAAGAATCATTTAAAATTGATCCTCAACACCAAGGGGACGATGGGTTGCAGGGGGATTGGGTGGGGAATGTAAAGCAAAATGAGAACATGGCGGCTAAATAAAAGCTCACTATACGGCACCTACATATGGCATGGAACATGGACACCAATGGGATGCTGGGTTGAGGGGGACATAGGGTGGGGAGGTTAGGTTAGGTTAGGTTGGGTTAGGTTAGGATAGGTTAGGTTTGGCTCAGTTCAGTTTGGTTTGGTTTGGTTCATTGGGTTGGGTTGGGTTGGGTTGGGTTGGGTTGGGTTGGGTTGGGTTGGGTTGGGTTGGGTTGGGTTGGGTTGGGTTAGGTTAGGTTAGGTTAGGTTAGCTTAGGTTCTGGTCTATTCTCAGTTAGGTTAGGTTAGGTTAGGTTAGGTTAGGTTGGGTTGGTTGGGTTGGGTTGGGTTGGGTTGGGTTAGTTAGGTTAGTTTAGGTTAGGTTAGGTTAGGTTAGGTTAGGTTAGGTTAGCTTAGCTTAGCTTAGCTTAGCTTAGCTTAGGTTCTGGTCTATTCTCAGTTAGGTTAGGTTAGGTTAGGTTAGGTTAGGTTAGGTTAGGTTAGGTTAGGTTAGGTTAGGTTAGGTTAGGTTAGGTGAGGTTAGGTTAGGTTAGGTTAGGTTAGGTTAGGTTAGGTTAGGTTAGGTTAGGTTAGGTTAGGTTAGGTTAGGTTAGGTTAGGTTAGGTTAGGTTAGGTTAGGTTAGGTTAGGTTAGGTTAGGTTAGGTTAGGTTAGGTTCTGGACTATTCTGACCTGTGTGTTTCGTAAACGTACCTAAACGCTATAAGAAGCGATTTTGATTATTTTTATGGCTCTTGATAAGCAGGAATATCGTACTTACGCAACAACGCAGAAACGGTGCTTTGGAGTCGAGGTGGTGCGGTGCGATGCGTGCGTCGCTCGGGAGCTCGCTATCGTATTTATTAAAATTCGAGGGTAGGAGCATGATTTTACTTGTTTTGAGATTATTTACGATATGTTCCGCCTTAAACACGACAATTGGTCTACCTTGGTCCCGTACATTTTGTATAGTTCTTGGTAAGCAGAAATATTGTATTTACGCAACGGCAACGCAGAAACGGCGCTGGGGAGTCCAGGCGGTGCGGTGCGGGCGGCGCTCGGGAACTCGCCATCGTAGTTATTGAAATTCGAAGGTAGGGGCATGATTCTACCTGTTTTGAGATTATTTTCGATATGTGCCGCCTTAAACACGACGAATGGTGTGCAATGATTTTGTCTAACGTTAGGTAGGAAAGTACACCTACACCGAGTTGGGTAAGCTTTCATGATTTATACTGTGTTTGGAATTGGTTCCTGTGCCTTTGGGCTGTGATAGCTTGGCATATAGTGCACATAGCATGTAGTACTTGCTGCCCTCCCTCGTGAATAGGCACTCACTTGTGCTGGAATTTCAGGACCAGATAACATGAGTCCTCTTCATATTGAAACACCAGCACTGTTGTCACCTTCTCTGACAAGACTGGCTGGGAGGCATGTCTATCTGAAACTGGAGAATCTGCAACCTTCTGGCTCATTCAAGCTCAGAGGCATTGGCTGTCTGTGTGAGGAGGTAATGTTCTGTTATCCATCTAAAACACCATAGGTAATTGGTAGCAAAGAATAAAGTTCGATTGGTGTGGTGTTAAAACACTTTCCATTAGCCAATATGAAGTGGAATCAAAAGGAGATGAAGGTATTCATGAACTGTGCATCTCTTGTGTGCATGTTTGGATCACCTGCCTGTGAAATGAGGCAAAGTGATGCCTTTGTCTCTGTAAAGCTGAAAATGCTTTAAATTTTGGTGGTGTGTAATTGTGGTGTTTTAGTTTGCATTTTAGAGTATGTATCTGAAGCAATACCAAACCTGGAAAAACTAGCTTCCTGGACACTCTGTCCCGGTCTCTGTTATCTGGGAGGCCATCTGTTCATCTCCATGAAATTTGTGTCTTGTTTCCACCCAGTCCTGCCTGCTTCTCAGTTGGCCATCCCTCTATGGGTCATGCTGCTAGCTGTACCCCAGTGAATGTGGTGCTGGCTGACAGGCTCGGGCCGCTGGCTGCTCAGAGATCATCTCCTCGTCGGGCGGTAACGCCGGCCTGGCCGCGGCGTACGCGGCGCGCACACTCGGCATGGCTTGCACTGTGTACACGCCCCACTCCACACCAGCCCTGCTGGTGGACAAACTGCGGAACGAAGGCGCCGACGTGCAGGTCAGGTCAGAATCCCCTGACATCGCAGGTCAGAAGCCTCCTGACCTGATCTTGGGATAAGAGACTGCCTGATCTGGAATATCAGGGGCCTCTGGCATGGGGAGCATTAGAACTCCTGAACTCACGGCGGGAATAATTCGCCTCCCAGCTGATGAAGTTCTCTGGAACTCTGTGTAGAACATTGTCCAGCTAACTGGCATGAGGTGTGTCCTCCATGGTTGACGGTTTCACTTTGCTGTGGACGAGACCTTTGCCTTGTGGTGTGGATATAAATATTGTATGGGAAAAAATTAACACTAGCATCCGTTAAGATGATTCCAAAACTATCCGAAAATTGGAAATGTCTCTTTTAGGTCGTACATAGCAAAGAGATAATGTAAGTCCTTTCCATGACTTGTTGTGGTGGCATCTGGTTTGATAATCTTTCATTGATGACAAACTGGGGAATTTTTGGCTCACTGGACGTCACCTTTCCAGATAGTCGGCAAGAACTGGAACGAGGCGAACGAGGTAGCCGTTGAACGCGCCCAGCGTCCCGGCTGCTGGTTCGTCCACCCCTACGAGCACCCGTCCATCTGGTGAGAGCGCCCCACATGGTGTGGCGGCGAGCCCTCTGGTGGGCGGCGGGGCGGCTGTGGAATACGTGGCATCGGACCCCTATGGTAGCCTTATGTTAGGAAACATCAGCCGCTGGATACCCGCGCTCCGGTCTGCGGGGGAGGGTGGTCGGGACGCCGGGGACTCGACCTGCGATGTGTCGACGGGGGAGGGTGGTCTGGACGCTGGGGACTCGACCTGCGATGTGTCGGGGGAGGTGGTCTGACGCCGAGGACTCGACCTGCGATGTGTCGGCGGGAGGGTGGTCTGGACGCCGAGGACTCGACCTGCGATGTGTCGACGGGGGAGGGTGGTCGGGACGCCGGGGATTCGACCTGCGATGTGTCGACGGGGGAGGGTGGTCTGGATGCTGGGGACTCGACCTGCCATGTGTCGGCGGGGAGGGTGGTCTGGACGCCGAGGACTCGACCTGCGATGTGTCGGCGGGGAGGGTGGTCTGGACGCCGAGGACTCGACCTGCGATGTGTCGGCGGGGGAGGGTGGTCTGGACGCCGAGGACTCGACCTGCGATGTGTCGGCGGGGAGGGTGGTCTGGACGCCGAGGACTCGACCTGCGATGTGTCGGCGGGGAGGGTGGTCGGGACGCCGAGGACTCGACCTGCCATGTGTCGGCGGGGCGGGGTCGGTACGACCTTGCGCTTGTGATCCCTTTGCCGTAGAGGTGGTCTGGGGAGGGGGGGGGGGGGGGCGTGGGATGCATCAGGCCTGGGCGGGCCGGTGCCCCGCTGCGTAGAAGTGGTGTGGGGTTGTAGGATGCAGCAGGTCCGGACAGCAGGTGCCCCGTTGCGTAAGTTGGTCTGGTGGGGGGATGGGATGCATCAGGTCCGAGCGGGCCGGTGCCCGGCTGTGCAGTCAGGCCGGTGCCCGGCTGTGCGCGGGCAGACTTCTGACCAGGTTGGGCCGACCGAGCGCTGCGGCGCGGCCGGAGCGCCCCGGCCGTGTGGCGGAGCGCTGACCCTCTCGCCCTGCCGCCGACAGGAGGGGCCACTCGACGCTGGTGGATGAGCTGCACCGTCAGCTGGCCGCGCCGCCCGCCGCCGTCATCCTGTCGGTCGGCGGCGGCGGACTGGCCAACGGCGTTATTGAGGGACTCGAGAGGGTCGGTGCGTCGCGTGGTCTCATGACCATCCACCAGTTAAAGTCCCGCGTGTTTCGCGACAGACACAGTCCACAGCTGAATGTGTCGTCGTCCAGCCTACGCTAGCGAGGCCATTTGGCTGTTCATTTCCTGAACCACGCCTTGTCATCGGAGATTGACGTTTCTTGCAGTTTGCAAAGGCACGTGTCATTGAATTCGGATCTATCATTACCATATGGCAGGCATCAGCAATGTGTCTCTGACCCATCGTATTCTTCACCGCCCTTCTGTCCGCTGGCCTGTCTCACTGTCGGTCATAACTCTCTGTGTCCAGGCTGGTCCGACGTACCCGTGGTCGCGATGGAGACGGAGGGCGCCGATTGCTTCAGCAAAGCGCTGGAGGCCGGGAAGCCGGTGGTCTTGAGTGGTATCACCAGGTGAGTCTGGCCGCCGCCAGCTGCACCAGGCTATGGAAGGTTTGGCCGGACCCCGCGCTCGCGCCCTCGCTCCGTCGGACTAGCGGCATTCGTTCTAGAGCGCCGGTGACGTCATAAGCGGCTATCGCGATATGCTATTGCCGGTTACTTGGAGGGAATAGTTCGCCTGTGTGTTGAGTTTTTAACTGAAAAAACAACTGCTGCTGAGATCAAGAAGTCATGTTTCAAACGGGTTGGTTGGAAAGCTGGCTACTGCGGTAGAGCAGGTCTTGTTGGTTATCGGTGGGGCTCGTGAGGCCAGGCGGGTGTTGTAGAGAAGGATATGACTGGATGACTTATAAGCCGTCTTTACGAAAGTGTCCACGTATTGTAGGCTGCGGTTGAAGGTTCCCGCAGGCTGCTTTGACAAAACAACACTGGATCCTGGTTTCCACTTGTTCCTTTAAGAAAAAAAGCTAGGGATTCAGATTCTTGATGCTCTTTTGACACACCAAGACCCTGGATCATGGTTTTCTCTGGTTCTGTGGACAAAGCCAAACTCATGACCCTGTTTCCTTCTGGTTCTTATGATGAGACAGGACCGCAGATCCTGGTTCTCGCTGATTCTTTCGGCAAGCAAAACCATGGATCCTGGTCGCCTTTGGCCCATTCAACAACACCAAACCCTGGGTCCTGGTTCCCACTGGTCCCTTCGAGGACGTTGGTCACCTGAATGACCTACATACTTTTGCTTTCAACAAGCAGTTAAAAATCATCCTCCGCAGGCACGTAAAGCAGTCGGCGTGTCCGATACCACCACTACAACTAATGAGGCGTTACTGTTAGTTGAAGAGCGTTTTCCAACATGTATAGTGGGGTAGTAGACAGCTGAAGCAATGTAATTATTATTCCGGGATAAACTAAACTGGGAGAACTTCCAGTGCCCCTGTTGTCTTATGTTAACAAATAGTGAATTGGCTCTGTATTATCTGTATGTTGTGTTCATGTTGTTCTCATTTGTCAAACTTGTAAGTTCCCATCAAAATGCACCCTCCTTAATATCAAAACCAGATGTGCTCATGTCCGCATTTTAGAGGCAGCCACCAGACGGCGTCAGAAATCAAGGCCGTATAGCAGATGAGATGGATGAGAACGCCTGGGATGAGACATAAGTCAGATATTGAATACTGTTAGAACCAGAGCGATGTCGCTAGTATGGATCGGTGAACTGGTCATTGTCCCTGAATTCGTTGGCCCCGAGGAATGAATGTAAAGCTCCAGAGCGAATGTAAAACAATGGCAACTTGATTTTCGTTGTGAGTTGTCATACTTAATGCTCTATTTAACACAGCACTGATAGCTGTATACCTAATAAAGAGGAGAAAGGGTATGGAGATGCAGTAATATTTCCGTACATGCCTTCGTACAAAAGGGTTCACGCAAGAGGGTGTTATGTACAGCATTCGATCACGATGAGAGAGAGCTGTGCGTCTCGTGGGGTTGGAAGGAGGACACACCACAGGGGTGCCACTCACCACGCCCCCGACTGTCACTGGTGGGGCTCTGCACGCGGCCATGTGCCCCCCCCCCCCTCCCCCCCCCCCCGTCCCGACAGCGACCGCGACTGGCGGGCTCCGACCCCGATCACGTGTCCCCCGTCGCCGCTCGTCACCACCTCCGGCCAAAACACACGCTGTCCGGCGACGCGGGTGTCACCAAAACAACAGATGGCGGCATTGAGCTCCGATGCGGGGACAAAAACCAGCTGCCGCCATCTCAGCCTGCAAAACCAGAGCCGACCTGGTTTTGATGCACTGCCCGCGCCGTGCCATTTTTACTCAATAGGGGTACCGCTGGAGCCATGCCGCCACGGCTGGAGCTTTGTATCTGTCTGGAAGGCCCTTCACAAGGCTTGTCTTGACCCCTTCAGTATTTGAGCCAAAGCCCCCAAAAGCTATCAAACCCGCTAAACATAGCAATTCTTAATGTTTTGGGGGAATCGGTCCGCTCTTCTCTCCTCGCAAGACATTTTGTGACGCTCCGTTGATCCGTGCTGCCACACAAATACAGTACCGGTTTGTTACATGACGCAGCTATGCGGTACATCGCTGCCTTTTGTATTCATCATGACGCGCGCCGTTGCCTACCCTTCTACGGAGCGTCAGCGACCTCAGAGGTCACATTAGCGATCAGGAGCCATGTCACAGCCTGAGCCCGACATGGGCTGTCTTCGAAGGTTACGCTTCCGCTGCCGCGCTGGGCTGCTCCATGACGTAAATTTTCTGTTGCTTAGCTTACTGAACGTTCTAGTCGGGCGGATCGAAACGCTCATCTGGTGACGTCACATTGTCTGACTGGTGACGCCACACCCTGACTGGGGTCACGGGATGGCGCCCTGCTGGCTCGAGATTCATCCCTCACCCAGTCTGGGCTCCGGATGGGGACGGGGGGGGGGGGGGCTTGCGGTGGAGAGACGGCGCGTGCCGTGCGGTGACCGCGGGCCCCGTTCCACGCCGTGCCAGGCCGTCGGGGTCTGGTGCGGTGCACGTTGTTGCATGGACGGCTCCTCTGACTCATTTGGGCCTCTCGGTCAGACGCGCACCGGGCGCTGGCCTGTGTCCAGGTCAGACGCGCACCGGGCGCTGACCTGTGTCCAGGTCAGACCCGCACCGGGCGCTGGCCTGTGTCGCTGTCGGACCCGCGCTCGCCTGTGTCATTGTTGGACCCGCGGTTGCCTGTGGCACAGTCAGACCCGCGATCGCCTGTGTCACTGTCGAACCCGCGCTCGCCTGTGGCACAGTCAGACCCACGCTTGCCTGTGTCACAGTCAGACCCGCGCTCGCCTGTGTCACTGTCGAACTGGCGCTCGCCTGTGTCACTGTCGAACCCGCGCTCGCCTGTGGTACAGCCAGACCCACGCTTGCCTGTGTCACAGTCAGACCCGCGCTCGCCTGTGTCACTGTCGAACTGGCGCTCGCCTGTGTCACTGTCAGGTCCGCGCTCGCCTGTGTCACTGTCAGGTCCGCGCTCGCCTGTGCCACAGTCAGACCCCCGCTCGCCTGTGCCACTGTCGAACTGGCGCTCGCCTGTGCCACAGTCAGACCCGCGCTCGCCTGTGTCACTGTCGAACTGGCGCTCGCCTGTGTCACTGTCAGACCCGCGCTCGCCTGTGCCACAGTCAGACCCGCGCTCGCCTGTGCCACTGTCGAACTGGCGCTCGCCTGTGCCACAGTCAGACCCACGCTCGCCTGTGTCACGGTCAGACCCTCACTCGCCTCTGTCATAGTTAGACCCGCGCTCATCTGCGCCACTGTCGAACCCGCGCTCGCCTGTGCCGCAGTCAGACCCGCGTTCGCCTGTGTCACAGTCATACCCGCGCTCGCCTGTGTCACAGTCGAACCCGCGCCCGCCTGTGTCACAGTCAGACCCGCGCTCGCCTACGTCACTGTCGGTCCCGCGCCCGCCTGTGTCACAGCCAGACCCGCGCTCGCCTACGTCACTGTCGGACCCGCGCTCGCCTGTGTCACAGTCAGACCCGCGCTCGCCTGTGCCACAGTCAGACCCACGCTCGCCTGTATCACGGTCAGACCCGCGCTGGCCTGTGTTACGGTCAGATCTACTCCGACACGTGCAGTTCCCCTGCCAGCAACCACGCCCGGGGCACGATCGCCTGTGTTTAGTTGCGTTTTTCATTTGTTTGATGATCGTGTAATTGCTTCTTAAAACACATGCAAGACATGAGTCCGTATGTTAGGTACTGTTCCGGAATGTGGCGTGTTTTGGGCGGGGTCCAGACACGTGTCCAGGTGGCTAGCTGGGGTGTGACCGGCCGCCGCGGCCGCGTCGGTGACGGTGCCGGGTCGGTCTGTGCCGCAGCCTGGCCAAGTCACTGGGAGCGCTGCAGGTGTCGGACCGGCTGCTGGAGTGGTCCCGGCGGCGGCCGGTGCTCAGCGGGGTGGTGACCGATCGGCAGGCGGTGGACGCCTGCGCTCGTCTGGCAGGTCAGTAGGCTGGGCCGCTCGCGGCCGCTGCCGGGCCAGTCTGCCGCCACCCTCCGGCAGGTGGCCATGCCCAGCTGTTCATGTGTGAACATCAGACGCAGAGAGCGTGGTGTGTGCGGTGTCACTAGCAATCACGGTAGGCTGCGCTGTCGGCGTCTGTAAGCGACGGTCTTTTGAAGTGGTGCAACGGTCATTTGTAGGGAGGATGTCACCAGAGCCAGGTCAGTCGGATCACCAGACACCAGACGCTCGCGACCCCGTGCTGGTCTGCCTGCTGTTGTTGGCTTCTGTGTGCTGTGCTGACCGCTGGCCGCGCCTGTCGCCAGCCGATCACCGGCTGCTGGTGGAGCCGGCCTGCGGCGCGGCGCTGGCCGCCATCTACTCGGCCCGGCTGCCGGCGGCGGCCGCGCGCCGGCCCGGCCCGCTGCTGGTGGTGCTGTGCGGCGGCAGCGGCGTCACGCCCGACATGCTGCTCCACTGGCAGACGCTCACGGCCGCCTGACCGCTGTACGGCGTACGCCTGCAGCTTGTACCGCCTGACCCGGGCGGGCACCAGGCAGGGGTTAGCGGGAAGAGACACCAGCGCTCTGAGTGGTGCTCGTCTAGTAGTTAATGCACGCTGTTGATTTGGAGAGAATGATTTCGGTATATTGCTACATTAGCTGTAGTTTTAGAACGATCGGTGGTGTTGGACCATCTATGTGATGTATATGCTGCAGTTTCTGGTGTAGACCGCAGCCAGTCAGGGAACTAAAGCGGGTAGCCAACGTGCCAGCCGGCCGGCTAGCAATGTGTAGCTTAGGGGACAAAACATTAGACCTGGAGAGGCGGGGGTGGACAGCTGACCAGGGGCCACTGGCTGCTCGGTCGGGTGCTCTGTAGGCGGGATGGGTCACAGAGAGCCGGATGGAGACGGGCCACCGGGTCAGGGCGGTGGCCCCGGCCATGCGTGACTGGCTCACGCCATGTTAGAATGACGCTAGAGACCATGGCATAATGACGGGCGAAGGGCATTGTCGCAATGTGTGGTGGCCAGATTGACAGATGGCGTGCGGTGGCCAGATCACGGACAGTGGCCAGATGACGGAATTATGCGCAATACTTCAGCAAGTGTGGTTGAAATACATGGGACCGCAAGGAACACCTCGATGTGTACTTTGTGAAAGCAGATGCCTTCTCGGACACACTTTCAGATGATAGCCAGGCGACTGTCGGTGACGCGGACCGGACGGGACGGAGGCGGCGGCGCATAGCCGGCGGGCCTACTGGTTACGTGCCAGGCGCGGTGCGGTGGACTGGTGCGTCACGATGGCCGCCAGTCCCGGGAACGGGGGTCAAAGGGAGGGGGCCGACTTCTAGTTCTGACGAACACGTCAGCGGCACGAGCTGCAGCGGCGGAGGCCGGAGGACCCACCACCGGTCGCTGCAGCTGCGGGCCCGTGGTGCGGGATGTCGGTCAGACGCGGCGCCAGAGAACCCGCCACCGGCCGCTGCGGCTGCCGGTCTGGTGCGGTCAGACGCGGCGCCAGGTCCTGGCGCGTCCGCCCGTGCACGCAGCTGGGCACGGTGGCTTGGAAGAGCTCAAATCAGCGGGGCCAAGTCTGCGTGCGTAGAGATATGTAAGCGTTCAATTGTTTTATGTGAAACAGACAGCATGCCATTGCGCAGGTCAAAGCAGAGGTTTGCCGAAAATATTAAAGATCCACAACTCACCCTTTCATCGGCGCAAGGAAAAAAAAACCACAAACAAAAACGGGAGAAGCACGAGGGAAACAAACAGCGCTGTGCGATAGAACAAACATGCGTCTTTGTGTCCTTATTACAGCACAAATCGAAGGTTATTATAATTTACAGTGTAGCGAGAACTGAAAAGCATGGCAAGGGAAACAAGAAACGGCATTCAGGAGAACAAATTACGATGCGAGCAACGCGGAGGAGAATGTTCTCACTTGTAACGTTATTCGAGCGTAAAGCTCGCTAACGTACGAGCTGACCATTGACTCATGGCTGGGCGGAATTGAGACTGCAACCATATGGCATGAGTGGGGCAACAGCGATGCGGTTCTAGTTTCAGTGGTCTGTCACGAAGAGAATATTCTACGGAGTTTATGTAATGGCAGAATCTGCACACAATGTGAAGAGACTCGGATCGGGGGCTGGAACCGACCATCTACGTTCGTGGCTAACCAGCGGCCGAGCCACGTCTGCCGGCAACAGAGCGGATGTTTTGCTGCACCTCTGGGTGACCCGACCAGAAGGCTGATGACACCGGCGGCGGGAGGCGGCAGCGTCCGCCTTCGCGTGCGGTGTTCGTGCGGTGGCGGAAAGCGCCGGTCCGGTGTTGACATCCATCGTGCTCACCAGGGGAGTGGTTTCACAAAGTCAGTTCGGGGTTGAATAGTGAAAAATGGCCCAACCTACCCCCATAATGTGCTAAAAGGCATATAGATACGCCAATAAACTGATACATATGTTCTAACTATGCCGAACTCAAAACAGGTCCTGCCCCAGCAGCGTGCTGGAGACGGCCGCCTTTTATATCGCCGACTTATATCCGGAACCAAAATATAAAAAGTCTATGTAAGGCTCCCGAACAAGCGACTGGGAACACCAGATCTATCCCAGCTCTCAGAGGCCTCCTAAATTTTCAGGCTGGGCAAAAAGACACTCCCACCTGGTGGACCCGTCGTCGCTGTGCACGCCGCGCTTCGCGGCAATACCGCGCGAACATCCAGCTGCAGGCCGGGCCGGGCCGGGCTCGCCCGGGCCGCTGGGGTAAAGGTCAGTGGCGTAGGTCTGGGGCGCCCGTTGTCAGAACTGACGGTGAACAAAGATACACTCTTACACGAGATTCGCTCATTTCTACTTTCTTAATGAGACTTGATGTTTTCAGCTGTGCTTCAGCGTGGTTGTCTGTGGAAGTCAGCGATTGGTTGAATTACCTGCGACGCATTTCAATGTCCCGAACGCTTCACACTGTAAAATCGGTCCCAACCAATTTTTGGCACATGAAGCTCGAGGCCCCATTAGCAGGCCTCATTATCCGGCAACGCAGGTAAGCACAGTCAGAGTCCGCACCGCTGACGGAGGCCGCCGCTGCATGGACGACAGCTGCGAGGATGGGCCGGAAGATGGACCGGATCTGAGACAGCGCGTCGGATATGGCTCACGGCGCGTATCGGTCCGGCGCGTCCGCGAACCACCGCTTCCGCCCGGCCTATATAGTCAGCACCTCCGCGGGCCGCCGGCGGCAGTGCGCCTAGCCGATCCGGCCGGCTCGCCTTCAGACGTACACGGCGGGTCAGCAGACGGACCCGGCGCAAGATCACATATCCGCGACACCGCACTACGGCCTGGGGATGAGGTCGGTGGTGTACCTCGCCTGCGTGGCGTCGCTGGCGGCCATCGTCGCGCGAGCAGGTGGGTTTAGACTGTCGATCGTCGATAACCGCCTGGTTGGCGACGTGCGGAGGAACGGTCGAGTGTGCGGCCTGTGGACAGGGCACGTTGTGTCTTTTGCTATGTTTTCGCCATGTCTCGTTTGCCGCTCAGCGCGGCCCGTTGATTGGCCGCCCTTCGTCTGCCCCTCAGCCGTGCCTAGGACTGCCAGGCGGGCCGCGCTCGCAGGGCCGATCTGGCCGGGTCACAGCCAGCTGACCGGGTCACGGCGCTGGCTGCCTCCCGGCTGGGGCCTGCATCGGCCGCCTCCCCGGCAGCTGCGGCTGTGGAGGCGGCCGCCGGTCAACACTCCAACGGCGTGGGCGACAGCAGGTGCGAACCGGCGGATACTGCTGGCCCGCTCCCGGGTCAGGTCAGGACCCGGCTCCCGGGTCAGGTCAGGACCCGGCTCTCGGGTCAGGTTAGGACCTGGCTCCCGAGTCAGGTCAGGACCCGGCTCTCGGGTCAGGTCAGAACCCGGCTACCGGGTCAGGTCAGGACCCGGCTCCCGGGTCAGGTCGGGACCCAGCCCCCGGGTCAGGTCAGGACCCGGCTCTCGAGTCAGGTCAGGACCCGGCTCCCGGGTCAGGTCAGGACCCGGCTTCCGGGTCAGGTCAGGACCCGGCCCCCGGGTCAGGTCAGGACCCGGCTCCCGAGTCAGGTCAGGACCCGGCTCCCGGGTCATGACCGGGAGCCGAGGGCCAGCCGATAGGGCGGCCGGCCGCCGCGCACCCCGCTACCGCCCGTGCTGATGACGGTCGCGGGGTGCGCGGCGTGACCGCTGCAATCGATCTTTGCGATGGGACAGGACCCAACTGACGTTTGCGAATTTGGTCTCGTGGGACCAAAAACGCAGACTTGAAATGACGAGCTGTTACATGATGAGGGAGTAAAAACGCCTCCCAACTGAAGACAAACGGTGTGATGTGACGGTGGCCTCTTCCCAGGCGGGGACGGTTATCGTCGCCGAGGTCACCTCTGGCCCGGCACCTCCCGGGGCGGGGCCTGGGCCAAAGCCGGCCTCGCGAGCCAGGCCTGGCCCCGTCACGGCGTGTCCGCGGTCTCCGTCACCAGTCGGCGTGGTCGTCACGGAGGTCGTCGACTCCCGGAAGCTCACGTCTGGATTCGGGGACGTCACGGTACGACAGGGTGATACTCCCGGGCGCGCAGTGGGCGGTGTGCGCGTGCAGTGCTGTGCTGGAAGTAAGATTTTCTGCTTATGATTGTCTGTCCGCATCATAATAACGTTATTGAACTCAGCTTCAGTCTTGTCGAATTTCAAACATGGCTATTGCCGTAATTTCATCTGGCATTGTCGGTTGTTCAAAGAAGCTGAAACCTCGGGTTAGAAATGTGCAGCTCACTTATGAGCGGCCAACACACATCCGCGAAGGCGCGCTGACTGCTCGCTGAAGAAATACGGTGTTTACCAAGCATCCAACATGTGATGCAGGGATAGTGCGCGTCACGTTCATCGCAATTACGGCTGGCCCGGCTGAGGCACCCGTGGTTATTTCAGGGACTGCACACCCGCGCCCTATCGGCCCCGTCTGGCGTTGGAGACGGATTCAGCCGCACCACCGATACCCGCTGGGGACGGCTACGTGCTGGCCCGACGTGACACCTACGGAAGCCGAGCCCACGGCGGCGCCGACCACCGATCCCAGGAAAACTCGACCCGCGCCCTCTGAGCCGGTGCCGACCACCACCGCCAGCGTTCCGCCGGGGACCACAACCACCGCCACCGCCGCCACGACTACCACCACAACCACTGCCGCTGCCACCACCGCTGCCAGCTCCACCGCCGGTCCCGCGCCCGGGCCGACGGGCCACGACAGTCCGGACGACCCGTACGGTCCGGGTGGTCCGCACGGTCCGCATGGTCCGGACGGACCGGGTGGTCGAGACGACCCGTACGGCCCGGATGGTCCGGGTGGTCCGGACGGACCGGGTGCGCCGGACGGCCCAGGTGATCTGGACGGTCCGACGACCGGCGGCAGTGCCGCACCGTCCACACTGCCGCCGCCGCTGGCCGTCACCTCGCCGGAGTGCCCCCCCGGCCTCGTCTATGACCAGGAGCGCGGTGCGTGCGTGGAGGGCTGTCCGGTCGGGGCCTCGTACAGCGATGACGCATGCGTCTGTGACAACCCGCTGTTTGTGGTGGACTTCGCCAGCTGGGAGTGCGCGGAGCCGCGGTTCACGATCCAGTGAGCAGCGCAGCGCGTGTTGCTGGACGCTTTGTTCGTACCGTGGCTCGTGTGAAATACGTCCGGCAGCGCGCTTATAGGACAGAGAACGTTGCGGAAACATCAAATGACCGGGGTTCCGATTTATCAACGCTCGGCAAGCAACGTTCTCAAACATTATCACCGTACCTATATAAGTCATATCCATTCCTCAGCGTCGTAGTGATGGCTCATCCATGAGAATAATAAGAAAAAAAACACGAAGAACTTCAATCCAATGGGACGCGTTGCGCTGGGCTCGGCCGTTCAGATATCAGGCAAATGTATTTACTCGCGCAACAAGACGATATTGTTATATCACCAGACACGTGACAGGTGTGAACTCAGACTCAGTATTTGATGGGGCTGGCCCGCCAGTTCGTTCGATGCAGCGATCAGACGATGAAGCATTCAAAGCGTGCAAAAGCGCATCCCAACAGCCCTGGCTGGCAGAAGCGTCGGACAGCCTCAGGTTCGGCCGGCGCTTATACAGCAGTTCAGGCCTGTATTTCGCGACAGATATTTTACAGTTTGGAAGTTTGCTGTTAGCGTTGATCAGGCTTGCTGTGGCGGCTTTGCCAGGATGTGGAATGCAGCGGACAGGGAACTGAAGCGGGAGGGCACATGCCTGCCCACCAGTCAGCAAATTGTACGCTGGGGCCAGTACATTAGACCTAGGCAGGCACGCTGGTCGGTAGGACGACCACCGGGCGGGGCAGGTCAAATGGCATGTCAGAGGTCAGAGACGCACCGCCGCGGGTCACCGGGTCGGAGCGCTGCCTCCCCACCAGTCAGAGGTTAGAGAGAAACGCACCGCCGTGGGTCACCGGGTCGGAGCGCTGCCTCCCCGCCAGTCAGAGGTCAGAGAGAGACGCACCACCGTGGGTCACCGGGTCGGAGCGCTGCCTCCCCGCCAGTCAGAGGTCAGAGAGAGACGCACCACCGTGGGTCACCGGGTCGGAGCGCTGCCTCCCCGCCAGTCAGAGGTCAGAGAGAGACGCACCACCGTGGGTCACCGAGTCGGAGCGCTGCCTCCCCGCCAGTCAGAGGTCAGAGAGAGACGCACCACCGTGGGTCACCGGGTCGGAGCGCTGCCTCCCCGCCAGTCAGAGGTCAGAGAGAGACGCACCACCGTGGGTCACCGGGTCGGAGCGCTGCCTCCCCGCCAGTCACGACATGCGTCCCTGGCATCCCGTGAGGCGCGATGTGATAACGTGCGCCGGACAATGGTTGTTTGCGAGTGAGCATGGTGCTCCCTGTGATCTGTCCATTGTTGGCACGCACGCCGCCGGGACTATGCCACGGACAGCATGTCTTTTATAGTTCTAGCGTGCTGTGTGACAGCTACATGGACGGAGATAGATATATTTCACTCGGCCCATTTAGGCGTGACATGGCAGCAATTACCGTTGAAGGAAACGTGACTGCACGACCGAATCTGATACGCACTTCACTTGAGATCAACTGAGCTGAAACGGCTAGCGAGCACCGAACGGCCAACAGAACAGGGAAGCAATGCTTCAAACGATCGCGAAGGACACCCTCGCACAACAAACGCAGAGACCGCCTACGTGGCATTTGACTTAAAACGATAGGAACAGCTACTGGAGCAGATCATAACAAAGACAACAGGGACCGGCAGGAAATCGTCAAAAATGTACGTCCCCTTACAACAAGCGCTGCACATGACTAGGGTGACGGGCCTGTGTACATCAGACGCACACGTGTGGACTAGACTGACTAGAATGTGACCGACTGGAATGCAACGTGAGAGGCGACCGAACGGGCTGGCTCCACTGGGAGGACGGTCTGGTGCCAGCCCACGCCAGCCCCACCGGGAGGACGGTCTGGCCCCGGTCCAGACCTGACCCCACTGGGAGGACGGTCTGGTGCCGACCCAGACCTGACCTAAGGTAGGACAATCTGGTCCTGGCCCAGACCTGACCCCACTGGGAGGACGGTCTGGTCCCGGCCCAGACCTGACCCCACTGGGAGGACGGTCTGGTCCTGGCCCAGACCTGACCCCACTGGGAGGACGGTCTGATCCCGGCCCAGACCTGACCCCGCTGGGAGGACGGTCTGGCTCGGACACGACACGACACCCCCAGAGGCCGATCAGAGCGGCGGTCGAGCACCGCACGGCCCCTGGCCAGGGCGCTGTCTCCGACGACCCTCCGTTGACGCTCCCCCCCCCCCCCCCCCCCCCCCACAGCCGGGACGGGCCGTCCGGTTGCGGTGCCCGCTGGGCTGTACCGTGAGTGACTGAGACAAATGGACGGATCAGTTTCCTGCCGTGCCGCTCCGCCTCCGCGGCCATGGCGCCGGCCGGATCACAGAGCTGTGCGAGGCGCCAGGCCGGCCGCTCCAGACCGGACCAGGCCGCCGCCGCTCTACACCCGCGGCCAGGGCACCGCCCGAGGCCGCGGAGACGCCGGCCGGATCACAGAGCTGTGCGAGGCGCCAGGCCGGCCGCTCCAGGCCGGACCAGGCCGCCGCCGCTCTACACGCGCAGCTGCGACCGCGCTTTGTCCAGGATGTCCTTCTTGATCTTGGGGTAGTCCGGGAACTTCTCCATCACCTGGTGACACACGTCTATGGCGTCCACATACCGCTTCGCCTTCAGGTAGTTGAAGGCCAGCTTGAATCCTGAAACGCGGACAAGAAAGAACATTGCGTGGATTACGTCAATAGTACAATAAAAGCAGACGACCATTTGCATGGCACTTCTTAGCCCACTTTTATGGATTGATAACCGACCTGAACATGAAACAAACCGAACTGGTCACCTGTGTTACTTAAACAAAGTTTAACATCGGTATGCAAGGGAACGCATGAAACGCCATAAAACCCGCGTGCATCAGTGAGTTGGCCAGGTCGTGGCAGCGCAGGTCTGGCAACTACTGCGGCGGCACGCTCAGCGCACCAGCGTCAACGGTGGTCTGGTCCAGGTCCAGTCAGACCGGCCAGACCACCGCGGGCCCTGCGTCAGCCCAGCCCGTCCGCCTGACGCGGCGGTGGGCAGAGCAGACACTCGGCGTAACCGTGCCAGTCCTCCCCCTCCAACAGTCACTGGGCCACACACGCCAGACCGGGCAGGTGACGGCCGCCGCTACCGCCGCCGCCCCACATCTCACCGATAGTCGGATTGCTGTGGCGGCTGAAGCGCCACGACATCTCGTAGTTCTCAGCCGCGTCCTTGTAAGAGCTTTCCTTCTCGTGGATGAAGCCAGCGTACTCGTGCGCCTTGCCACACGACCGGTTGTTCTGTAGGATGCGCTGCGATCGGACGCGCGCGTCATGACTCGGACTCTGGGCTAGACATGGGATCACCACCGGACTAACCAGGAGTCATGACTCGGACTGTGGACCGGCCGTGACGCCACCACCAGAGGGTGCCCAGAGCGTGATCGGGTTTGCGGTATAGGTGCGACTGCGCGTCCGAGCCGGAGCGGCTGCCGCCGGCGATCTCGGACAGACCAGCAGCAGACCAGAAGCGCTCTGGCCTGCCAGACCACAGCTGGCTCACGTCGGAGCGCGGCCCGGCACCGGCCCCAGTCAGGGTCCACGGGTGACGCCACGGGCATCCTGACTCCGATTCATCCCTGAGTCCATGAGTCCAACAGTCGTGACCTGTGTCCATACGGTCAGACTGCACCAGGTGGACAGCGTTCCAAAATTCATCCAGTAGGGTGTGCAGGATGTAAATATAAATTCATGTTACCATAATTCTGACTCTTCGGCGGTCCTCGCACGTAATTCGTTGGCGCTACCCCGTTGCCCTTTGACCCCGACACGGACATCTTACCTACTCAGCCCATTTGTCCAGCCTGAGGCGCATAAATACTGATTTGACGGCCGCCCGGTTCGGTGCTGATTGGGCGATTTTGAGCAAGGAGAGGGCCACAGCCAGTGAGCCCAAGGCCGGGGTGTTATAGCATGAAAAATATCGACATCCCTGCCACCCAAGTGGCCGAATATTGGACCACTGCAGGTGGGCAGCTCTGTGGGGCATAGGTAGGCCACAGTCTTCCCGTCCCAGCCGGTGAGGCTCGGTCAGAGATGCCTGAGTGGGCGGTCATCTGTCACATGTGCCTTATCCTCCCCCCCCCCGCTCATCTGTGACGTGACGTGAATGTGAGCACAGTCGCCTGTGACGCCCCCTCACCTGGATCACGTCCTGGGCCAGATCGTATTTGCCCGACTGGATGTAGATGTCAGCGAGCAGCAGCCAGCAGCGCTCCAGGTACTCGGCGTCCTCAAAGTTCCACGGGTTTTTGGCCACCCGCTTCAGCTGGTTACGGGCCCGCGGCGTCTGGCAACGGCCGACAAACAATGCTCAGTACTTGAAAACTCATGAGTAAAATCGTCCGACATTGTCAGACCTTTAAATTGTCAAGGTCAAAGTTGCTTAAATTACTGCCTCTCACTAAACCCATAGTGCTCCGTAACGAACGCAAGCAATTTAATACGGACGGGCTAAACCTGCCGCACGTCGGTTTCGACATTCACCATATCGAGCTACTGACACAGAGCCGGCGCGTACATCTGAGCAAAATACATAAGCGTCTCGGATTCGCCTGGACGGGAGACGCACTCCAGGAAGCGGAGCATGACCTCGGGCCTTTCCGGGCGCAGGCACGAGCGGCTGACGGACCTGTTTTAGGAGCATGTAGGCGGTGGCCATGCCGCAGATGGCGCCCACGTGGTCCTTGTACATTTCGGAGCTGGCGATGTTGGTGAACTCTTGCAGCGCCCGTTCGATGTTGCCCTTGTTCTTGGAAGCCATCAGCAGGAAGTTGGTGAGCAGCTGATGGGAGATGGTCTGGTCGCCGGGCTTGGGCTTCAGCTCCTGTGGAGCCACCGGCCGGTATACAGGTCAGTAGGCGGCTGACGCGCCGCCGGTCTTGCGCCGGGCCTGCCGGACCGCGGCCGAACCGCGGTCGGACCGGCGCTCGGTGTCAGGCTGTGCCGCGCCGCGCACCGCCGGCGGTACACCCCAGCGGGCCAGGCTGTGTGGTCAGTACACCGGTGACATGGTCGGAGTACAGGCATGTATTAGCGGGTCAACACGGGAGCAGGGCTGGCGGCGGAGCTGGCGCCAAACCACAGCACTGTGTGGGGCTGCTGCCGGACCATGGCATTGTGCGGGGCTGGCGGCGGGGCTGGCGCCCAACCACGGCACTGTGCGGGGCTGCTGCCGGACCATGGCATTGTGCGGGGCTGGCGGCGGGGCTGGCGCCCAACCACGGCACTGTGCGGGGCTGCTGCCGGACCATGGCATTGTGCGGGGCTGGCGGCGGAGCTGGCGCCCAACCACGGCACTGTGTGGGGCTGCTGCCGGACCATGGCATTGTGCGGGGCTGGCGGCGGAGCTGGCGCCCAACCACGGCACTGTGTGGGGCTGCTGCCGGACCATGGCATTGTGCGGGGCTGGCG
This sequence comes from Pollicipes pollicipes, assembly GCF_011947565.3. Classification (NCBI taxonomy): domain Eukaryota; kingdom Metazoa; phylum Arthropoda; class Thecostraca; order Pollicipedomorpha; family Pollicipedidae; genus Pollicipes; species Pollicipes pollicipes. The sequence continues at coordinate 38,132,611 of NW_023597054.1, read as the reverse complement.
GCGGAGCTGGCGCCCAACCACGGCACTGTGTGGGGCTGCTGCCGGACCATGGCATTGTGCGGGGCTGGCGGCGGAGCTGGCGCCCAACCACGGCACTGTGCGGGGCTGCTGCCGGACCATGGCATTGTGCGGGGCTGGCGGCGGAGCTGGCGCCCAACCACGGCACTGTGTGGGGCTGCTGCCGGACCATGGCATTGTGCGGGGCTGGCGGCGGAGCTGGCGCCGAACCACGGCACTGTGCGGGGCTGCTGCCGGACCATGGCATTGTGCGGGGCTGGCGGCGGAGCTGGCCCCCAACCACGGCACTGTGCGGGGCTGCTGCCGGACCATGGCATTGTGCGGGGCTGGCGGCGGAGCTGGCCCCCAACCACGGCACTGTGCGGGGCTGCTGCCGGACCATGGCATTGTGCGGGGCTGGCGGCGGAGCTGGCGCCCAACCACGGCACTGTGTGGGGCTGCTGCCGGACCATGGCATTGTGCGGGGCTGGCGGCGGAGCTGGCGCCGAACCACGGCACTGTGCGGGGCTGCTGCCGGACCATGGCATTGTGCGGGGCTGGCGGCGGAGCTGGCCCCCAACCACGGCACTGTGCGGGGCTGCTGCCGGACCATGGCATTGTGCGGGGCTGGCGGCGGAGCTGGCCCCCAACCACGGCACTGTGCGGGGCTGCTGCCGGACCACGCAAGCGCCCCCACCTGCAGAAGTTTCTCGGCCGTGCGCAGCGCCATCTCCTGGGAGCTCTTGACGTCCGAGTCGGCCAGGTCCTCCATGGCCTCGAACGTCTCGCCGCCGATTGTCATGTTGTCCGGGTTCAGGCAGATCTGCCGACCAGAGACGCTATGATGTATCACATACGCTCGGCACCGGCCTGAGCGCGGAGCAGCCGCTGACGTCGTCGGCTCCCCGGGCAGCACCAGACTATATGCCAGGTGATGGCACCAGAGGGATGAGGGCACGGCTGATGCTAACTAGGAGGCCGGCTATAACGTAGTGACGCATTCAGGTTCTCGACTTCTTAAAGTAAAGTTGTTTTTTTGGGGTGGGGGGCACGAAGGTGACATCATTTCACCAACTGGAGGCAGACCCTTCCCAAATTTATGAGCCACGCTAAAAACTACTTGCAATGCAGACCAGTTGGCGACAGGCCACCGTCCCTCCTACGCTTTGTAAAGAAGAGTTTGGGTTTAAATTGTCGTTCCTCATGGAGTATATGGAAGCCTTCTTAACTGGAATTTATCTATGGCCATTAGGCATGTTTTCTAGCATAACACGCCGAGAATCGCGACACCTGGACTCAGCGCCATTGTTAACTCTTTTTGAAACTCGACATGACATCAATGGTACCAAAACGTTCACCGTCGTTTTCCTACGAGTAAGTTTTTAGATGACTATGTAAACGATAATTCCTTACATGTTTACACGTGCATACAAACAAGACTGTCAACTGCGCATTGCCTTAAGCACGCCCTCCCCTCCTACCCGCCCCCCCCCCCCCCCCCAAGAAATTAGGCAATGGTATGACACAAAGCTTGAAGCGCTTTGCACATGTAGCGCACGTATCAGGTGACAAATTCCGGCACAGAAAATGCGGTGAAATAAACGCGTTTAAAAATAGTACGCAACAAGTTGCTAAAAAGTAATGAATGCTAAGCACGTCCTCGACCGCCAGAAACACTTGCTGGATGAAATACACTCCGAAACCCGCGAAGCCTTTAGCCAGCGAGCCTCCCCCTGCCGAGGCTGGCGGTGTCTTCCTGCCCTCTCCCCTCAGGGAAGTGGGCCTCGACTGAGCGCGGGCCGGCCCGGCGGCGGCGGGGGGGGGGGGGGGGGGCGCAGGGCAGAGCAGGGCGGCCGCCAGCCGACGCTCGCTCACGTTGATCATGTGGTAAACGGCGCGCTGTCCCCACTCGGTGTCGCGCCGCGCCTGGTTGAAGTGCTTCAGAGCGCCGTTCGGGTTGCTCGAGTACCTAAACGTGTCACCGGCAGTCGTCAGACAGCGTACACGGCGAGGGGTCGGCGAGGCACACACACGGCGGCGGACAACGGGGTGCGTAGTCTGGATTACATGGCTGCAGCAGAGGCCGTCTTCAGGGCCCGGCCCCGGCCCCAGCCCCGGCCCCGTCCCCGTCCCCGTCCCCGGCCCCGTCCCCGTCCCCGTCCCCGGCCCCGGCCCTAGCCCCAGCCTCGGCCCCGGCCCCGGCCCCGGCCCTAGCCCCAGCCTCGGCCCCAGCCTCGGTCCCGGCCCCGGCCCCGGCCCCGGCCCCGGCCCCAGCCTCGGCCCCGGCCTCGGCCCCGGCCCCGCCCCCAGCCCCGGCCCGGCCCCAGCCCCAGCCCCAGCCCCAGCCCCGGCCCCAGCCCCAGCCCCAGCCCCAGCCCCAGCCCCAGCCCCGGCCTCGGCCCGGCCCCGGTCCTGGCCCCAGCACAGACAATGACCGGGACCGGGACCCCGACCCGGACCCGTGCGCCGAGGCGCCGCCGCTCACCACTCGTAGAGCGCCTTGCAGAATGCCAGGCCGGCCTCGTTGGGTCCGCGCTGGCTGGCCTTCTCGGCCTTCTCCAGGTAGTCGGGCACCTTCTCCAGGTGGCCGGTGCGGCGCATTACCTCGATCAGACGCGCCAGCGCCGCAAAGTAGTCCGGCCGGCGCGCTGCGAAGTCGCGGACAGCGGCGCGTCAAGGGCAGCACGGGGACACCAACATCGCGGCGGCGGAGGACTGGCACGACACAGCAGCATGGGACCTTTATGCTAAATTTGTCATATTCCTCAAATTCCGTGACAATTATCAGTCAGAGATGTCATGGACCACGTTCTCCCATGACCGCTGGCTGCGGCTACATGAACCAATGGCAGCAAACACGCCCAAAGTCCCGCGGCTCACAGTCCTGGCAGCACTCACTGAGCAGCTCCTGGAAGTGGAACATGGCCGTCTCGTAGTCGTTGCGGCGGAAGCTGAGGTCGGCCATCATGACGGTGGCCAGATCGTTCTCCTTGTCCTGGCGCAGCAGCGTCATGCACGTGTACTGGCACTGGTCCAGGTCGCCAGTCTGAGGGTCGCAGCAGAGGTCAGTCACCAGCGGCAGGACGCGCCGACAAGCCGTTAGTCCGGCCAGCGACTCGGGTGCCCATTGCGTCGGGTGACAGCGTTATAATATGGAACTGCCAGCACGGCTCCGCGCCTAACTCGAGAAGGGGAAGCCTGTACAGCCGTGAGTGTGTCACGGATCACCCGTCCTAACGTAGAGACGCGTTTTGGCGGGAGTGGGCCACGACCAGACCGCACCCTGTGACGCCTCCGTAGGACCGGAGGCACGAGAGAGCGGAGACCAGGCCCGCACGCCGCGCACAACTGGCCTGCATGTAGAGCCGGGCCAGCGCCAGTAGCGCGCCGGCGTCGTCGGGCTGGTGCTGCAGCGCCTCCCGGTAGTACTTGATGGCCTGCTCGTAGTTGCGCTGGCTCTGGTACCGTTCCGACATGGTGCAGCAGATCCTGGCGGCGGGCGGGCGCCGGTCAGCGGCGGATCGTGGCACGCCTCGGACCGGCAGACACCGCTCCCCGTCCCGGGAGAGACGGCACCGCGGCCGTACAGCCGTCAGCATGGCGACGGGGTCCCCCGCACAGGCACCACCTCAACAGGCAAGGTGTCAACAGTGCTAATGTCTTGGATCACGGTGAGCGCGTCACTTCACAGCGCCCACGCTTCAGGCGGAAGCAGAGCTCGCTATCGTGGGGGATGTCCTCCTAGCCCTGCAGCTCTGGTGCAGGCTGACATTAACTGCTCGGTGGCTCTGGCCCGGTGCTCGGCGACAGTGTGCCGTTCAAGCCGCGGCTCAACCGTAGTCGCACAATGTCAGAGGACACACTGTGGCTCTGGCCCCGTGTTCGGCCAGTGTGCCTGCTCAAGCCGCGGCTTATCCGTGGCCGTACAATGTCAGAGGACGTACTCGGTGGCCCTGGCCCGGTGTTCGGCCACGGAGTGTGCCTGCTGAAGCCGCGGTTCAACCATCACCGCACAATGTCAGAGGACGTACTCGGTGGCCCTGGCTCGCTGTTCGGCCACGACGTGTGCCTGCTCAAGCCACGGCTCAACGGTGACCGTATAATGTCAGAGGACGTACTCGGTGGCTCTGGCCCGGTGTTCGGCCACGGAGTCTGGCTGCTCCATCTGGACGCGCTTCAGCACGCGCACCTGCAGCTCGTTGGCCGCCTGCAGCGTCGCGATGGACTTGTCGATGTCGCCCACACTGTCGTGGATCTGCAGCAGCGCATGTACTGGTCAGTGGGTGCACAGTACAGTGCAGCAGTACATGCTGGCTCAGTGGGTGCAGAGCACGGTAGCCACAAGTCAGCTAATTTCATCATATACCATCCTTACCTCAACACCTTCCAATGCGGATCAATCCCTTTACGCCATCTATCAATCAAACGGGCTAAGAACCAAGAATATAATTTGTGTGGGACAAGGGGCCACCATTTCACGCAGTCCCACCTTGGCCAGCAGTTTGAGCAGCTGCGCCTGCATGATCATGCTAGCCAGGCTGCTGCCGTCCTCGCCCTTGATCTTCTCCAGAGCCTGCTGCACCGTCTTCTCGGCCTTGTCATACTGGCGCATCCTCATCTGCAGCTCCGCCATGTCAAACCTGACCACACACGCGGACTTTCATTCCCCCGGCCGCTCGCCACCGGGCGTCCGACGCAACTCACGGAGCTCGGGGGGGGGGGGGGGGGGGACACGCCGCCGGTGCATACAGCTGCACCAACGGTCACGTATGGCGACTGGGGTGGTCCCAGTGGCGAAGCGTGCGCGCGTCGCCTTGGTCATGGGATAAACTGATGTCACACGTCTGATCACAGACTGACTAGGCTGTACCGATGTCACAAGTCTGATCAGACTGACTGGGCTATGCCGATGTCACAAGTCTGATCACAGACTGACTAGGCTGCACCGATGTCACAAGTCTGACCACAGACTGACTGGGCTATGCCGATGTCACAAGTCTGATCACAGACTGACTAGGCTGCACCGATGTCACAAGTCTGACCACAGACTGACTGGGCTATGCCGATGTCACAAGTCTGATCACAGACTGACTAGGCTATGGGGGACCGAACACGGCTATGTGGTCTACATAGCCTGCAGCGAGCACAAGGCAAACGGTACTCGCAGGGTTGAAGACGCGCCCACATTGGGGGACAAAACAAAGACCAACGCTGGAAAATGGCAGGTGCTCTGCACCGGGGCCCGCGATCCGTGCATGTGCCGGGGAACAGAGGTGCGCTAACACTAGGGGGACGAGGAATGTACTCGAGGAAAGCTCACGAGCGCTACAGGAGACGTTTGCCCACACTGGAGGATGATCGAGACGGAGCCGCACCTCAGATTGTCATCCTCTCCGACTTTGATGGCCTCCTTGTAGTAGTTGATGGCCTTGCCGTAGTGGTGCGTCTTGACGAGGGCGCGTCCCATCTTGAGCGCCAGGTCGTGGTCACGGGGGTTCCGCTTCAGCGCCGACTCGTACACCTCGATGGCCTTGTCCGGCTCAAGGATGGTCATGTAGGCGTCGCCCAGCATCAGGTAAGAGGCCGGCGTCGGTATCTGGTCCACAATCTCCCTGAGGTCGGCGGTCGGCGCCGTCAGACCGGCCGGCCGCACAAACCGCCAAGACGAGCACAGGTACGGTACGGTGCACCGAGCAGCTGGACAAACCGCCGATGGCAGACCGAGCAGCCGCGCCCGGTCACACAAACTATCGACGACATACCGAGCAGCCACGCCCGGCCGGACAAACCCCCGACGCGAAACCGCAGCCACGCGCCAGTCGGCAGGAACACGGCCACGACCGCACGACCGCAACTGGCCTTGCCTTTCATTCCCGGACCCGCCGACAGATAAGCGACCGGCAGTGGTGTACCGCTGCAGCTGCGTGGGGCGCCACCGACCGCGAGCTCAGTTCGCAGCCCATCCCAAACCGGCCCGGGTCCGACCGCAAACTCAGTTCGGACCCCATCCCACCCCGGCCCGGGACCGACCGCGAGCCCAGCTCGGACCCCATTCCACCCCGGCCCGGGACCGACCGCGAGCCCAGTTCGGACCCCATCCCACCCCAGCCCGGGACCGACCGTGAGCTCAGCTCGGACCCCATTCCACCCCGGCCCGGGACCGACCGCGAGCTCAGTTCGCACCCCATCCCACCCCGGCCCGGGACCGACCGCAAGCTCAGTTCGGACCCCATCCCACCCCGGCCCGGGACCGACCGCGAGCCCAGTTCGGACCCCATCCCACCCTGGCCTGGGGCCGACCGCGGGCTCAGTTCGGACCCCATCCCACCCCGGCCCGGAACCGACCGCGAGCTCAGTTCGGACCCCATCCCACCCCGGCCCGGGTCCGACCGCGAGCCCAGTTCGGACCCCATCCCACCCCGGCCCGGGACCGACCGCGAGCCCAGTTCGGACCCCATCCCACCCCGGCCCGGGGCCGACCGCGAACTCAGTTCGGACCCCACCTCGCCCCGGCCCGGGACCGACCGCGAGCCCAGTTCGGACCCCATCCCACCCCGGCCTGGCTGAGCGCAACGTCACTTACTTGAACATGGCGGCGTACATACGCCGGTCCTTCAGGTAATCGAAGTAGATTTCGGCCATCTTCTGACGCGACTGCAGGTAGTAGGGCTGGTCGGGCGTGATGTCGCGCAGACTGCCCAGCGCGCCGCTCACCTCGTTCCGCGCCAGCAGCAGGTCGGCGTTGGCCACCAGGATGCGCACCTCCTCGCCCGTGCCCTGCGGCGGCCGGCAGCGGAGGCGATTACCAGTCCTGTCGCCTGTAGCCCCGTGGGCAGGCGGCGAAGGACGGGCTACTGACATCGGCTCGCCTGCGCACAGGCAGACCGAATCCAAGCGCCTGGATTGTTAGCCCTTTAGCCCGTACCGTGCGACAACAGACAGTAGCTGAGTTACCACTGTTGTTATCGGTAACCTGACCGTCAGCACAGAAGACAGTTAGCTGTGCCCCACCCGGTACATTGAGCCAGACAGGACAGCGACCGGAGTCAATAATCACCATATGGTATCGCTCTTAAGATGTTTGTCCCTAGCCCATGCCTGGCGATGGGTTTCTGGAAAACAAAAACCAAAACATTCCGATGGGTGCAATTGTAAGGAATGCGTTAAGTTTGAACAAGCATCGCTATGGGGACATTGTAAGTATGTCATCCACACCACCCAGATGGGGCTGACAGTTTGGGCTCTAGGGCGCGTCGACTAAGATGGTTATATGGCGCCCATGATACCACCCAGCCCGAGTTCGCCTTTCCAAGATAGTCGCTTGATACTGGCGACATTATCGCAGTATTTCGTACTTCGGCTTGCAAAAAACAACATATCAAATGTCACATGCGATGAATGAAAAGCCAACAGGCCGATGACGCAATGCGTTGTAAAACGATCGCACTGCAAGAGACAAACGGCGTATACATCTCTTCTTTAGGTCACTTCATTTGATGCGTAAGAGCTAGGCTGATGCTGCAACTATATGGCCACCGGTGGAGTTTGTAACCTGGGTTGCGTGTCTGCGTGCGTGCGTGCGTGCGTGCGTGGGTGCGTGCGTGCGCGTGTGTGTGCGTGCGCGGGTGCGTGTGTGTGCGTGCGTGCGTGGGTGGGTTTGCGTGCGTGCGTGGGTGTGCGTGCGTGTGTGCGTGTACGTGCGTGCGTGCGTGTGTGCGTGCGTGTGTGCGTGCGTGCGTGTGTGCGTGCGTGCGTGCGTGCGTGCGTGCGTGCGTGCGTGCGTGAGGTTGTAGTTGCATAAAGCCTGAAACATGGTTGTGCCATGTGGGCTACAGATACGGCCCTGACGGGCCCGGGCGATGCTGGCCGCTTGCAAGCCGACCAGCCAAAGCTTCAACAGAGGCCAGCGGGCGGGAGAGGAGCCGCGCAGCTCCGGCCTGCCGACACGCACCTTGAACATGAGCGTCGCCTCCTCCATCACTTGTTTGGCATCGGCGTCCTGCTGGGCCATCCTGTACGCGTCGGCCAGCTCCAGGTAGATGGACACCTGGTCGTTGGCGTTCACCTCGATCTTGCTCTTGGGGGTGGTGCCTGCGGCGGGACCGGCCAATCAGACGGCCCAGCGTGGGCACCGGTCGCCGGCTTCGACACCCCAGCACCGGGACCGTCCCCCGATCAGGCCGGGGCCGCTGCTGGTGCGCTGCTGTGCGGTCAAGCGCCCCCCCCCCCCCTCCCCCCCCCCCCCAGTTACATCACAACGCACCAGCCGTGACTCGGCACCCCAGCACCGGGACCGCGCCCCGACCAGACCGGGGCCGCTGCTGGTGCACTGCTGTGTGGCCAAGCGCCCCCCCCCCCCCCCCCCCAGTTACATCACAACGCACCAGCCGTGACTCGGCACCCCAGCACTGGGACCTTCCCCCGACCAGACCGAGGCCGCCGCTGGCGCGCTGCTGTGCCGTCAAGCGGTCTCCCACTTACATCACGACGCACCAGTCGTGACTCGGCACCCCAGCACTGGGACCGCGCCCCGACCAGACCGGGGCCGCCGCTGGTGCGCTGTTGTGTGGCCAAGCGGCCCTCGAGCTACACCACACCACACCAGCCGTGCCTAGGCGCCACGGCCCGCTGCCGCTCCCCAGGTCGGCCGCAAGCGATCGCAGCAGGACACAATGCGAGCTGCCTCGGTCGTAACCAGCCGGGGTGGGAGAGCCGTGTCGGTTGGCAGCGCCCCTGTGCGAGGCAGCCGTACCTTTGACCAGTTTGGAGGTGAGGCCGGCCAGCTGGACGGCCGTGTGCAGCGTCTGGATGGCCTCCTGCACCTGGTTCTCCCGCTTCTGGATCCGCGCCTTGATCAGGTGGAACAGCGGATGATCCTTGATCTGTCCACACACCGATAGGGTCAGAAGACACAGCCCATCCGCTTCGCGTGATCGTTACTTTCACCTGAGTGACTTTAAATCCCACTTTAGTCAATGGTAGCCTTTTCTACATATATGGAGCAGAACGTGCAAACCACTGGCACAGATTCGAAACTGACCAGGTGGCCGTCAGCTTCGCTGCATGCTAGCGCCATGGTAATGCGGTCTATCGCGGCAGCGTGGAGTTAAAATTAAAAACGAGATCGGGTGCCCAGTGTCGTTGGGTCGTCCACCATCCCATCAGGAGGGCTCGGTTGGCGCCGGGGTCTTTTACCCATGTCCGTCTCGGCGCCCAGCCCGGCAGCTAGCCGTCTCACCTCGAAATTGTAGCTGAGCCCCAGCTCCAGTGACTGCGAGGCCTGCTTGTAGAAGCCCTGGTGCAGCTGGATCTGGGCGTTCAGCAGGTGGGCGTCGGCGTACGATTGGTCTGAGGCACAGGCCAACACCGGTACAGCAGCAGCCCCGCGCACCGCGACAGAGCGACAGTCTCATGTGGCACAGGCCAACGCCAGTACAGCAGCAGCCCCGCGCACCGCAACAGAGCGACAGTCTCATGTGGCACAGGCCAACACCAGTACAGCAACAGCCCCGCGCACCGCGACAGAGCGACAGTCTCATGTGGCACAGGCCAACACCGGTACAGCAGCAGTCCCGCGCACCGCGACAGAGCGACAGTCTCATGTGGTACAGGCCAACACCAGTACAGCAGCAGCCCCGCGCACCGCGACAGAGCGACAGTCTCATGTGGCACAGGCCAACACCGGTGCAGCAGCAGCCCCGCGCCCCGCGACAGAGCGACAGTCTCATGTGGTACAGGCCAACACCGGTGCAGCAGCAGCCCCGCGCACCGCGACAGAGCGACAGTCTCATGTGGTACAGGCCAACACCGGTACAGCAGCAGCCCCGCGCACCGCGACAGAGCGACAGTCTCACGTGGCACAGGCCAACACCGGTGCAGCAGCAGCCCCGCGCACCGCGACAGAGCGACAGTCTCATGTGGTACAGGCCAACACCGGTACAGCAGCAGCCCCGCGCACCGCGACAGAGCGACAGTCTCACGTGGCACAGGCCAACACCGGTGCAGCAGCAGCCCCGCGCACCACGACAGAGCGACAGTCTCATGTGGCACAGGGCAACACCGGTATAGAGCAGCCCGCAGAGTAACAGAGTAACACTGACACAGCTCATCTGCCGTGGCATGGGCTACACGAGTCCTGCGTTGTTATTGCATGTATTGCCTGTGCATGTTTCCAAGGCTTTCAAACAATTGCTTTAAGGTCATACCGGTCAACGTTCAGGCGAAATGCATTCATTTAGTAGACATGAGATTCAGCATGGAGTTTCATCCAGCGCTTCAACAAGGATGAGGAAACCGACCGTTATCAGCTCACAAAAAGACGGAGTACTGGTCAGAACACCTGCAGCGACGCCGTGCAGTACCTCACTTCCTCGCCTGCTAGACTGATCCTTGTGACTGGTCCCAATGGCTAATCCTTTATCGATGAGCAGCGAGCTAGCCAAAGGCAGGCCTCCGGAGATGTGATGCAGAGGCGGACCTGCGGAGATGTGATGCAGAGGCGGACCTGCGGAGATGTGATGCAGAGGCGGACCTGCGGGGATGTGATGCAGAGGCGGGCCTGGGGGGAGGTGATGAAGAGGCGGGCCTGCGGGGATGTGATGCAGAGACGGGCCTGCGGAGATGTGATGCAGAGGCAGGCCTGCGGAGATGTGATGCAGAGGCGGACCTGCAGGGGTGTGATGCAGAGGCGGGCCTGTGGGGAGGTGATGCAGAGGCGGACCTGCAGGGATGTGATGCAGAGACGGGCCTGCGGAGATGTGATGCAGAGGCAGGCCTGCTGAGATGTGATGCAGAGGCGGACCTGCAGGGGTGTGATGCAGAGGCGGGCCTGTGGGGAGGTGATGCAGAGGCAGGCCTGTGGGGAGGTGATGCAGAGGCGGACCTGCAGGGATGTGATGCAGAGACGGGCCTGCGGAGATGTGATGCAGAGGCAGGCCTGTGGGGAGGTGATGCAGAGGCGGACCTGCAGGGATGTGATGCAGAGACGGGCCTGCGGAGATGTGATGCAGAGGCAGGCCTGCTGAGATGTGATGCAGAGGCGGACCTGCAGGGGTGTGATGCAGAGGCGGGCCTTTGGGGAGGTGATGCAGGGGACGGCCTGCGGGGAGGTGATGCAGAGGCAGGCATCCGGGGGTGTGATGCAGAGACGGGCCTGCGGGGATGTGATATAGAGGCGGGCCTGCGGGGAGGTGATGCAGAGACGGGCCTGCGGGGATGTGATACAGAGGCGGGTCTGCAGGGATGTGATGCAGGGGCGGGCCTGCGGGGAGGTGATGCAGACGCCGGCCTGAGCCGATATAAAGCACGTACCGACATCGTCGATGCAGTGTTTGAGTGTGCTGGCAGCAGACTTGACATCGCCGCTCAGGTACTTGGCCTTGGCCATCAGATAGAGGGCCTCCAGCAGGCCTGGGCAGGCCTTAGTCACCGGCTCCAGCACCGTCATGGCCCGCTTCAGCGCCGGCGGCACGGCCGAGCCCAGCGCCACCGGCTGCAACAGCGACACAGTGGCCCTCAGCTCACCAAACGCCACGCGCCGGACAGCAAGGCCGACCAGACCCACGGCGGATGGGTGGGATACACGCAGTGCCACGGTGTGCAGAGAGGCGCAGCATCGGAAGCCCGTGGAATAAGGGCATGGCTCATGCAACAATACATTAGCGTCATGGTTGTTGACATGCATGTTCCTTTAGCTTGATTGAAAAATAGCACACTGGACCAAAACTACGTTTGGTCTTGGTAACTACACTCCTCCCTCACTAACACCCTAACATGTGAACCTCATCACCGGCCTCGGACCCCGACGAGCGTCGATGATCCAGATTTCCGTGGCGTCCGTCGCAACTCATCCATTCAACAATCCTCAGTCGTAACGACACGCACCAGGTTTGACACGTGGCGGTTTGGGTTTGGTTTGGCACTTGCGCTCCTGGCGGTCTTTCCAACTGTGGCGCACGACTGTGTGTCAGGTTCCCATGTTGATTCTTCATGCAATCGGAGATCAAGAACGCAGTGGTCGTTGCTCTCTCGTGGGTCACCCTTGTCCGACTCGTTGACTGACGCTGGTCTCCTGTATCCGGCGTGGCCATGACCCTGACCTTCAGCTGACCCGGACGGAAATGGAGCACCGGAACCAGGCAAACCATGGCAACAGGGACAGTCCAAGACCCTGAACGACAAGACCCTGTACGACAAGAGCTCTAACACCAAGGAGACGACAGTGATAGGACGGACAGCGCGTGGCCGCTCGTAACTGGGCCGCCATGGAGACAGCGATGCGCCGGCTGGCAGCGCGTCTGAGCGGCACAGGACGTCGCAGGTGGCGGTGACATCAGGCCGGAAGGAGGCGGCCGGCTGCAGACGGCTGCAGACGGCCGGCGCCGGCCGTCGCCGCCGGCCGAGGTGTGCGGACGTGGTGCCGCCGTCATCACGATAGCGTGCCGGCGGCGGCGGCGGCGGCGATGGAGAGCGCGGCCGACAGTCAGCGCCGGCCGACCGTACCGGCGCCATGGCCGCCGCCTGCCGCCCGCTGGCGCTGCTGGCGCTCTGCTGCCTGGCCGCCGCCGCCGCCGCCGCACCAGGTGAGCCGATGTTACGCGCCGCGGGGCGGCCCGCCGCCACCGGTGACAGGGTGTCAGCCACCATACCCCACAGTCAGACCGATCACAATATGTCGACATCCAGCAGCGTACTCTAACTCTAAATATGAGGCTGGCAAGTGTTAGCGCTTCTATATACACTTCACACATCTACAAAATATGATCAGGTTTACTTCGACAGGGTTCCCTGCGACCAACATCCCACAAACCAATCACACTATCACCTTGCCGACCGTCCGATATCAGTTCCCCGCTGTAGCCGTCCCCCCACTTCCTGGCCAGCTTGACCGCAGCCGAGTGCAGGTTGACCCTCCAGTACAGCGTGGCCACGCGTCCCCGTCTAATGCGCCGCTCCGCCCGCAGCCGAGCCGAACGCTGAGGAGGGCGCAGCGCTCTCGCAGCCAGCCGAGCTGGGGCCCGACCCGGCCCTGCTGCCGCCTGCGGGCGACCTCCTCGCCGAACAGCACCGCCAGTTGATGGCAGACACGGATGTGTTCGGCCTGTACGGCGACCCGCCGCCGGCCGGCGGGACCTTCCCTCTACCAGCGGCAGCGGTGTCCGTCGTCCACGGAGACACCGCCGGAATACTGGCACACGCGACCAAGGCCGCGGCGCAAGACGCGAGCGCCAGCATTCCCGGCCCTTACATGGCCGCTGCTGATGTGCTGGCTATCGGAGAGGTTAATGGCGTGGCCGAGGACGGAGTCGTGTCCCGGTTTTACCCAGGCTTCTCCGGGGCTTTGCCGAACGACGACGCCAAGGCAGACCTCGAGGGTGGAGAAGCACAGGAGCTGTACCAAACCGCACCAGCAATATCGACCACCCAGCACGATAAGACACTGGTCGAAGCTGTGGGTGCAAAGGAATCGTACCAAACTGTTTCCGGAGCCTCAAAGAGAGAGGGCGGGAAGGCGCCGGCCGGGCACGGCGGTGACCTGGGGTCCGTCGCGTACGGGCCAGGCATCGCTCCACCAGCCAGCGGCGCCGGATTCCCCGAGGACCCGTACACAGTCGTGTGCCTGCAGAAGGACGTCGCCGCCCACCTCATCAGCGGAGCAGCGGCGGCCAAGGACGCGGCCAGACGCTCAGACAGCGTGACAGCCGACCAAGCCGGCGGGGAAGCCGACGCCAAGACGTACGCCGTGCCGTTGTACGAGACTGTGCTGCCGGCCGCTGGTCGGGGGCCGCCGGCGGCCGGCCAGGCGGCACCCGCGGAGGCGCCCGAGGCGGTACCCGGGGCGGCACCCGGGTCGCCGCCGCTGCCGCCAGCGCCACAAGATGGAGCACCAGTAGTCTTGCCCGACCCCCCGCCGCCTGTGGACGAGGGGGCGGAGGACCAACCGCCAGCCGAGCCGCTCCTCTTTCCGGGCCTGTTCGGCGACGAGTCCCTGACCAGGTACCATTACGATGCGCTGGTGCAGCAGGCCCATGACCGGCTGCGCTGGCTGCTGTCCAACCCGGTCCCGGCTCCGTTCCTCGGCGGCGAGTCCGCGGCCCCGCACCCGGCGACGTTCGGCCCGTACGGCGGTCTGCGCTGGTATCCTACCGCCGCTGAAGACGACCAGACAGCGGGCATCTTCGGGCCGGCTGGGTTCGGACCGCCCCCGAACCTGCCGCCGCTGCCCACCGCGGGGTCAGCCGGCCAACCGTCCGTGCCGGCTGGGTTCGGACCGCCTCCGAACCTTCCACCGCTGCCCGCTGCAGGGGCGGACGGCCAACCCTCGGTGCCGGCCGGGTTTGGACCGCCTCCGAACCTTCCACCGCTGCCCGCCGCAGGGGCGGACGACCGACCATCGGTGCCGGCCAGGTTTGGACCACCCCCGAACCTTCCACCGCTGCCCGCCGCAGGGGCGGACGGCCGACTGTCGGTGCCGGCCATGTTTGGACCACCCCCGAACCTTCCACCGCTGCCCGCCGCAGGGGCGGACGGCCCGACCGTCGGTGCCGGCCAGGTTTGGACCACCCCCGAACCTTCCACCGCTGTCCGCCGCAGGGGTGGACGGCCGACCGTCGGTGCCGGCCAGGTTTGGACCACCCCCGAACCTTCCACCGCTGCCCGCCGCAGGGGTGGACGGCCGACCGTCGCTGCCGACCGGGTTCGGACCGCACCTGGACCAGCCAGTGTTCCCGGCAGCAGTGCCAGACGGCAGAGCTTTCGCGGCCGACAATGCTCCGGCTGGGTTTGAACCGTCCCCAAACCGGCCAGTGTTCCCGGCGGCAGGGCCAGGCGGTGTGCCTCTGGCGGCCGACGGCCGCCCGGTCGGGTTTGGGCCGCCCATCGGTCGACCGCGGTTCACCGCCGAACGGCCGGTAGCCGGGTACGGGCCCCGGCGGTGGCCGTACGGCGGCCGGTCGCCGGCCACGACCGGGCGGGTCCCGTGGGTGGGGCGGCGCCGTCCGCCGCCCTCCTGGCCGTGGGCGAGGGTTGAGGGCAGCAGCCGCGGCCGGCCGGCGCCGGTGCCCAGCGGCGGGGTGTTCCCGCTGTACGCCGGCTGGCGGCCGGGCGTCCGCTGGCCGGCGCCTCCCCCCACCGGCCATTTTCCGCTCTACTCGCACTGGTACCGGCCGACCGTGGTGGCGTTGCCGGGCGGCGCCATGCCGCTGCCGGATCGGACGCAGTGGCCGCGTCCAGCCGTCGCCGTGGCGACCAGCGAGCAGACGTCGGCGCCGGGCGAGCCGGACTCGCCGCCCCTGGACGCCGACTGGCCGTGGCCGGCCGTGGCCATGGCGAACGAAGGCGACTCGCTGGTGGTGACCGGCTTCGGCCGCAGCTCCGGCGCTATGGCGACCGCCGCCGGCCGTAACAACTGGCCACCCGTGGCTTCGGCTACGGCCGGCGGCTCCGCCGACCGGGGCTCCTTCTCGCGCGCCTCGTCTGGCGGCTTGAACCTCTTCTTCCAAGACGACAAGTTCTGGAGTGAGCGTGAGTACTTGTGCGCTGCGACGGCGGCGACGCATCACGCCTCGGCCAGGTCGGGTCTTACACACACCTCGGTGTCGTGAACGGCATCGGCAGAGGCCAGACGAGACGAGCGCGTAGCGCACCACTGAGATGAGGTGATGATGAGGCGATGATGAGGTGATGAGGTGATGAAGTGATGAGGCGATGAGATGATGAGTGACGATCAGATCGAACAGCGTTCCCACTGCTGGTGTTCTCCAGACTTGTCACTGTTGACCGCTGACCAGTTCGATGTCCCCAATAACAGGGTCCGTTTTCCAGCTGCGTTCTTGCGAATGCCGCCGGGCGCCGGCGACGCCGCCGCCGAGCCACCGTCGGGGCGGACATCGCCGCCGCCACCGCCGCCGCTGCCGCTGCCGATGGTGCCGCCGCCGTTGCCGACGTCCGAGCGCCCACCGGCCGGAGACGGAGGAGCGCCGAGCGAGGACTCCGGCCCGGCTACGGAGGACCAGAGCACCACGGGCCCGTCGCCGGCGCAGGACGGCGCCTGAGGCGGCAGCCCGAGCCATCGGCGCCGAGCGGCGCTCTGGCGGTACTCCCACACCGACCCCTGGTAACCGTCAGCGGGGCGTGGTCAGCGGACCGTCCGGCGCGCTCGCCATGTGGTGTTTGACGACTTGTCAAGTATTACAGCATATACCATGCCTTCGCTCTAATAAATCTCGGATGATGACTTTCCACAATTAGACAACCATGGCTGACTGCTTGTTAATTGTCTTGATTACCCACATGCGCTTGCGCGGTGCCAAATTCGGTTTGACGAGTGGGGCACTCATCTGAGCTTCGGCATTACACAACCTACTCCTTCGTCGCAGCTGAAGACAGACGGCTGGTTCTTCAACTGAGCTGGTGAGTCATGCCATCAACATGAAATATTTGCGTACGCACAAACGGTGCGTACTCATATGTTGAGCCAGCATAACAGCATCCTTGAAACACAAGCAGAGGTGTATTGGGGGCTAGTTCTAATCTCAGTTCCTGAACCCTTGGTTTTCCGAAACCTTAGGCGATCGATGCAGACCATTCGAATGCCTCCGTCGCTCAATGATACCAGCATCTTTGAAACAGGAAACATCGCACCATCTTGGAAGCGCACGTGCTCAGGAAGTGCTAAATCTGGTTGCTAAGTCTGGTTGATTATTACTCAGCAAAATATCACATCATAGTATAATTCAAGCAAATATGGTAAAGTGGCGGGCGCAATACAAACCAGAGCAAAAATATGTACTATGGGAGCTGTCTTACTTGGTGCCACTCAGGTAACAAGAAGGCAGTGGCTGCAATTCCACCCTGGCCGAAGCACTAGCCTTCATCCTATCTATTAGACGGGCGAGAGAGAGCATTTGATCGACCTCATTGAGTGCACGATCACGAGACACGTGTCCTTTCTTCAAAACCTTAGTGTTCCGGCAAGGTCACACATTGACGAGGGGTGCGCAGGCCACCGGCTCCGAGGGCACGGCTGGAGTCCGGCCGTAACAGCGCCGCCCCACCGGCAGTGGCCGGAGAGCATTACCTGTCGATGGCGGTCACCCTCAGACCCTGCCCCCTCCGAGACGGGCGCCGCGCCACCTGACCTGGGTCGGCGCGTAGTGCAGACAGTCCTTGACCACCAGCACCAGGAAGTCGGGGTTCAGCGCGATCAGGTACGGCACACTCAGCGAAAGCGTGCGAAAGCTCCGGAAATGCGTCTCGATGGCGTCGTTCAGCAGGCCTGGGGCGCAGGACACCGTCGAGTAGAGAACGACAGCCCAGCGCATGTGTACACTGACGCACACAGACAGGCTGGCAGGCGCGGCAGCTCCGAGAGCGGGGTCACCACTGGTGCCCTGCAGCGCCACCGACCGCCTACAGAGCGGCACCCCCGCCGTCGGCGACCGCTGGCGCGTGACCGTCAGAGGCGTAACACACGGCGGCACCATACCAGCACCAGTACGGAACACCCCCACGCACGCACGCACGCACAGCAGGTGGTGCAGCCCCCAGAGTGCCCCTCCCCCCCCCCCCCCCCGTCAGTTGTCGCCCCGACCGGCCAGCCACAACGAGAGCGACCCGAGCCCAGTACGCACCCAGCACCTCTTCCGGGCTGTGGTTCTGCTTGCGCGCCAGCAGCGCCGACAGGTAGAGGATGTCGGCCGAGTAGCCCAGCGTCTTCTGCGTCTCCTTGAGGAACTCGAGACTCTGCGCCGCCACCGTGTGGTCGCCGTCGATCAGCTGGCACGTGATGATACCTGACGCGCGCCGCCGGTCAGTGGGTACAGTCAGCGAGCGGGGACGGGAGGGGGGGGGGGAGGGGGCAGAGAAGGCGGCACCACACCCGCGGCGCGTGGTGAGCTCCGTCCGGGCCACCGTCACCGCCGGGCAGCACACACGCCACGGGAGACGGCCGCCGGTGGCCGACAGTCCAGCACGAGGCCGACGCAGACGTACAGCCGTCCGGAGCTCAGCTGCTGAGCGGTCGCCACAGGACTACAGGGGGACGTGCTAACGATGACTGGTGGCCACGTGATCCGACCTCAAACCAATCGAAGAGACTGACCTTCGACAGCACCACCCACTAGACCACGGCATGAAACTGAATGCATTCAGTTTGATAAATGCACAAACCAGCACTGTAAAAGGATGAAACTGCCATGCATTTGGAAAAGGCGTAATGCATGAAAAAGGAGTCTAAAACAACCCACAATAATTCGCATATGAGCCCCAGACAGATCCGCCGCTCAGTTGGGCGCCGCTCACCGCCCAGGGCCTCCATGGAGGACTCGTCCGCCTTGGTGGCCGCCTTGTAGAACTTCAGGGCCTCACGCGTCTTGTCCTTGAGCAGGTGCTGGTAGGCCACCTCCACCAGGAACTCGGCGCGCGTCGTGTCCAGCTGGGCGGCCTTCTCGGCCATCGAGAGTGTGAAGTCGAGCACGCCCGGGTTACGACCGCACTGTCGAGAAAAAGAGTGAGTAAACAAGACGTCAAGACAGCATTACATCGACCTTGGACGGGGCTGTGTGCCTCCTTCAAGGGCTCCCCCCCCCCCCCCCCCATCAGTTTGTTTCGAAGCCCGCGATACTTGACGAAAATCGCCACGAATGCGTTTAAAAAAACAGCAGGACCATACTTGAGGAAATCTCATCTCACCCGGGTTCCCAACACGAGATTTCTGACGCCCCCTCATATTATCACAACCCACATTATATCATAAGGATCTAACCGGTAATCCAGACCTAAATTACAACACATCAGTACCGAAAAGCGCATCAGAAGTCTGCACTCCGCAAAGCCCAGCACGGCCGCAGACTGGCCGTCCAGTGGCGTGGCTACACCAGCTCGGCGCCGCCTGCGCCCCGTCGGTCCGACCGAGCGGCGGCCGTCGGTCCCCAGCGCACCGTCGCCGCGGCCCGGCACTGACCGTGCGCGAAAACAGCCGGGCGCACTCGATCAGGAAGGGCGGATTGTGCGGCTCGTGACGGTCTACGTTGCGCATGAACTCCTCGAGCCGCTTGGCCGCCTCGGTGTAGTCGCCGTCGCGCGTGAGCAGGCCGATCAGGCGGAAACGCAGCGCTTCGATCGAGTGTGGAGCGATGGCCAGGATCCTGTCGGCGGACGGACGGCGAGACGGTCAGCCGCCTGCGCCACTACCTGCAGGTCACGGCAGGTCGGCCGCCAGCACCTCTACACTGGGCAGCTCGCGGCAGGTCAGCCGCCAGCACCTCTACACTGCACACTGGGCAGGTCACGGTGGGTCAGCCGCCAGCACCTCTACACTGTACACTGGGCAGGTCACTGGAGGTCAGCTGCCAGCACCTCTACACTGGGCAGCTCACGGCAGGTCAGCCAACGGCACTTCTACACTGTGCACTGGTCAGGTCACTGTAGGTCAGCCGCCAGCACCTCTACACTGGGCAGGTCACGGCAGGTCAGCCACCAGCGCCTCTACACTGTGCACTGGGCAGGTCACTGTAGGTCAGCCACCAGCACCTCTACACTGTGCACTGGGCGAGTCACTGTAGGTCAGCCACCAGCACCTCTACACTGGGCAGGTCACGGCAGGTCAGCCACCAGCGCCTCTACACTGTGCACTGGGCGAGTCACTGTAGGCCAGCCACCAGCGCCTCTACACTGTGCACTGGGCGAGTCACTGTAGGTCAGCCACCAGCACCTCCACACTGTGCACTGGGCAGGTCACGGTAGGTCAGCCACCAGCGCCTGTGCGCTGTACAACGGGCAGGTCACAGCAGGTCAGCCGCCAGTGCCTGTACACTGTACTCTCACCTGCCGATCATCTCGACGCTCTGGTCCCAGTCGAGCATGGCCATGCTGACCTTCATCTTCTCTACCAGCGGGGGCACGAAGCCCGGCCGCATGGCCACCACCTGGTTAAGCTCCGCTTGAGCGTTGGTGAAGTCGTTGTGCAGCTCGTAGTAACGCGCCCGGCAGAACAGCAGCGAAATGTCGCGCGAGTCCCTGCGCGCAGCATGGACAGCGCGTCAGGAGACGGCTACCCTGACATGACGCAGGGGCCTCCGCACAGTCGGGGCAGGTCAGCTAGTCAGAAGGGCCTCCTCACAGTCGGGGCAAGTCAGAGTGTCAGAGGGGCATCCGCACAGTCGGGGCAGGTCAGCTAGTCAGAAGGGCCTCCTCACAGTCGGGGCAGGTCAACGTGTCAGAGGGGCCTCCGCACAGTTGGGGCGGGTCAGAGTGTCAGAGGGAACTCCGCACAGTCGGGGCAGGTCAGCTAGTCAGAAGGGCCTCCTCACAGTTGAAGCGGGTCAGAGTGTCAGAGGGGCTTCCGCACAGTTTGGGGAGGGAGGGTCAGAGTGTCAGAGGGAACTCCGCACAGTAGTGGCGGCCATACGCGAGGGAACGGCCAACCGGAACACTAGAGATTGCGCGTCGGCGACATTGTCCGCTTATATGGACCAACTTCACAGCCGCCAGAGCAGTCAAAGTGCTTTCCTACCCCTCGTCCGGGCCACCTGCTTCAACCAGCGCCACCGCCTCGCGCTGGCACCGATCGGTGCCACTGTGTGTCGCTGTCGCACCAGCGGCCTCACCGTTTGGCCGCCTGGTCCAGGTAGTCGATGGCCTTGGTGGGGTTCTCGCCGGCGTACATCTCCACCCAGCCACGCATCACCCAGCCGTCCACCGATTCGGCGTTCATCTTGAGCATGCGGTCCAGGTACTCGCGCGCCTTCTCTGGATGGCCGGTGAGCACCAGGAACAGGCCGGCGTAGTACAGCGCCTGGCCGCAGGGCGGCGCTGTTAGCAGTCAAGATCGACGGCACGACTGCGGGGGCTGCGACAGCCGCGGGCGCCGGTGCAGGGTTCACCAGGGCATCGGTCCTACCCGGCAGCAGCGGTGACTACCCACTGAACTCGCCGTCAGTGGCTGGCAGACACCACCGGCGGTCAGTGGCTGGCAGGCACCACCAGCAGCCAGTAGCTGACAGACACCGCCAGCGGCCAGTGGCTGAGAGACACCGCCGGCGGTCAGTGGCTGGCAGCCACCGTCTGGGAGGTCCCCGGCTCCCAGCTGGCGGGAGCCGGGGGCCTCCCAGATGGGATGGAATGACGTCACTGACCCGATCTGTGATCAGGGGTGAAGGTGAGGTAACTGACCCGGTCGCCGGCCTTCTTGCGCATATCGCGCCGCTTGTTGTCGAGCGCCTGGACGGCGTCGCGGTCGATGGTCTGGCACAGCTGGTGACAGTACATCATGGCCAGCACGGTGGCCAGCTGCAGGTCTGAGTCGTTCTACCGGCACAGACCGCCAGGGCGTCACCAGCCGCCGGCAGACAGCGGCGGAACAAAGCGGGACGACTCAGCCCCGCCGTTAGAGGACCTGCCGCCGCCCGCCTGAACCGCACCAACTGAACTTGATCAACAGTGAGTCATGATAACAAACATATAGCAGCCATGCTCGCTGCATTGCGTGCACAAACAAACAGCAGCTATTCTATCTCCCTTGGTTATCGAGACCTCTTGGCAAGATCGCTCCTGGTTGTTAGTTTCCCGTTGCTGCGACGTCGGGTCGTCGAAATTTTGTCCCCATTTGTACCCCAACTGTGTAGGTTTTCGAAACCAGCAAATCTTACATTGGGCTGTTTAACGAATGCAGTGGCACGCCTTTTGACCTCATCGCAATACTGAACAAGAATCGAAAGGCGTTTTGGATTATTTCATTTTCATCTGCCCACATGCTGCTACCATCACACTCATTCCAAAAGTTTAGCCCATCCTTCAGATTTATGCGCGTGCAGGGAATTCTCGCACACTGAACATATTACAGAAAACGAAAAAAAACTGCAACGACAGAGTACTCATTGACAGGCAATAATGACGCCACCGAAGCCAAAGAAAATGGTCCATCTCAAATACAGCACAGCAATAGCAGCTCCAGGAACGAGCGGGCGACATTACCAGCGTGTTCTCGAACTCGCGTATGGCCTCCTGCAGACTACCCTCCATGGCCAGCGACAGGCTGAACCAGAAGCGGAACGCCGGCCCCTGGCCGAACTTCTTCATCGCCTCGGATGCCGTCTGCTGCATGGCGCGGTAGAACCGCTCCCGGCAGTAGTACTGACATTGGGCCTGCCCCCAGGGCATGTCAAATGAGCAACATCACCTCTATCCCAACCCCCGGCCCAGCACGCATGCAGAGGTGTCCAAACACCCTGCCCCATTCACGTTTTTGCCTATTTTTAGCTCTTGCCTCTCAAATTGCAGGTACCTTTTTAATGTCCAACATTGTCACATGGAACACAATATGACTGGCACTGTTCAAGGATGACATGGTACTTTCAAAAGTACAGCATTTATTTCACCTATTTTCCTTTCTAGCCCTCTCTCTCCACCTCTTCCTTCCCTGACCCATCCTTCCTTCTTTCCATCTCCCTCTCTCTCTCCTTCTCCAAATCTACCTCACTTCTTTTGTTGTCTGTGATAAGGCATTAAAGCACCTTAAACAAAAATAACTACTTACATGATAGAAGGCTTCATCTGCCATACTGACTGTTGAATTTGAATATTATGCTCTTTCTGTGAACAAAAAATGATGATGATGCAACACACACAGGGGACACCTGCTCCCATCCAATTATCTTGTGTCATTGTTATCATGTATGCAGTGTCTGCAGTGCTTTGAAAAAATTCAGACTTGTATAAATATTGAGGCACAACACAGTACATTGGGAACAGTGATGTCTGTGCATGCATGATTGTGATCATGATGATACTAGGCTTCTGACTTCAGAGCAGTGAAACCCAAGGCAATGGCACAATGCTGAAGTCAAAGGTGACATGGGCTGTGGTTCTTGTACTTTGTACTTTGTCACTCTGTCATGGCCAAACCAGGCCAAAGCCCCTAGCTTTGTATTTAAATATGGCTTTAAACTTCAAACAGCTGAAGTCAACAGCTTCAAACTTACAAAACATGAAACCAAAGTTGAAACACAAAACCCCATGGTCAAAGCTCACACAAGTCTACCCTAACAAATTCATTTGCAAAACTAAAACTGTTTCCATGTTAGCTAGAGCATAAAGGGATCAAAAATTATTAATGGGGTATAGTGGAATGATTGAGATTGAGACTGAGAGTTGAAAAAGTTCTGTTAACAAGTTGTAGCTTATGAGCATGTTTTAGCTCAGACTTTCATGGACACTGCCAGTTGATTTCTGATCTCCACATGATTTGGTTGCCAAAATCTGACATCAGTCCTTCCTTTTTCTCAAAGGCAAAGCTAAGACTTGCAATTTACCGACACCTCTATGCACATGTCATACAGCAGCACTTCCAAATGTTAAGTGTGGTTTGATTGTAATTCAAACCACATATGCCCTACATGAATTTTACTGCTTAGAAAAAACATCAATATTGCATGGTGAATGCATTGTTTAATGTCGCACGTTCAGTTTCATCAGTCAGCTTCACGCATTGCGAGGCCGACGCCGGAAACACAGAGCCATCAACATCCAAACGGACCAAGAGCCAAATACAAACAAATCTATATCACGTATTCGCACAAGTGCCTGAGCCACTGAAATACCATAAATACACCTCACAAACTTGGAAAAGCGTGTGGGTAGCAGACAACTACCCCGTATCCCAAACGATTTCCAACAAGCGTCAACACAAGCAAGGCAGCGTAAGAGAGGAATAATTTGTTTCTGCCTACTTCTGCGAATATTTGCCGCAAATCGAAGTTATTTGTACTATTTAAACCCTTGCACTATTTTGTCGCGAATTTCAGGTATTTTCACCAAACTTAATACTATTTGTGTCGCCAGAAGTACTTTCAGGTAAGGGATAACGCACGGGCCCCTTTCTTTGATTTTTTGGCTTACATCAGGGTCGTAGTTTCCTTTTCAGTTGAGGGCATCAACCCCCCGCCCCCTCCCCCAAATTGAGCTTCAGCTTTCCAACTGTGGAAAGAAAACGGGCAAAATTCGGGGAGAAATCTGTTAATTGACATATTTAGGTGACAGGTTGGGTCACTTTCACTGTTAACTACCACTCATTTTGCGAAGCTACGACTCTGGCTCATATCGCACTTTTTCACTCATTGCGTGAAGCAGGGGTGAGTCCAGTCCAGTCCAGTCCATCCAGCTTGAAGGAGGAAATTCATCAAGTCATGGCAGAAGTCATTACCGCTATTCATATCCTTGTATTGAACTCATAGCCCAGAAGGTTAGTTAATATCGGTTAAAAGTTTCCATTGGAACCCGCTTAGTGCAGCTCTCTATCCAAATTATACCTGGCCTCGGCACGGAGCCAAATGGCCGGCTCCATGACCGTCCGGGCCATTGTGGGCCCATTTCCCAAGCGTGAACGAGGCCACGACCCACGATTTGCAATGCTCGGGTCTTTGACATAATGAGGAGCTGCTGTGTCGGTTAGGGGCCAAAGCGCCCTTCGGGGGTCCTGTAGCGGCAAGTGGCCTCGATTGAGCGAGGAGTGGTCTTTGACGGGGCCCAAAAAGGGGCCGAAGGATCTCTCGGGATCAGAGACCAGCGGTCCGATTGGAAGGCTGAAGGGTCCGAAGGGCCTTGCTGTGGGTCACATCAAGGAAACCCGTCCACAGGGCCGTGATATCAAACGTTATAGGGTTTTTTGTACAGATTGGGGACACCTGAGACAGAGCGCTCCTCTTTTTCGGCCAGAGATTGCCAACACCCAACTGTGAGTCTGTTATGCTGAGGGTTATGTTTGTAGTAAACCATGACACACGTCCACCCATCCACCCGGCAGGACACTGTTCTGCCGGGTGGATGCCGGGTGGATAGGTGTCTGAGACACCTAGGCCTCCCAAGGCAGAGAACCGAGGTCGGTAGGGGACGATTTGGATGCCTCTCGCCAGCATTGTAGCACGTTAGTCAATTCAGCACGTTGGTCAATTAATACAATTAACATTGTAGCGTTTCGTGCGCGTTGTGAGAGAGCACCTGTCGGAGAGCTATGCTTTTAGGCAGCCGGTGGATGGGTGTTTGTGTGTTACGTGCTTTTGTTTTGCTCTGTTTGCCTGCATCTCCGTATCTCCTTCACTTTTGACACGGGGCTGCCACAGCCACGCTCCATTGTGTGCAGACCGTGGTTCACCTGGCCACTTGTGATACAGTCGCTCTCCTGACCAAAGACAGCTCCTGACCACAACCGACCGTCCCTGCCTCCCGTCTGCAGCCACTCTGGCCCGCACAAGCGACCTCGGCCAGGTCACATGGTCAATGCCCGTAGACATGAACACAGCCGGCCGTGCCGGTTAACCACTGGCCGGGCCGGCTGAAAGCCGGGCCCGGACCCTATTAGCAATATCCTGCTGCATGTGGATGGTCCTATGGACATACACACACACATGAACACACAAACACCGAACAGTCGCGTCCGTGTCGGGCTGAGCTCACTTCCCAAGCAAGGACGAGGTGGAGTCCGCGATTTACATTGGTTGGGGCCCTTAAGACAATGCAGGGCTTCTGTATCGGTCGAGGGCCCAACGTCTAACTGAGTGTTCTGTGCCAACAGGGGGCATCGAGTTGGTCAGGGGAGCATTTGCGCAACACGCACGGGGACGGAACCCCGAATGGCAGAGGACCTCTTGCATTGATCGGGGTCCTTCGGCAATGAAAGAAAACGCGATGGCTTATGACGAACGTTTACACTGAAGAAATGCAGGTGTCCTGTTCCAGTCGGGGCCTTCAGTGCCGAACGGTGGGACCTCCAAGCCAAATGCCAGCATGGACCCCTTAAGCCGGAATGGAGTCCATGTGCCATTAATCGGACCACCCGCGGCGATTATGAATGCTATTGGGACAATGAGGGTTCCCGCGTTCATCTGGGGCCAACTGCACGGGTCAGAAGGCCTCTCGCGTCAGGGAGGGGGAACAATATGTGATGTGATGTATCCCTCTAACGGCTGCCGGATCGTCTAGAGGATCCGCCCGTGTCGCCAGAATGGCAGCCGAAGACAACCCCCGGTGGGACAGAATGGCCCTTCAGCCCCTGACCGGGAACAATAATGTGCTCCCGAGTGTTCTACTCAAGGAAGCCCCTTGCTCGAAAAGAAACAAGAGGTCTCATTAGTGTTGAATGGAGTGGGTTTAAATGAATTTAAAAACGAACAAGGCCCACACATGTTTGTCTGAGATCGTTCCTTCTTTTGCAGAATCGATTGATGATAAAACCAATTACATCGAAATACTTTAGCCTGCGCGCCCGTAATCTTGGGAGCAACGACAACGATGGTCTGGGTTGCAATTCCGTGAAACCGACCGGAGTTGACTGCTACAGGTAACACTAGGTGGCAGGCGTCATGCGCGCGAGAACGACCGTCGTGAAATAATGGTTCCGAATGTTGATTGTACTACCTTTCCTTTGTCAACCCTATACCCTGCCCTCTTCCCAAGGCTTTGGCTAGGCGCCTGGGCGGGATCCCCGTGTCTCAACATCCTTCTTGCAAGAGAAAATATATGCTTCGCGCAGGTTTTCTTTGCGTAGCCCCTGTTTCCAATATATATCAAAGTGAAGTACCTCTCATAGATTAAATTGCGCTGCTACAAAGTGTGGTGGCGGCGTATCCGGGAGGACGAGGCAGCGCGGGCAGCTAGCTGCCCCCTGTCCCGTCACGGGGTGGGGGGGAGGGGGGAAAACCACAACATGACCTGAGCTCCTGCTTAGTCGCCTCATTTCGTAACCTTACGTGTTTGATTCTGTGTAATAGGTTTTCACTCAATGCCCGCAACTGCTGCGATTAGCAAAGTCAAGGCGTTCAATTTAAAACACTGAAAGTCTTACAGCATCGTGTGTATGGACACACGATGTCATTTTGGGAGTTCTGTAGGACAGCAGCGTAAATCACTCGACGGTCGATATCACCACGTCTGTTTAAATCACCGCCGCCACGACGCATTACCAGCTGCGGCTGGCCTGCCAGTACCGTAACGACGTCATTATGCAGCTGCGCGGGAAAAGTGCTTATAATCGAGCACGAAGAGTGCAAATGTGTGAATGCGAAGGCGCTTCTATAGGGTATTGAGCTGCCAGTACAAGACAATTCCCAGATCTAGAACGAATTATTTTCTGTCGATCCCAGCGGCGTTTTAGCCACTGCTGGCTGGCCGGCCTCAGAGGCGATTGCAATGTTACGGCTTTCAATTTAAGATACCTATGGTTATATTCCCCAGAGATGATTTATCGCATAAAAAGCATACTGAAAATCTTA
Organism: Pollicipes pollicipes; assembly: GCF_011947565.3. NCBI lineage: Eukaryota > Metazoa > Arthropoda > Thecostraca > Pollicipedomorpha > Pollicipedidae > Pollicipes > Pollicipes pollicipes. The sequence goes on along the minus strand of NW_023597054.1, from coordinate 38,105,351 downwards.
TTATCTAACACACGCTTGGTTAAAGGTCAGTTTACCATTGCACCTAGATGTACCTTGCAAGGTCGCTGACCTATGGGAGGTCAAGGTCAGGACACGGCTGTCGGGCATACATTTGGTTAAAACATGCCATCGGTTCGAAACGTTTGGTTACTCTGCTTTTTCTGTCATCTCACGTTCTATTTATACATGAACGTATATGGATTAGTTATGTGCGGTGACGTCTGCAGGTTGAAGGTTTTCAGAGATCGTGAAAAACCGAGAGATGCCCTCGCTTTCTTTGATGTCCCACACTTTTAAGTTTAACTCAGTGGCGCAGGCAAGGGGCACAGGGGGCACGTCCATCAATTTAGGTTCCGAGGAGCTCTTTTGGCCTCTCGTGACCGACAACTGAGGGCCCCATTGGATGGCCCGGAGGGTCCGAAACACTGGACGGGGTCATATTCAGGGGCCCGGCCCGCAGGGCCGGGTGCTCCAATGCCGGACAGGGAGAACTGCGATTTGGCCCTTCCAAGTGCCAATCAGGGGCCCCTGAGTCGATAAGGGCTTATGTGGCGGTCAGACACCATCAGCATCACACAGTTGGCTCGGAACCGGCATGTGTTTCAGGGCCCATTTCCCAAACAGGAACAACGCCAGGGCCAGCGATTTACATTGGCCAGGGCCCCAGCGTCTGTCAGGGACCCTCAGTACCTAACAGGGGGACCATGTGTTGGCAAGGGGCTCCGAGTCGGCCAGAGACATTGTTTGAGGAGGCCCAAAGAGCCTGGAGGGCCCACCGGGATCGACGACCAAGGACTCGATTTGAGGGCTAAGGCACGAAGGGCTGGCCGGGGTCTTCTTCAGGGCCCCCGGCTTGTGAGGTCCGGCCCTCAGATGACTGTTAGAGGGCGTTTACACTGATCGGGGTCTCCCTGAGTCGATTAGGGTCTACATGTCGGTCAGGTACCATCAGTACCGCACAGTCGGCGCCGTATCGGTATGGGCTCACTTGTCCCACTTCCAGGGGCTCACTTCCCAAACAGTGACGAAGCCGGAGCCAGCGATTTACAGGAACCCCGAACCCCCTGGTCGCGGTTCCTGTATCTGTCAGGGACCCACAGCGCCTAACAAGGTGTCCCGCGTTGTCAAAGGTCCCCGAGTCCACCAAAGGCAGTGTTTAATGAGGCCAGAAGAAGGGACGGAGCCGACCGAAACCGACGATCGACTGGAGGGCATGGGGGCCAAAGGGCTGGCTTTAGGTCACGTAAAGAAACCTGGTCCGTGAGGCCGTGGCCTGAAATATCCGTCAGAGAACCTCTTGCACCGATTAAGGACCCTTGAGACAATGCGTTTGAACCCTGTGAACCCATTTCCCAAGCAGGAGCAGAGCCGGGGCCCTCGATTTGCATTGGTCGGGGTCGCTGAGACAGTGACCGGGCCCCTGCGTCGGTCAGAGGCCCACAGCGCTTAACGGAACACTGTGTGTGCTATACCATGACACTATGCAGGAGGACGCCTAGAGAAGCACGTAACATTCATGTGCCGAGAAGCGGCCCCGACCTCATCACCAGCTTTGTTTGAGGAGGCCCGAAGAGGGGCCGAAGGGCCCCTCAGGACCAAATATCAAGTGCCCGATTGGAAAGCGGGAGGGGCTGAAGGGCCCGACGGACTGGCGTAGGGTAGAATGACAGCCTCCTCGCCCGTAGTGCCGTGACCTCAAATGTTGGTCCGAGGACCTCTAAATTAGCCCTCTTATTAGGGCTCTACATCCTTTGGTATAGGGCCTTGACACGGAGCCAAACAGTCGGCTCGGTGTCGGTCTGAGCCCTGGGGATTCATTTACCAAGCAGGATAGGAAGATGTGCACTAGGCGGACATCCTTTATGACATTCCATGCTTACCTATCCATAATTTGACTGTTTCGCTGCTGGACCGGTAGGTTGACTCGACGGGCCTAGTGGCCTTTTTTCCTCAGTTTGGGAACTATTTTATAATTCCCAATCACCATAAGGTAAGGAAAGATAAATTATATTGGCATATTAAGTTGTAGTAAAGTAAATTATATTCGTATATATATTATACTGGTATATCAAGTTAAGGTAAAGAGCAAGGTTGGGGACCGGTGTTCGGGGTCCCTGACACAATGAGCAATTCATGTGTCGGTCAGGGGCCCCTAGTGCCTAATAGGGGTCCTGTGGCGACAAATGCCCCGAGTCGGCTAGGAACCTTGTTTGAGGGGGCCTGAAGAGGGACCTGAAGAGTCTTTCGTGGCAAAAGATCAAGGGCTCGATAGAAGGGTTGAAGGGCCCGAAGGGCTGGCATTAAGGACTCTTGTCCGTAGCGACGTGGTCTCAAGTGTCAATTAGAGGGCCTCCTTCAACGACTGGTGATCCCTGAGACAGAGCATACTCCTCTATTTCGGCTAGAAGTTGACAGATTTAGAGCATGATAAATATATATTTTGGTTGCTATAACTACACATACATCGAAACACCATGTTAGCATCTCATACTTGGTGCAGAGCGCTGCGTCTCAGTATTGCCAGCTAGAAGTCGGGATTGGTACGCTGGTTTCGTTAAAAATGCTCACCAACTTGCAGGATTATATATGAGACCGCAAAGGAAGGTACCAAAAGAGGTGAAATAGGAAACATTTTCAAATAGCCGCATATACCACAAACCAGCGTGCGCAAAATAGAACAAATACAACATTCTAGCACAAAATGTGACTTTGTGATTACTTGAGAAACTACCACGCCAGCAGACAACTTAGTCCTCACAAATGTCAGCAATGCGCTATAACTGTAGCAAATTCCTTCGGGGTTTATCAAGAGGTTTTAGATAAGTATTGTAACAACCCTCACAACAAGTTCAAAGACAACTCAAAAGTATTTTCAAATTATAAAAATATTATCAAGAAATAGAATGGAAGGAAAGCATAGTCCACCACAAAATACTCTTGACAGTGTAAAGCTGTCCGGTGTTCCATTTGTGAAGCAGTTGATATGTATTTGCCGCAACGGTGCCGGAGTTAGGAAATGCGTTTGCGTGCATGTGGCGATGGTGGGCGTCTCGTGGATCTGGTTTATTTTAGATACCGAAGGGCTCCGCTTCGTCGAGAATGCGAGGAATGTTTAAGCGAAAACCGCATCTTCACTAAATTCTAATTATGAGCAGGAACAAGAATACTATAAGCAAGGTAAAGCGGACCACGAGTGGCTCGGGGAAGCGTACAGAAATAATGTAATGTGTGCATGATCAGTTGTAAGCTATAACCACAGACGTTTTTTGTAGTAGTCCAATTTTTCACCATCTGGGATGTGCAGTGTGTAGAGATATCAAACTGGTTTATTATCTGCGCCACTTTCACCGGCCGGATCAGCTTCATGGGTGTTGTGCTGATTGCGATAGGTTTGTACTGGCAGGAAGCCAGGCTGGTGATCAGTGGTCATTATATTTTTTATGAAGAAATATCTACCAGATAACTTGTGTAATATAAAATCATATTAATGCCAGGGAGAATAAAGGAACCCAAATATCATCCTTGAGACCATGCATTGCCATGTTTGGTAGCTCTGGTAACACTTCTGGAGAAATGCCACCCTTCAGATGAAAATGTAAGGCCAGATTTGGGTACCTGGCCTCACATTAAATATCAGGTTTCCAACATTTTACCTTTCTCTGTAGCTTGAGCTTCTTATGTATTATGGCTACTGTTACTGCATTGTTATATTAGCCAATTTTTTTTTTGCTTCATTTGGAGGTTATTTTTTTTGTCTTTTATGTTGGCTGTATGTGCACATGGCCAAAGTGATATTCTGTAGATTTTGTGGCAAAATTGTTTTTGCCAATAACTGCACATCTGGTTTCAATATTAAGGACATGGTAAAGCATTGGCATATCATGGCATAAGATTGGCATTAGTTTGTAAGCATATATTTTATTGATTAGGCATGCCAAATCATCATCACAAATAAGTTAACATCATGGTTGGGTTGCCAGGTGAGTACACCACATATGAATATAATTAATTTGGCTTCTAACTAGTTGTTCATGGAGACACCATTGCATTATTGCCAAGTTAGGGCCTACAAAATATTGTGTGCAAATGAGTGACACCAGAATTATCTTGATGTGCTACTCTTTGCATGCATTAGGAATTTGGTGGTCTTCCTTATGCCATATAATATGATAAATGGTATCTCACATCACTTTAGGATATTTCTGTGATGATAGAGATGGGAGGAATGGAAACCCAGAATTGCCTCTACCTCATTAGGACATGATTAAAATATACTCGCTTATCATAATGGTCCAGAACAGACACATATGTAAGGCCATGTGTTTCACATGTCAAGATTGTATTTGCATAGTTGTATGGGAGTTGTGCATTTTAGCATAGCATAACCCGAAATACATGTTGTTCCTATAATAATCAGAAATAAAGAAAGAGATCAAAGTAGCTATCATTGACACAAAGTTTAATAACCTACATATTTTAGCAATGCTATTGTGTTGCATGTATTTGATATTTAGTGTTCAAATGTGAAGCCTATCAGTCATGATTTAAACAACATGAACATTGCTATGACCTTACTGTTGTTTTAAGTACTAATAGCAACAAGGACAAATAGGTTAGGTGGTACCTGCATATTGCTCACTAAGCCTGGCAAAGCTGTGATAGCATACATTAAACATGAAATATTTATAATCATCAAAAGTATAGAACTTTGTTGATTTCCATAAATTGTCTAAGTGATGATCAGGGCTGTGCATAAGTATGTTGCTTGACAAGAGCAAGAGATGCTTCCCTTAAGCTTTTACATATTTTGCCAATCATACTCACATTCTCCATTGCATATTGTGCTAGCATTTAAAGCCCAGCAAGTGAAATATATGAAATACATATGAAATATAGTATGTATAAATAATATGTATAAGGGGAATGCTTGTAAACAGCATGTATCCATGGCTCAGCCAGATGTCTGCTAATAACATCAGCTGTAATGAGGAGCTTACATGCCATAAGGTCATAAGCTTACATGCCAAGAGGCTACTATACTCAGTGTTGTTCGCACATTCATATGAATTTCCATGCCCATGCCCTGGTATTGCTGAATTGTTCACAAACTTAAGTGGAAGCAATGCACTGCAGATATTATCTATGTGTTTTTGTGTGCAGATAGTTCAGTGATAGGCAGAAATAGTGATTGTACAATAGTATGCTCAGTACTATAAAAGTACAATGGTGTACTTCCTTTACATAGCTGACATAAGGTAGTATGTAAAAAATAAGTGACTTAAATGTGCTATTACTGACAATGTCACTAAGCCATGTAGAACAGTGCAGCATTATTTTAGACTCATCAGTTGTACCATGGTGAGCCATGTTTTATTTAGCTTATGAACAATGCCATTGTTCACTGCAATGGCTATGTTGTTTTATTGGTGCTCTTTTTGTGAAGATCTGTCAATGTCAGGGAGGGCTTTTGACCTAGTTCTTGAACTTTGACTTGCAATTAAGTGATCACTGTTTAGTATGCACTTTTTTAAACTGTTTCATCAATTAGATTAAAAAGGCCTCATGTGACAAATTTCTGCTAAGTCATTATTTTCATAAAGTTCCATTTGAGTTTCAGGCACCAGTGTGGCATGTGTTCACATGCCAGCTTTTGGGTGAACCATGTGCAATATAATGTCTGTGATGGATTAATGAGCTATGATGTTTTTCGTGAAGGAGGTGGAGAAGAGCCTGGACAACATGCAGCCTGCTGATTTTAAGTCCCTGCTTGTTGAAGTCATGAACTACAAACACACTGGTGACATGCAGGGCAAGTCTCCACTCGCACAGGTACTGCATGACATGATGATTCAGTTGATGTCTGGTTGATGAAGTTTCATGCATCAGCACTTGAAATACCATTTATGTAAGTTTAAGTCTTCATGTGGTGCTTGTCTTCAGTTTTTATTGAGGTATTCAAATTACCAAGATCAAATTACCATCACAAATTACCAGATTACCATCAAAGTGCTGGCGGAAAATGAAATTAAGCGCCACACACTGAAGTTGTGCTTCAGGGGCTGTGAGTTTTTTTTGAACAGGACACAGTTCCCAGCAAAGGTCACTCAGCTGCTGTCATGTTGTAGTCAATATATGCCACCTCATCCCTGCTGGTTGGCACAGGTTTCAGTACTACCTCTCCCCATGTGTTGTGCTCTGTGTTACCGTCCGGCCGACGTAGGTCATGCTCAAGGCGGCCGAAGAGAGCGAGTCTGGCGAAGAGAGCATCAAGCGGCCGCCCAAGCGACACAAGGTGAAGAAGCCCAAGGAGCGTCGGCGCCGGCGCGAGAGCGACAGCCTGGCGGCACGCACGCACGCCGGTGGCTCGCTGGACAACATCGCCGGCGACAAGGCGCAGACGGGCGGCCGGCAGCGCGGCGTGGCCGCACGCACACGCGAGGGTCAGTGCTGAGCGCCGCGCAGGGCCGCGACGCCGAGCTGGTGGGCTCGGATGGGCGACTGGTGTCTCGGCACCGAAGGCTGATGTACCGGTTCGGCGCCAGTTAGGACATGTGGGCTGCTGTCTGGAATGGACTCCGGCTTAAACAGACGGCCTCACTGTTGGCGTGACCATCTCCCAGGTGTCTCGGGGGCAATGGTGAAATGGGCGAGCTCACTAAAAAAGATACGTGGACAGTTGCGCATGCTCTTCCGGTTGATTTACTAGCTCTGCTTCCCAGGTGTTTTTGCATCAGGCGGTAATAATTTGGCCAAATTTGGCCCTTGGCATAAGTGTTATGGCAAGGTGGTATGTCGTAATGCTGCTTTCACTGCAGCACCCTTTTTTCCATAGTATGAAGAGCAAAGACAAAGCGCACAAGCGCTTACCATGCAGCTGTCATGTTAGGTGTGGACACTGTTTGTAGCCAAATTTTGGGCTCATTCTATTGTGGATATGTTTGGTGTGACTAATTCCTTGAAAGGGTTGTGGAAAGGTGCTGATTGGATCGCATTGATGGCTGCTGTGCCATCCTCCCTGATGTACACTCTATGGTTCTATTCGCCAGTCCATCTGCTTCATGCTGTGCTAATTTAACAAGACTTCGCCTCTCACATGGATCGTAAAGGGGCGAGTGCCACTTGGGGTGCTCACAACTGCAACAAGCATTTTGATTGTGGGGAGATTGGAAAGATATCTCATTTTGCGTCGCGTCCTGAGCGAGAAGCAGTTGGAGAACTGTTCTGGTGGGCTTTGCTCCTGTGGCAGACCCACTCGCCGTGTTCGAGGTCGCGATGTCGAGCGGTTCGCCCGGCCCGTCGGTCCTCCACACGGCTCTTCTCTGCTGCTGGCAGGCGGCTCCTGCTGCAACCTGTCGCGCGGCTCGTTCGAGACGACGGTGGCGCGGCGGCGGCGGCGGCGAGACCCGCACCGCCAGCACGGCGCCTCGCTGGAGGACCTGAGCGCCATCGACGAGGCGTCGGCGGGCGCCGGCCGAGCCAAGTCGTCCGTGTCCGAGTCGGCCAAGCACGGCGGCAGCCTGCAGAACATCAACCAGGAGGGCGGCGCCGGCGACTTCCGCGCGCCGGCCGAGCAGGCGGCCGAGGCCGGCGCCGGGCGCGCGCCCGTCATCGAGATCGACGGCGAGGAGGCGGCGGCGGCGGCGGCGCGTCCGTCGGCGCGCAGCCGGGCCGAGCCGGCGGCCGAGGGCGCCGCGCCGCCCCCTTCCCGCGAGGAGGCGCCGCAGCGCGCTGACGCCACTGTCGACTTCCCGCTGAGGCTGGATCAGGTGGGGGGCGCGGACGCCCGGGCGGAGGCGGACCGGTGACGCCTCCTCCGCTCACGAACGTCTGGCAGGACGTCGCACCGTATAGGCTGTGATGGTTTTTCGTGAACCACATCTGCATTGTGATGCGCACCGCTTGTGTCTTGCTGCGCCGTCGGAGCGCCATGTCGTCTGACCACGGGTCCTCAGTTGTGAGTCGCCTTGGAATGGGCTGCTGCCTGACCACGGGTCCCCAGCCGTGAGCCGCTTGGGAATGGGCTGCCGTCTGACCATGGGTCCCCAGCCGTGAGCCGCCTGGGAATGGGCTGCCGAGGCGTCCTCGTTTGTTCTGGCTGGTGTACTGCTCATCATACACTGTCCAGGCCGATTCCTGGCCGCCTTTGACCTGAAGCGCCGACCGTTGTCGAAAAGCATGCCTCTGGCTAGATCGCCCCGGATTCAGCGAGGTGCCGTCCCGGGGAAAACGTGCTGTCAGATGTGCTGTCCTCCATGATTTGTGTTTCGCGTCACATGGCTCGCGAAATTATTGTAGTGAGGCATTTGTGGTGTGTGTAACTTCCTTTCAAGTATCCTTATTTCCAGAACAACAATTCCTGTGAGCATCGCTCTACTGACTGATGGACAGTTTCTGTTCAGCTTTGCTCCTGGTGTAGTGCACTCTACCATAGCGGCTGTGTATATCCCGACCTACTACTGATGCGACATCCTCAGCAGTAACTTTACAAGCTTTGTGCGCCCCAGTCCCCCCGTGATGTGGTGTCCCCCTCCGTCCCATGTGTCGCACCGTGCCGGCCGTGACGCCCGTCTTTCGGCCGGCCGGCAGCGTGTGGCGCCGTACAGCACCCCGGTAGACCTAGCCAGCGTGGCACGCAGCGTGAGCACCCTGCTCTGCAGCTCCAACAGCCAGGCGGCCAGCTACACGGCTGAAGAAGTGCGCGACATGCCGGCCGGTATGTGTATGGCCGCAGGCTGGTACGTGTGTGGCTGCAGGCTGGTAGGTGTACGACTGCGGGACAGTAGGTGTACGGCTGCAGGCCGGTAGGTGTACCGCTGCAGGCCGGTACGTGTACAGCTGCAGGCTGATACGTGTACCGTTGCAGACTGATACGTGTACCGCTGCAGACCGGTACGTGTACCGCTGCAGACCGGTTCGTGTGCGGCTTCAGGCCGGTACATGTACCGCTGCAGGCTGATAATGTACCGCTGCAGACCGGTGCGTGCACCGCCGCAGACCGGTTCGTGTGCGGCCACAGGCCGGTACATGTACCTCTGCAGGCTGATACGTGTACCGCTGCAGACCGGTACGTACACGGCTACAGGCCGGCCCGCGGCTCGGGGCGGACCGCTGAGCGGGCTTAGCTGCTGCTGACCGCGGCCGGCCGCGCCCTCTCTGACGCCGGGCCGGTTGTGCTCCTCCGACGTGGAGGTACTGATTTGGTTGGAAACTTGGAAGGGGCCGTTGACTTGTGATCGTTGTGTAGACTGAGCAATGTTCGCATGTTGACACGGCTTACACTTGCGCGAGCGTGTTAACGACCGGCGTGCTAGCCGAGCGGCGGGTCTTGTGATGGCAAATTGCTCGTCAAGAGAACGGTTGCATCGTTGGGAGCCGACTGATTTATTTGGAATTATTGAATGAGGGAAGGCCTATGCCGTTTTTCCTGGACCAAAAATATCGACCAACGCTCGCACGGCGGGCTGTGTTGGAATCGCCTTCATTTGCGAGTGCAGAGCACGTTGGAAGTATTGTAACACTTCTGCCAAGCTGTGCTGGTAACTAGCCATTGAAAATTCGCTGACTGTAAAAGCCATTATTTGTCACACAATGTGGTTGTATTCCTGCATGGATCCTATTGAAATGCATATAAATATAGCTATGTTTGGCTGAGCGCAGGACGTTTTTTGCGCGCTTGCATCACTTTCCATCGCATCATTTGTCTTATCTGATCTTGTACGGGCCCTGTGACTGGAGTCTTGTTTTGATTTCTTGCGTTACAAAATTATTTATTGGAAGTTGCCCCGGAAGGAGCTTTACATTTGGGCGTTATCCGGTGGTAGGATTGCGAGAAGACAGGATATTTGGATAGTCTTTTGCTGAGTGAGGCCTTTCGCCTGTAGACTTCACTTGAGCCTTGCTCTGAGCTGAGCGTTCAAAGTCGGCTCGCCCTCGACTTTCCGGCGTGAACTGTGCTGAAAGGCTTGGGAGGTCGTGTAAGTTTCGGCCATTTCAATGCTCGCCATCTGAACCCGGTCGGTTGGCTGTTCGGGCCGCGGGCGACGTCCGTATTCTCTGGCCGCCGGCGACCAATCTTCAGCTTGTCAGGTATGCGAACCGCGCAGTGTGTGACCGCGCCGTGACCTGTTGCAGGCGAGCCGCTGACCGGGTCACGTCGGACTCAGGTGAGACAGGGCCGACTGAGACTGAGACGGGGTGCTGCCAGCACGACGACCGCGGCCGCCGACTGGGCGCGCCAAGTCGCCGCGCCGGCTCCGCGCGATATAGCCGGGGGATGGGATCTCGCTTAATAGAGCGCGTGCCTCAGGATGGAATGTGGCGCCAGATATTGGCGCCGGCCACAGCGTTCTCCGATCAGGAACACTCCACTCTTTCACATGCCTCGCATAATCTGTTCATTGCGATAAGGTATTGCCCTGTTTTGTACATTGATGTCCTAAACCCTCCAGTTCTCGTGGAAGGTAAGTTGACAGGTCCACAGCCTCTCTGTATGCATAACGGGGGCGTTGGCCGTTAGCTGGAGTGGGTTCCAGTCAGTGCGAAACCGATTACTGAGTGCGGTCCGCGCCAGCCGGGTCCGGTCTGGGCGGGGCGGCCCAAGGTCCGCCCCGGCCCGCCACGCCGCCGCTATTGACCGGCGAGCGGTGCCCGCCGCCGGCGGAGCGACGCAATATCCGGCCGGCACCGTCTCCTGGCGACTGCACGGCCCGGCTGTGACGCCCTCCGGACTGCCGCCGGCGGCGGGGTGGGGGCGGGGCTGGTGGCGGCCGCCGGCGGTCGGCGCGTCGCGTCGCGTCATGAGCCTGGACGATCACTGAGCCGGGCCGGGCGGAACTGGCTGCTGCCAGTGGCCGACCTGCCGCTCCGACGGCCGGACCTCCCACGCCCAGCGGGACGTCCGGCCGCCGCCACCAGGACGGCGGGACTCTTGTTGCGCTGCTCTCAGTCGATGGCCGCGAGCGTTCGGTCGCCACACCCGGCTCTGGTCTGTCTCGCCGTGATCGCCAGTCCCGTGAGACGGTCCGGGGTCGCCTAACCTGACCTGACCCGAGCCGCTGCCCGTCCGCCAGCCACCCGACAGCGGCGGCCCGGCCGGCCCGGCAGGCGGCGCCGGCCCCGGCCTGGCCAACGGTCAGCGACACGGTTCGGCCACCACGCAAGCCGTCGGCCGCGCTCGCAAGCACAAGAAAAAGGTTGGTCGGAGGCAGACGTGTGCTCCATCCCAATGTTGGATCCAGGATTCCATAGCGATCCATGTTAGTCGGATCCTGGGATCTTTTGGGGGGCTCCAGGCACATGTCTGGTCGGAGGCACACTGCGTTTCTCGCGCCTCCGGGGCCGCGAACTCCAGGTTCCCGTAGCTGCAGACCCGGGACTGCAGCCAACGCCGCACGGTTGAAAAGGTCATGCAACAAGCTTAAACGCTCTTCAGCCGTCTTTTTCGGAGTCGTTTGCGTGGCTTCTAATAATTCGTACATGCACAATAATGACTGGGCCTGCGCACAAAATGCACGTAACCATTTCGTGCTTTGTACCGGAGTTTGTTCGTTGCGAACGAGCTTTTAACGAAATGGGCTTGGCGTTATTGATAACGTTTGTAGTAAGTCCTTGTCCCATGTCACATCATTAGTTTATTGCGCACATCACCGTATAAATTGCGCGGTGACCATTGAGTGAACAGCGCGCAGTGAGCACCAGCACTCGCGGATATCGTAAACGAACTAGCCGCGTAGCTTGGGAAAGGTTGGATTATATGAACAGGATATGGTAGAATAGGCAGGATGGATAGGGTAGCATAGGCTATATGGATAGGTGCGATACTAGCCCGCGGTAGTTTTGCCTTGGGTCAGGCGTGATGTGGGACGAGTACGTTGGCTGTTTCGGCGCCAGCCCGGCCGGGCGGCGTCTGCGCTCTCCGGTCTGTGTCCAGCCGTCGGCCTGGCCTGCTGCAGGAGGAGCCGCAGGTGCTGACGGAGACGGTGGACGGCTACCGGGGCAACGACGACTTCGACACACTGATGGGCTTCATCGAGTCCAGCGACAAGAAAGACAAGAACGGCAAAAAGTCGGACAAGAGCGGCAAGAAGGAGACCAAGGGCCGCAAGAACGGCGTGCGCGGTGAGGAGGACCGCGCCGGCGGCCGCGGCTCGGAGCGGCGGCCGGCGGCGCGTGCCGGCAAGGCCGCCCCAGCCGGCCGCAGCAGCAGCCTGGAGGCGCGCTCCGGGCCAGCGGCCGCGGCCGCCGGCTCGGCCGCCGCCGCCGCCGCCGCGCACGCCGACGCCACCAGCGTCTTCTGCGGCGACCTGGCCAAGTCCAGTCTCAAGAAGAGTGAGTCGTGCGGGCCGCCGCCGTCGCCGGCTGCGGCGGCGCCGCCTACGATCCACGCCGGCGATGGCGTTGCGTACGTGAGCGCGCCGGCTGTCGACCGCGAGAGCGATGGCTTCGTGCAGGACTTCTACAGCGTCACCACCGACTCGAACGCCATCGAGGAGACCGAGTTTCACGTGGTGACGCGCCGACAGCGGCGGCGCGGTGCCGGCACCAGCGCGCGCGGCGCCGGCGATGCGCCACGGCCGCAACCGCTGCGTCACAAGACGGGCAGTCTGGACGAGAGCGCGCGCGCCCGCCACGACTCGCTTGGGCAGCCGCGCCGGCCGCAACCCCGGCCCGGCCTGCGGTACGCCACCTCGTCGAGCGCGCCTCACTCGGAGCTGTCCGACAGCGACAGCGACGGCGCGGCCTCCGCGCCACCGCCGCCGCCGCTGCCGCCGCCGCCACCTCCGCCACCTGCACCGCCGTGCCTAGCTGAGCCGGGCGACGGGTCGCGGTGCGCGCGCGACTCGCCGCCGCCCGTCGCGGCGGCGGCCGCCGCCGCCGGCTCCTCGTGGGCGGACGTGACCCGGCGACAGGAGAGCCAGCCGGCGGCGGTGCCGGGGCGGATGCGTGACGCCGAGACGTCCACCGACTTTATAGACGGCGTGGGCCCGATCTTCGGCGAGCGGTCGTCGCCCAAGGGCCGGCCGGTGGCGGCGGTGGCGGCGTTCGTGCGCGGCGCGTCCGAGCCGGCTGACGGTCTGATCGGCGGCTCACACCCGGACGAGTTCCCTGAGATCGAGCCGCCGCCGGCCGCCGCCGCCGCCGCCAAGGCGTCCCGCCCGCCCGCGCCCGGACCCGCCGCCGCCGCCGCCGCCGCCGCCGCGCCCGTACTCGCGCCAGCTCCGGCGGCAGCTCCGGCACCCGCGCCGGCCCGCGGCGCGGCCCCGGTTGCAGATCACGCGGCAGCCTCGGTGGCCGCTCTCGCGCCGACTGCCGTGCCGGCCGCGGCCCAGTGTCCGAACCCGGCGGGCTCGCCTCGTGCGCCGCCGGCCGACGCGAAAAGTGCAATACCGTGTTCGCCCGCCAGCGCGGGACGATCGGTGGCCGGGCGGCCCAGTGACGCCGCCAACTGCGCTGAGGCGCGGCCGGCCGCCGTCCAGCAGCCGCCGGCGCCGGCCGCGCGCCGCGCCAAGAAGGCGCCGGCCGTCATCATCCGCGAGACGCTCGAGGGCGGATCGCCGCCGGCCGCCAGTGCGCACGTGCACGGCATACGGTTCGGCTACATCGACACCAGCGAACAGGAGCTGCTGGAGGCGGCCAGGGGCGCTGCCGTGCCGACGCCAGCGCCGTCTGCCGTGGATGTGTTCTGTGGGCGCTTCCGGCCGCCGATAGTAGATGTCTCGCGCTTTAACTGGAGGGAAATCGTCGTCTTCCTTTCGAAAGGTGAGTGTTAGTAGCAAGGTGAGGTCGAACCGCAAAATGGTAAGACCGACAGCGTGGCAGGTATCAAGCACGTGTGCCCCGTTGAACCAAAGACCTCGTCTTGCATATTTCCAACATATTGCCCCTTTCACTTGCATGATTTTTTGCTTAATTCGTGGTACATCATTACGATAGCTTGTTGGTTGTTGCTTCCATGAGAACAAATTATGTATTGCAGTGGAGGCACGTAATTTATGCAGACATTACTAATGCTGGCATTTGTGGTTATTACAAGGCTGTGTCTGTGCTGGCGCCCGAGTTATGTGTTTTGCTTTTAATGCCACCCTTTGGGCACATGTATAACTGAAATGGAATTGGTGTGTTATGCTGTGGAGTAATCTCTTGAAACTGATGCGCAAAAAGGGTAAGATTGTACCTGTTTTGCTATACTGTTCGACGAAATGGTGCGAGAAAGTTTAATTTTGACAATGGCCATCCAGTATCACCACGTTGTCGACAAACTCGGGTCCGATCTATTATGCTCTTGTCGGTTTGCCAGGCTGTTGTGATGGCTGTGGAACTTGACCCCGGTGGAAGATTGTGACATTTAACGGGCACTGACACGATCTTGCCGTGCAGACGTTTGAGACCGAGGCCATGCCTTGGCCTTAAATGTCTGCACGCGTTCTGAATTCTGCCTTGGATCCGGTAAAGAGTTAAACCTCGCAAGTCAAACGTAAAAGTTGCAAGTCCCGATGGCCGACATTGCCATTGTTTCCTCCGAATGTACCGGAAGGTACCCGAAAGCGAAGGAAACGAAGCACAGATGGAATAGCTATTAACCGTCCTCCCAGGCCCCCGCTGACTCTTGCATGCTAGTGTTACTGCAGTGTGGTACTTAACCGGGGTGTGGTGCGATCATGGTAGACCGGATAAATCAGACAAGTGTGGTTAGTGTGCCTGCACTTCAACGCAATGGTGTGGCGAGAGCGACTGTTTCGGCCGCAGACTGTCAACAGGTAGCATCAGGTGGCATGTGACCTGTTGATGACCTGCGGCCAAAACCTGGCTGTTCTGGCGCCTACTGGCCTCGCCAGAACGCGACTATTGAAATGCCATGGATTATTTTTAGGGCACGTATGTCTTGTAATCTGACATGTTTGCCATCTAATGTTTGCCATCTAAATGTCAGCTAAAACCAACGTGCCCTAGACGGGCGATGTGGGAAGAAGTGAAAAAGTTCAGCATTTAGACTCTAAGCGAGTATTTTTCCCGTGCGGCATCGTTTTCCATGCCTGCCAGCGCTGCGGCCCTTATTGGTGATGATCTTGAACCGTTATAAGTCAGATGGTCGTGAGCGCTCCCGTCAGAGGCGGAGTTCCTTTGCACGTGATGACCCTCGGACTGGTCCCTTGGTGAGCCATACTGACTGCTTTTTCGCGCTCGATGACGCCTCGTAGGCGCAGAGTTTCTAGGCAATCTCTAACATCGCGCCATTATGACAATCCCAGCCGATGCTTTTCCAGTCCGCGGACTGGTATTATTCCCATGATGCCGCGACTTATCTAACAGGCCGGCACAAAACAAGAGATTCCAGGCTGGCCTTACAACATGCATGGCTCTTTAATGCTATTCGTGGTTAGTTGGTCGTGATGTGATGTTCAATGCTATTCGTGGTTAGTTGGTCGTGATGGTTAGTCGATGTCAGCGATGTCGTGACTTTAACCTGAGGACGACCACTTTAGGGTGTGACGATCATAACATGATATATTTAAGACTGGTGAAGCAATATGCCCTAACGACACTTTCAGATAAGATGCCTCAGCAGTGTGACAAGTATTGACATGCATGGTGGGGCGTGTCATGTCCAGAGGCTGGCCGTGCCCGGCTGTCATGGCTTGGGGCTACGTCCTGTCTGGGATCGGCCGCTAACAGCCGGTCGTGTGGCTGCAGCGTACGAGGAGGCGGCCGCGGACCCGTCCGCCTTCCTGGTGGAGAACGGCCGACCACCGCCGCGGCCGGCGCCCTGAGCCGGCCGTGCGCCGCTGTGATCCGAGAGACGGGGCGCCGCGGCGCGCCGAGAACGCCGCGCATCGGACGGCGTGCCACTCAGAGCTGTGCCCGTGGACGAGTGCCAGAGAGCGTGTAGGTATGTGTGCCGTTCGCCGCCGCGCGGGGCTCTGCGGTGATTGTGATCGAGGACGCCGGCCGTCGCGCAGTGCGTGGGATGGCGGGCGCACGCCGCCGCCGCCGTCCGCACGGGCCGTCGCGCGAGAGCGGCCTCCGTCGTTCCGTGGGCACCGGTCTCATCGTAGCGCCTCCCCGAGCGGCGGTCTGCCGGCACCACTCCCAGCCGGGCGCCTACCTGAAGTGAACACTCCCAGCCGGGCGCCGGTCTGGAGCGAACACTCCACCCGACTCGACTATCCAACCGCGCTTGTGTCCCAACGCGTGTCCAGTGTCGTCTTCACAGCCGGCACGTGGATCTTCTCCCCCCCCCCTCGTGGACTCGGCCCCCCCCCCGCCGTCAGCTCCTCTGTATACCCCCCCCCCCCCCCGGCGCCCTTCCCGTTGCACCGCCCCCGCGCGCCCAGCCGTCCATCTCTACACCGGTTCTGGTCGTTCACCCGTTGTACATGGGCGCCCCATCCCGCTGTGCGCCGCTGCCTGAGCGCTGGGCTGCCGACTCGTTCTGTCGCGCTGCTGTCGGCATGGTCCAGGCGCCAGCACGGGGCCTGCCACCAGCAGCAACGCCTCTCTCCTTCCCCATGGTCCATGACAGAACGCAGTCAGCTGGCGGAAGCCCAGGCTGGTCCCTAAATGTCCTCTGGTCCCTAAATGTGTGTTGTTTTTTGTACGTCCGCCGCCGGCCCGCCTAAGTTGTGTTCAGATGATGTGCACCAGTTTGGTTTTATGTTGCTTTTCTGAAATTTGGAACGTGAATAAATATCGCATAATGTTTGGTTTTGTCCGGCGGCATGTTTTTCGTCGCACGTCAATGCATGATAGGACAATGCAATGTCCCAGGTTATGTAGGACGCCATCTACCGATACATGCACAATATTCTCATGAAATCCCTATTTCAAGACTCTAGGATTTCCAGAAAGTTTTAACAAGATATTGTTTATATATCACCGGATAGTTACAAGAAGTAAAACCGTGACGACCAGGACAGCAGTCGCTATCATCCGTCAGTCACGTTAATCCGTCATTGTCTCGATACCATTGTTGAGGTATCAGGACACGTCCTTACACGATGGAACAAGGCTACGTTTAACAAACATGGTATGGTTATATTACCTACATCGTTCATGGCGAGGAAGTTAATGGACATGGTTAACACAATCCAGCACAAGCACATCTCCCTGTGCAGACAGGTCAGTTTAAAAAAGATAACGAGACGAAAGATGTTTTAGACTGGATAAAAAAGCTTTCATATAATTGTAGGGGATATGCAGACCCCATGATATTCAATGGCGACTTTTGGTAAATATGAAGTGTATCTGAAGTCCTAAGACCGCGAAAGATGACGCATCGCCCTAACGTGGAAAACATTTCAATGTGAAAGCGAGTATCGCAGGCAGATGAATGGTTTCGGAGAGGAAAGAGCTGGGTTAGAAAGCATGTCACCTGTACGGTCAGACCTTCCCCAATGTTGCTGGACCCTGCGGTGCAGACCGTGCAGGGCTAAGGTCAGGTACGGCGCTCCACGCGAAGCGGAGATACGGATATGTTTATCCAGGCACCTCCATTCGATCGGTTATGTGGTGTCTACGTCAACTCATGATAGCACAATACAATGTCTTTGATGTGTTTATAATACATGGTAGGCAACGCATGACATTTAAAGCGCATACGAGAAAAATATTACGGCTACCTATCCACACACAATGCAAAGAAAACACAACACAATGTAATGCTAATACATATCACCTGAACCCTCGCTCGCTAAACAATGTGAAGCGAGTCTGCTGCGTTACTTCCGATGACAGGTTACTCCAAGCAATCGCGGCCCGGTAGAGATTACGACGGGGGAATTCTGACCGTACCCTGGGTAGCTGCAGCCGGCCACCCTCTGAAGCACGTGTGCGGCGGGCGGACGCGTCAGAGCGCCGGCCAGCCACGCGCGCAACAATTCGGATGAACAGGGGTCAGTGGCGAGATGCCGCATGGTGACATCACGATCGGTGAGTTTTTCCCGGATGTAGACCACCCTAGTCCTTATGGCGGTGTATTCACACTGTCACGCCAGTTATCGTCAGTCACAGTAGGGATGCCGCCTTCTTGCTTTCTGAACGCGCTGTGTTCGCGTTGGCGTGCGATTTCCCCACACGGATGTACGGCAACGCTTGCGAGAAAAGACGAGAGCTTCCACCAGGAAACGCCTGGTACACAACAGCTGTTTGTGGCGGAAGTCTGGGAGATGCCGCCATTACACAATAACACCGCTGAACACCGGAGGCTATACGTACATTCTGCGCTGGTGGGAGTCGATGGCGACTGCCAGGACCGTGACGCTCTGTGAGGATGAGATGGATAGGGAATTTAACATAGAAGTTTTGGCGCCGAGACTAAGATGACAAGTTCAGTCTTAGATAGATTAATTGTCAGTCTGTTCTGAGCGAACCACTGCAATGCCACGCGGAAGGGACATTGGACACGAGTTTTTGGAGTCTGGACGTTTGTTCAACATTCGGCACCGAGTCACTGGGCGTCGTTTGCGTACATTACAATCTTGCCATGTGGGATGTGGTGGGCTGCGTCATTGGGGAAGATTAGGAATGGCATTAGCCCCAGGATGGATCCTTGGACCCTTCGTGCGCCACATCCAGTGCACACAACCCACTCCACACAGTCTGGGCACGTCCCCGCGTCACGCTGAGAACCAATCCGAATAGATGCCATACGAGCCGAGCTTGTCCAGGAAACAGGAGCATGTTAATCCCCTCCTTGGATCGCTCATGAGGTTTAGTGCCATGAAGGGACACCAAATTATCGTGGCGAAAGGTTACCAAGGCTTTTATTTCGGGACACCATGGCCTACGTTTTCAAGAATTTCTGCGCCTCTCACCCTGACGAAATTCCTAATCGGCTCGTTCTTCGGGAACTTACGAGACGGTTTCTGCTACCACTACCAATAGGTCAATGTTCGTGGCATGCCATGTTATCTGGGTGGTATTACGACTTAGACATCGTGTACAAGTTATGGTGCTTACGTTTAACCATTCGCTGCGTGGTTCGATTCTCGCAGTAGCCACCGTTTTTGCCAAGATGGTAGGCAGGCGTCGCTATAGCCTCAGTAGCTTCGTAAAGCTGTAATGATGCTGAACCATTCACTGTTATGTCGGCGATCCAGGTAAGGCAGCTCCCTGCTGATTTCGTTGTACATAAATTGACATTAGCCACAGCGCGCAACAATCGTCTAAACGTCTGAACCTACGCGAGTATGCCAACGCGCCTCCGTCTCGTCAATTTAGATAGATTGGCAGCTCTTGGCTTCAAAATAAATTGGGCAGAATTCATGCACTGTCAGGGGATTTTGCTTCCTGCCATAGCTTGTAGGTGACGGCACAAGATCTGTCATCACTGTAGATGACCATCACACCATAACACCGTGGATGGCGGCACAAGGCAGCCCGATTCCTAGATGGCATCACTCTTCGGAGCGACATAACAAAATCCTGAAATGATGAATTGGGAGGCGACTATCATGCAGCGTAGCATTTACAAAAAAGTGATCTATCCCAAAATAATAAGATTAAGATGGAGTGAAGTAGATTACCCCAGAGGATACCACACAACAGTTATAGGACTCGCCCCGATCCTGCATACCGTGGCTTTGCCATGGAATTGCGAAACGTGGTATTGTTTGCAGCACCAGTAGTCCAGCTGCTGTTTACATTTTGAGGCCATTTTCTATTTGGTTGTCACGGTGATGGCAAATGTGACATAGGACAATGTGTTAGGCATTCCCCCATTGGCGGCTATTTTTGACTCCGCTATTTTGGTCCGCCACCTCCTGACCCTCGGAGATGTTTGACCCCTGTTGGTGACGTCATGTAGCGTAGCGTCGTTTGGCTGACAGTAATAATTTCCATTGTTGCATTGCCCTCCCCGACGGTTGCTTGTTCACATGGCGCCTGGGCTGCTGCGGTGAGAAGACAGCGCACGATCTAGTGCCGCATTCTGATCTAATCTGATCAAATGCCGATCTAGTGACCGGCATTTGTGTGAGCCAGCCGCCGTGTGGGTTCAGTGACTGGTGCTGACCCACATCTCGTTGGCAGGCGATCACCCCCAGAGACTGCCGCCGCTGCCGCCCGGCCCGCTCCGCCTGCGGAGAAGATCCGCCGCGGTGAGCATCACACAGGCCACAGTGCTACGGCCCGGCTGGGTCAGGTACACCGCCACCGTCCGACACGCCCCGGCCACGTGGCACCGGCCGACCGATGCACGCCCTCCACTGCCGACGCCACGTGTCGCCACGTGCCTGCCCGTGCATGCCGTGCGGCACGGCCGTGGTGTATCGGCACGCGCTGCAGCCGTGTGCTGCGAGCCGCAGCTGGCTGGGCGGGGGCGTGCTGATCAGCGTGTCTGTGCAGCGGGCGCTGTGCGGCAGTCAACTGCTGACAGGCGGCTCGATAGCGAGGTCTGACTGCGTCCCAGCCTGCCGCCGGTGGAGCGTCTGTACTGTGCCGTCCCAGGTTGGCGGGTGACGCTGAGGCCGGCTGGTGCTTGGCCTGGACGATGGTGTCACCGGCCCGACAGTGGTCTGCTGTCGCCTGTGCTGGTCTGCGGGCCACCTGTCAGTTGCACGCGCAGGGAAAGCGTGACGACTGATGACGGACATGCCGGAGCTGTGATGGCCGCACATCACCGAGCATCGCACGCCTCCGTCCCGTCCGACGGCTGGCTGCCCGACACCACTGGTGCAGCCGTCGCACACATCTGACAATGCTGCAGTCACGGCTACGCAGCAATAGTATACACACGGCAATGCTGGGGCAGCGGCGAGACGAACCTGCGACCCGCGGAGGGAAGCAACCAAACGCCCGAACAAACCTGTTGACAGCTCCATGCTCCGAGCCTATGACACAGACTGACACCAAACCTTCATAATTAAATGCTGCTTAGTCAACAACCTACTCTTTCCATAATATGGCGACCTTGTGGCAGGTCAAAGGTCACTTTAAATGCTAACAAACAGAAAAACAGGGCTGCAGATAACCCCATGTTCCGAGCCTATGGCACTGATCAGCATCAAACCTCCACCACTCAATGCGCCATAGTCGAAATCCTATCCTGTTCAAAACATGGTGACTTAAGATCAGGTCAAACGTCACCAAAAACTCCGAAAACCTCCAAAATTGGCTGTTGGCAACCCCATGCTTCGAGCCATTGACACCCATGCGCTTGACACCTTCACCAACCGATGCACTATAGTCGATAACCTAGCCTTTCCAGAACATGGTGACTTTAGATGAGGTCAAGCGTCAACAAAAACTCCAAAATTCCAAAATTTAACCAGCACCATAATTAAGCCACCACCAGGATCTGACTACCAGAAGGGTAGGATATCGGCTATGGCCCATCGACTGGTGGGAGTTTCATGCCGATCGGTGCCAAAGACTCAGGGCACGGGTTGTCTGCAGCCAATTTTGGTGGTTTGGGGCGTTTTTGTTGACGTTTTACCTGACCTAAGGTCACCATGTTCTGAAAAGGATGGGATATCGGCTATAGCGCACCGATCGGTGATGCTTCATGTCGATCGGTGCAATAGGCTAGGAGCATGGGGATGTCTGCCCATGCTGTGATGATGGGGATGTCTGCATGCATGGGGATGTCTGCCAAAAGCCGTAGTTTAATCACGGCTTTTTCGAAAATGCCTGGAAGCATCCCCGATAATAAACAGCTGTTGAAAAGATGAAGAATTGCTTTCAGTGTGACCCAATAAGATAACTTGAATATTTTTGCATTTATGTTGCCAACTCCAGCTCCGACATTGTTTAATTCATAGATAACAATAATCAATTCCTCCTCATTAGTGGGAGGGGGGGGGGGGTGTAGTTCATTTCATTTTCTACGTTTGCGATGAGTTGGAGTAGATTGAATGATGATTTAGGAATCCTGTCCTTTAATTTGTATCCAATCTCAGTGAAGAAGTAATTGAGTGATTCTGCGATATCCTGACCATCTGTGATAATTTTGTCGTTAGTCTCACTAATCCTGGTTGGATTTGCATACTTTTTTGCTTCGAATTGATGAGTGTGCAATGTTTTCCATGTTTCCTTGGAATTATCAAAATGTATAATGAATCTATCACCATAGTATTTCTTCTTGACCAGTCCAAGAGATGTAGTAAAGATGTTGCGGTAAGAAGTGTATTTTCCATTATTTTGGGGATTGGGGTGCTTCAATTTCTGTTCAAATAAGTAACTCGTATGTGTAGTTGAAAGAAGAAGTGGACGTAACACAAATAGTTCGCATGAACGCTTTTTTCAGTAAATAATTCTAAAAACATAGATTGCCGACTAAGTGGCATCGAACGATGAAGGCTTGGTATCGACCGGTGCCATAGGCTTGGAGAAGGGACTGTCAACAGGTTTGTTCGGCCGTTTAGTTTCTCCCCGCAGTGCTATCGGCTTCTCCGAGGCTGTCGAACATTGGCTGTCGCGTTGCCCATCGTCGACGCTCTGCGGGCTTCTCATTGGCTGACTAGCCAATGACGCCGGCCGTCTGGCTCGATCTCACTGGTTACTATTAATAGCCGGCTTTTATTGGCTGACCTTGGAAGCTTGGGAGGAGCCAACACACGTTTACATTGTCGGTATGTGGCCGCGGCAAGGCGTTTTGATGGCAACCGGACATCAAGTCAAAAGCCAAGAAGTCAGAGGACAAAAAGTGAAGTGAGATCAGGTCAAATGGAAAAAGTCAAAGAAGGCAAAAGTAAAATGGAAAAAGGCAGAGCCAAAAAATTAAAATGATTTAAGCGGATTGATAAAAAGTCAAATGGCAAACACTAGCAAACATAAAACTCCATCGCAAAAAGTGAAACATTCATCAGGCCAAAATAACAAAAGCCAAATGGGAAAAACTTAAAAGGACAACATATCAAACGAAAAAAGTTCAAGTACTAAAAAATCCAGAGATAAAATGAAGTCTCTGTTTTGGATCAGGAAGATTTATCGTGTGTTGAGGCGGCCCTTTTCTGTCTCGAGACAACCAATTTGTATGTCATGTGACTTTTGTATGCATGCGATCTTTTATGTGTGCATGTCATATGACCGTCTTCATGTGACCCTTTTCTCAAAATGTTATGAATAAAAGTACTAGCGAGACAGACAAACGGCTTTTTAAAGCGTGTTAAACATGTCTGGAGCTGGTGCATATGAAAATTTTGTGACCACAGGTCAAAGGGAAGCGGCATGACCTAAAACCCAAATCATAGGATATCGTTACCGCATCGGTCGCTAGACAAGGATGCATTTACCCCATAAAAGGTTATGATCTCCAAATTGGATTTACTTTTACAACAGCTGCTTTCCGCTGCTTCAGCTGGCTCAGTCACAAAAATAGCTGCGCACCGTAACACGGTAGCGTTTACAAATTGTAATATGTGCCTTAGATGTCCATTTTTCCTTTGTCAGTTTCAGTGACCCAATACATGGGGTTGCCTATATCTTCTAAGGACACGAAATCACTGAGAAACGTGATGTTCCTCCAAATTAGGGAGGTACGGTAATTTCTAGGAAGTTGGAACAGAGAATGGCGATAAAGTTGTTGCGTTGGCTCCCTTTTTCTGCCCGTCAAAGCTCAACAGACTCATTAGATAGTCTCAACCGGGAGGCCCCTCTGCGAGGAGACCCAATTTTGTCTAGTGGGCCCGAAACCACCTGAAAGGTTGTTCCCTTGCTCAAAATGCGTGGCACCGCTCATGGGAGGAATATTCCCTTATCGCTATGGCTTTCTGTGGTTGAAGGGATATAAAGCGGATAAGCCCTTATGACCTCTGACCGCTGACCACTCGCAGCAATCGAACGGCACAAATTGTCAACGTCGTTTTCGTCCGAGATCATGGAGAAAACTGTACTGCATGGCTATACACAAAGTTCAAATATTTCCTTCACTGTTCAAACATCCAAGTCCCTAACATTCGAAATTGGCCAAGCAGGGAAAATTTCCAAGCCTGTGAACCGCCATTATCGTTAATCGTTATATCTAGAACACAAGAAATCATGTTCCCGTTTCTGTTTCATTACCACGGTGTGCTCTACTATGAAGAGGGCGATTGACACACGTGTTTGTAGAGGTAAAACACCTTGACAATGACCGGGGCCCTGTTAGCGTGCTGAGTGATTCATTGGTAAGAGCCGTGGGGCCTTCCGCATTGGAGTTCCGCTCTTGCTATTCAATACGGCTCTCACCGTTGTCGGGCCCTTTGAACAAGTCAGTTTATTAAGACGCTCGATGCTCAGTGCCCCCCCCCCCCCCCCCTCCTGCACTGGTACAGGGCGATTCCCACTTACTGACAACTGCAGGGGACCACACGTTCCTATCGGAGGCACCGGAGGCACTATCTGACAGCTCGGACACCCCCGAGCCTGGGTGGATCCCAGTAACATCGGTCGCAGGCGCGTCATAATTTCAAGACCCTATATTACTGCCGGGAACTTACATGCTCACATGCAGTCTCATTTCTCGATCACACAAGGCCCTCCGCATTGGCTTTAGTATCTTTCTGTTTGGCCGAAAGGCACTGTGCCCCTGCCGGGGGTTGAATACATTTATCTACCGGGGCATCCCCGACCTTTCAGAAGCCCCCAGAATGGTCTTAAGTTATTCTCGCATGTTCAGAGGAATTTGCGCTGTCGACGGCGCAGACTACAGACCCTATATGTTCATCTGGCTCGATACCTTCGGCTCGTCTGTGCTGGACTTGGATCTTCCCGTTTTCTCAGAATCAGCCTACCCCTACACTGTTGACAGCGTTTCCGCTGCGGCTCACCGTGTGCAGTAGTCTCGGAAGAGGCACAAAGATGCACACACCGCCTTGGCGATTGTCAACTCGCGACCCAGACTACGGCACATGGTCATGGAACATCGGCGGAATGTCCACAGATGTCGTGACTGGCACGGTTCCTCAATGTGGTAGTGCGGTGGGGCAGTGACATCACTGCCCGAATGCGGCAACCAGTCAAATGTAAGGGTAACATCCATTGGCACACTTACGGTTAAAAGACATGGACCCGCTGCCTCATCCACAAACATCTTCGATGATTGTACTGTGCTACAGGGTACGGGGAGCACTGATCAAATGACGACCGTATTATGGGTAAAATATCGTTTATTGCCTTGGATATTCGCTTCTTAGCTTGACAACCGCCCAGGAGCGTTCAGGCCCCTTGAGGCGACCCGAACCACATGCTATAGTTGGCATGGCAGCATGCTGTCATATCCGTTAAGCTCAGCGCATCATCGCATTAGGATGCCCGGCATGTACACACAGCCTAACAACAGCCTTCCTCGACATCCACTTGCCTGAAAGCCGCAGGCACATGAACGTCGTGGACACGGATGTCCGTCACTTACCCGAATGTCAATGATGACGAACTTAAACCATATGCCATCTCGGTTTGAAAGCCGGGCACGCGTGTGGGACAAACCGGGCACGCGTGTGCTCGGCATGCCCCAATACAAGCGGCGTGCATTCGTTTGCGGCAGTGGTATACATTTCGCGCACGGCAGCAATACGCGTTGCACATACCCTACAATGAAACGGGTTTCTTTAAACTTCTTTCAGTTTTACAACGATTCCACTCAGTCTCCGCCACCGACACGCTCGCTCGCTGATACGGATAGCACTTCCAGTCGTAACCATAGCAACGACACACTAGATGGCATGAGCATTGCATCCAAACAAACCAGATTCAGGATGTGCCACGCCCCGCTTGCGGCTGGATGTCTTAAATCACTAATTATGAAAACACCGCAGATGAAAAGGTTTCTAACACATTATTGCGTAAAATGATACTTTCCCAGCTAAATGCAAAGGTCGACACTGCATGAACGGCATATTATACCCACAGTAAGCGTCACGGGTGCATGAGCGGCGGCATCACCCGTTCAATCCATTATTCATTGAATGATAGCAAGCATACCACTCAATGAAATATAATCTTCCTCTAAATCACGACAATGCATGCAGTGTTACGGCAAAATGTAATCCACCGGTCTACCATGCCGCACCCTTACAAACATGTATATGATATGCACAAATGCATACCGACTCCTGGATTTCTAGCCTGGGCTTCAGAGCAGACATACGGTATGCGCTGGGGCTTCTGCCATGTCTTCTCCCGTCCTGAAGCACTGGCGTTCTGCCCATCACGGGTGACCTCGCAGCCCACAGCTCATGAAGTAGCGTTGAATCCGTAGTGGTGCCCGCCATCCTGGAAATGAGGAAAGGAAGAGCGAATTACGCTCGCGATCACCTACAACAAAGCAATCACCTATACAACTAAGCAATACAATATAAGCGATACAACTAAGCAATCACCTACAACACAAAACATGCAGGGCTGATTGTGAATGCATGTTACACCTGGGGTCACTGCCATCACCCATGGAAGGCAGGCGGGGCCAGCTGACGCAAGGGCCGCAATCTCCGTGCAGTGTGCATCAAACCGCTCGTGCAGTTTTATATCGTGCTCTACGCTCACTGCCGGGTTTGCTTGTACGGGTACGACAGTAGCGCAAGACTAGAAGGTCGCAGAATAAATGCGGGTGCAAAGCGGCAAGAAATGCGGGCGCTCAGTTCGTCAGTCATTATCATG
This sequence comes from Pollicipes pollicipes, assembly GCF_011947565.3. NCBI lineage: Eukaryota > Metazoa > Arthropoda > Thecostraca > Pollicipedomorpha > Pollicipedidae > Pollicipes > Pollicipes pollicipes. Next base: position 38,078,780 of record NW_023597054.1, on the reverse strand, counting down.
CCGCGAACGGAGCCCCGTAGCGCTGAAAGACTTCACAAAGGTTGAACAAGTAATGCGGAAAGAAATGGGGGCGCTCAGTTCGTCAGCCATTATCATGCCGTGAACGGAGCCCCATAACGCTGAAAGATTTCACAAAGGTCGAACAACCAGGTGTGCCGTCAGCTGCGCGACATGGTGAACCAGCGCATACCATTTAGTGCAAAATTGCATTTCATCAAATGTCCAACCTATTTGCTCGAAACAGTACAAACCTAGCCAGCGCCAGGGCATACAATAGAGCACTATCTCCCGAATGCTCAAATATGGTGGTACAAAGCACGGTTTCTCTGAAGTCGACATTGAAAAAGGAGGTTAATACATGTTTTGTGAGCAGTTAGTGGAAAAGTAGTCTAGTCAAAACAAATAGAGGTCTATAAAATAATCTCAACACAAGTGACCAGACTCAGAATTTCAGCGAACATGGAACCAAACATGGTACTAGACATGCAATTTTTCAACCCATCACCCCGCCACATTTGACCCGCAGGAACCCGCGGGCTTTTTGCCGGGTTATGGGCCAGACTTAGCAGCCTTTTGCGGGTCAAAGATATAAGCAAGCAAATAAATGCTTTTTTTGTTAGTTCCTAGAGCCAATGGTCCACATCCACATGGGGTTTTGAACAAGGTAGTCGTTTTCATGACAATTCCCTGCAGTTCAACGCTATGTCCTATTTCAGACATCAGTTCGTCTCGTTTATAAGCTACATGCCGACATGGCTAGTCTGGCAACGGCTCTGACGGCATAGAAGCCTTCTATAACGCATTAAGACGATAACCCATTCGGGAGCATATTTACTAAATAGTGAAAGCGTGTTACTTAGAGCAATCTTTTGCGCTCAAAAACATTCCAAAAGTCGCAAATCAGCTTCCTCCATTCTACCTAATGCTTGCCTTACAGGGAGTGCTCCACATCTATATGGGGTTTTGAACCGAAATAGTCACCTTGAAGACTTTTCGGTGCTGCTCACAACCCTGCCATTCTCAAACCTAAGGCCTTTTAGTTTCTGGACCACACACCCGCGAAAATGAGGAAAGGCATATCGGAAAGAGCATGTCAAGGTCCCCTTGGCATTCATGACGTCATAATAACGTCACTGAAATCCTGTGATTTCATAAGCCATGCGGCGATCCACGCCAAGAAAAAAGTCATTGTCGTGGTGTTCATATCTGGCGTTGGTGGGCGAGATTTCCAGATATAACGGCCATCAACTGACTCTCAAGCAATGCTGTGTAAGGTACGACGACGTAATCAAATCATGACCCACTGAGAAGGACATTTACTTAACATAAAATTGTACTGTCCCACAGCAGTCTTTTCCACCTAAAAGGATACCGTTAGTTATAAGTGAACTTGTCTATCATATCTGATTGATTCAATGTCCCCAAATGTGAAATATTCCCTTAAATATCTTCACATGTGGAACACTACCTATCCATGAGACCTGGATTGTGGCAAGAGGGAAATGTCACGTGGTGTTTATTCCGTTCTGTTGATGCACCTTCGTACGGATAAAAAGCACCACATAAGAGCCTGAGTTTGGTTTCTGAATACGAATAACACGAATATGGCTTTGTAGCTACTGCGACGCATTCAAATGCTGTACTGCAGGCAGTGAAAATGCAAATTGTGGTGACCGTGGTGGATGACAAATGCATTCACTTTCCTAGAGCCGCATATTTATTGTGTCCATGTGGTGTAATGAACTGAGGAGGATTCTCACAGCTTGAAATGTACTGCATTTTTCCGTTTTGCCAGTGCAGTCATAAGCTCATTCAGGTGATTCAAGAAACCTAGCCTGCGACATACTGAAAAGAGGTACGATAAAGAAATCTCTGCATTTTAGATACATGCCATTGTAAAGAAGCGAAGTTCATAGACGGCAGAGCGAATAGTCAAAAACATCTCTCTGTGACTTTAGACGGCATTTTTCGATGCCATTTTCGGCCCGGGCTCTGATCTCTGCATCCTCACTGGTTATTCCATTCCATGTTATTTCGGCGTCGCCGAAGGCAAAGCCTCTTGATGAAACCAGTACGTATTTTGCTCCATGACGGACTATCTCTTGCATGTGGTCCGCGAGAGGCATCAGGCACGTCAGAAAATGTAGGATGTGCCTTGACCAACTGACGCATGCGTCGTTTTTGCTTTTTGTGTAACAACATCGGCACGTGATGGCGCACCATATACTTTGCCGTGTCCTGAGGCCGGGCGCTTGAATTTGTAATCGACGTGTATGTCTGTAGCAAGGCTGCACCGTGCCGGAGCCGCCAGCGAGGTACATGACATCCTGCTGCCCAAGCAAATCCACGCATTTAGGCGTCGACAAAGGTTTTCATAGCTGGCAACGGAGTGGGTGAACAGACCTATTCGTGTCGACTAGTCCTAAACATAGGTAATATTTCTGTCAGCACAACACCATTTCCGACCTCCCATGGTCAATCACATCAGCACATAGACCCAGCGACAGCATGGTATAGAAGGTAAACATTATTTGATGAAATTGCCACTGGCTTTAAATCTTGAGACGACTTAGATTCAACAGAAAAACATCGACTTAGAGCAAATAAGAAACAGCCACGTTTATGCCTTGAGCGGAGGACCTAAGCTTTCTTTGCGTGACTTAGCGACCGGACTCGCGTCGCTACGTCGGACGAAAATGTCCCGGTCTGAACACTGTCAAACAGGTCATAGGGATCCGCCAGTCAGAGCTGAGGTCAACAGCTCCAGCTACCGTCTCTCGGTGACGTCGCCACTGGTAGGACTGCATTGGACGACACACATCTCATGCACTACTTCTGCAGCTGCCTTGCCGAGCGGCCCCGTGAAGGACTTCGATCCCGGTGTCACACTACCGGGCTCCGTAAACAGCTGTCGCAGACTGAGCTCGTTTGTACGCAGCTGGCGCAAATGAATCAGTGAACAAGCTTCTTGTTGACGAGTTCAAACAGCCGGCAAGTACCACCAAAGCGTGCGAGGTTTTGTGCTGTGCCATCACACCCACGAACAGTCACGTTTCCCGCTTTACTCGCAGGGTACTGCCTGGAGTTCACTGAACTGGTCCACTGCCTTCATACATTTAAGGGATTTAAGGGTCCGTTGTATTCTATGCCGGGCTCGGCTATCACAGCCACGTGCTCTTCTTGGTGCACATCTCCTCACTGGCATCGGTGAGATCCTTCCAACTGTCAAAGCACAGTTCAATTAGGCAGACGATTGGATTAAGTCTATGGTTATTCTAATATAACCTGGCTCAGGTAAGCCACAGATTTGTCATCCATTCCTCCGTTCGTTCCTACTACACTGATGGGACCGATATCCATCCGAAAAGCATTGTCCTCAGCTCTGAAATACCCAGCTAATACCCAGTCTAATCCCCGTGCCGTGAGATTGGACGAAACGAATGTGCGGCTGGCTCCTGAGGCGAGAGTAGCCCTGCTCACCAACAACCAGGCGAGACGAGCATGAATGCCTAACTTTTCAACATCTCACGCTGCTAGCAACTGACTCTTGACAACAAATAATACGTAACTTGTCCTTCTCACGACACCACAAAACTGGTTCGGCACAGATGAACATGTCGATGTTTCAACCCTTCCACCATTGCTGACCCCCTTCGTCTGTTTACACAGGACGGAAACGAAATGGAACGGTCCACAAAGTCCTAAAACGTGGTCTGAAGCGTCAAGGCGTCCTGATGTCCATTTAACAAAGAGAGGGGATTTTGAGACGTGTGGAACGTGAGTGTGTTCCGCAACTGTAAAATCTGGTGCGTTGTAATGTGCGGATGAGTATTGTCAGGATCATCATTTTGTATATTTAAGGTGGGCCAGGTCCGCGGTCACCCTACAAACATAACAGCACGGCTTTGACAAAACATGGAAAATTTCACCTAAAATCGTGTGAGCCCCCAATCACTGTATAAAGCGACACCCTTGCGTGATGCTCTCAATGGTCATCTTATAAGAACGTGCTGCCCTAAACACCGGATAGTAGGGCGCATTTTCGAAGCATCGTTAAAGCCGTTAAGTCAAATTGCTACATTACTGCGGTGGGGATCTGGGCCGCGTGTAATATACAAAACAATAATCCTGCATTACACGTCCACACAGCGCAGCAACACACCAGATATGATCGTCGCGCGACAAACACACGTTTCGAAATCTCCTCAATTTGTTGTGGGACATCGAGATGCCGGACAAATGAGGCCTTCGAAGCTTCTTCTCACCAGTTTCGTCACACGGTTAAGGCCAATGCGACAAAACTACCCTTCTCAGCCGTGATAAGTTCTCACAGCTTTCAGCTGAATTTTCCTCATGCTGCCAGGTGGCAGCAGCATCGCTAAGGTACGAGGAATAGGGACAACTGCAATACATCTGGCGCAGGCCTAGCTACCATTGCTTTGAAAAATTTGTTCACTATCGTGTTCTTCTTGTTATGGCGTACCAAGTTATCACCGGCCCTGTGTTCTTAGAAAAGCATGTGTGGTATGGCACACCCTACAGGAAACACAAATGACTGACACCTCAAGTCCCAAGCTCCAGCTTACCATTCCAGTGTTACTCCAGCTGCAGTCGTGAGACGTTTCTCCGACTGCTGGCGATGACGCTGTCCACCTGCTTTAGGAAGTCGGCGGCGGTGCGCGAAGGCGGAGCGGCGTCACTATCTGTTGGCGCTGCCCCAGAAACCAGACTGCGACAGTCGGACGAGGCAGGGCTGCTCACACTGTCGTCACTGTCTGACCAGACGGAGCTCGGCTCCAGCGGCACTGGCACTAGCAGCTGGCGACGCACATGTAAGCTGTCATTTGTCCACAACTTGTTGGTCCGCTTCAGCTGTTCCATCTGCCGGACATTTAACAAGATCATAGTCCAGATGGGTCATATGATGTAGGGCTACCTGCTTCATTTGCCCCACCAGAATACACCAAAATTGCCTCAAATCTGCATGAATAATGTGGACAATTATGCAAATCTTGCTAACATCTGACCAAGAAGTGTGCAAACTCATTGTAGCATGCTGTTGTGTTTTTAAGAAAACTCACACTAAGAAAGGGTGACAAATGTTGGCAAGCCTGGCAGTTCCAAAAACATTAAAAACCATTACCAACTTGAATTGAAAAAATGACCAGAAGATATCTTTAGCAGCTTCACTTTTGTTGAAAAAGGGTCAGTCCCATGGGCTGAACTGGACCCAGGTCATAACAGAACCAACACCACCTACAACAAAATTTTGCCTGAATTTGACCATTCTGACACTTGTTCTAAGAAGGATAGCGCGGGTCATAATCAAAATGGTGGCAACACACCTAGTTTGATGTCAGAGAATTCATATCTTATCTACCTGGGATGCAGCATACATTTGTGTTCAGAAGTGCCACATTATGTAGCCACCACAAAATACATTAAACAATTAGTCTTTTAAAACATTTATAAATCCAAATGGTGGCCAAAATGCACCTGGATCACCCAAAGCACACAGCAATCTGTTCTGCCCAAAGTCCAAAAGCCCAAAGTGGGTGACAATGCAAATTAACTATGTAACAACTGGGTGACAAAATGAAGTGGAAACACTGACCTGGGTGCAAACCCACTACTTTAATTCAAGCATGCCACTGACCATATTTTAGCTGTTGGGCCTGTAACCAGCCTTGCTTGATTTTGAGCACACAGAATATGTTCAGTGCCTTAGAAAATACTTCAAAATCACCTCCACAGCCATGAGTTCACAAATGCATGCTTGACATCACTTTAGGTTGTCATCCAAGGCAAGGAAAAAACCAGAAGCATGTTTTTTATGAGGCAGCACCATCAACTAGCCGTGAATTTAACTCGTATGTAAAAGCTTTGCAGCCATCACATTACTCAGCCTCTACTGATGCTAGAAATAGCAATGCTGCTAACAACAAAAGCAAAGACTGAAGCGTAAAACCATCTACGAATCATACATTTAACAAAAACATTCAAGTCTACGTATTTACTAGTGTGTAATATGCTAATAACTGATCAATTAAGCCATGCAAAATTGAGTTGTGGAAATTGCGATGGAGGTCCACAGCTTGGTCATCCACCACCACATGATTTAAATACTTGTTGCAACACAATACTTGTAATAATTGTTCTTGGATACATTAATATCAAACTGCATCCTATGACAAATACCCCGTATGGTCACACACAATACTGGCATAACGCTAATGACACCCAAACCCACCGCGCCAGAACCGCCGCAACCTACCGTAACGTTGTGTTTCAAGGCAATGCCTTGCAGTGTGTCGTTGTCCTGCACGTCGTACCTAATAAGCCGCTCAGGCTTTAGGTTCGATGTAGTTCCATATTTTCGCTGGCTGCCGGAAGCTATCAACCACTGCTCCTCTCCGAACGAGCACGCCATACCCGGCGACCTCAATGTATCAAGTGGTATCAATCTGAAACAGCCAGGGAATTATCACGTTTACAAAAGAAAACTTCATCGCATGGAGCTTCTGCGCTGCCCAGCAGCAGTTCAAAATGACCTTACGCCATTAAGGAATTTCTTCGACTCATGGGGCACAGTTCAGTCAGCTAACGTCCAAGATGAAAGGAATTTGTATATTCGCAAGGCCGTAAGCATAACGTGAGACGCGCGCAAATATTGGGCGGCCCGAGGAAGGCGTCAACACTCCAGGGGTGTTACTTTCTTAAATCGGTTGGGACCTTAGAAGATAACGTTGATCTGACCTACCCACAAAGACTGATTTCTCCCCGGATTTCAACCATAACCAAATATTTCAGATTTTAGGTATGTTTGTAACCGACCGATATGATCTTTAATGGGAGTACTTTCCCATTTCAAACCCATGTGAACTCGCAGCTTTATAAGAAGCTTAGAATTATGTGCATTCTACCGCAACTTTCTAGGGAGACGGTCCTATATCATGACCGTCAAAAGGTCTTGTTTATTGTCCATGCAAAGTTATTAGAGGCACAAAAGGTTAATGTCACGCGGAATGACATGGCCTGACACATGAAAATAGAGCGGAATATGCACATCATACATTTTCTGTAAAGAGACGAGGAAAAATGCATCATGTCATGCGCACTGCCAGAAATTTCCTACACCTCAAAGTGAATGATGCGATAAGCTTTATCCACATGGGGGGATGAGACGCACGAAGCTTTGATAGGATGAACTAAAAAGCTCCGCGGTACGGGAATGGTCTAAGTCCTTCATGACTAGCACGGCCCCGTCACCACAACCAAGAATATGCGCCGCCGCCGCTATGGAAGAGTTTCTTCGCCGCCCTGAAGCGACTTTTAGAAGATTGCCCTTACTTTCCGATCAGAAGAGGCACACACCCCCAGTACCGCTGCTCCCTCGCCTCCTCTATCCTCCCCTACATGACTGCTATGGTGCTAAGATGGAAAATATTTTTTCATGCTATAGAAACTAAAAAATGAATTGCCTTTCGTCAACATGGAATGGACTTCGTTCGTTGACAAAGGGCCATGATCGCATGGCTGCTTAAATCGTCTGGCCCTCGGCACGGCCCCGGTTATCATTTACAAATATTTACAACCCCGCATAACCACCGTTCAAACTAATGGAACGTAAAACAGTCAGCTGGCTAAGGTAAGGGCTCCCTTTGCACTGATGTCATCAAATGTGGCGTAAGTGACGTCATACAAGTTTTTTTCCTTTTTCGATAGGCCAATGCAAGGCCCCTTTTTCCCTCGACGGACCCTAAATCAATTCCGCATTCACTTCCGGCATAAGGCCAGGGAAAGATTACGCTAAACCGGTTTATGCTGTCCGGCGCAAAGCAAGGGAGCAAGGCACGACCTTGTAGAGCTGTGTGATATTACTGAGTCCTGGGAAGTCCCAACTAAGAAAACCAGGATTCCCAGGCAAAAGGGGAAAACCTGCAATCTTTGCCAAATTATGCAGGAAAAACCTTTTATTTAGGTTAAATTATCTAATCTGCTGTATTGTGTAAAAACCCAAAGAGGAGACCGAGCAAATCAGGATAAGAATCACCGAGGAGAGAATGGAGGTTGAATGGAAGCCGATTAGCGTTGGTGTAATTGATGAGCGGTTGTCTTGATCGTTCATATACCGGACAAACGAGGAGGAAGTGGTCTGCTGTGAATGGGATGTCGCAGCGATGACACAGCGGAGGAGGAGTGTGCTCGAAAAGGTGGTTGTGGGTGATTTTGGCGTGACCGATACCCAGTACGGCAAACAGCACTTCCTTGAGGCGATTATCTTCATTAATTGTCGGCAAGTGCTGAAGCACGGGTTTAATTGGGCCATGGTGTTGATGAGCGCGTTGATCCCATTCGGGTTGGACAAAGAGACGAAAATGTAAATTAATGACTGCAAGAATATCAGAAACGAGACAATGAAGATGAAAACATTCCAAAAACATGAGACTTCGTTCTGCTTCCTCGTCAGCAGAGCTGTTTCCATGAATATTTGCGTGTCCATGTATCCAGAGAAGTGTAACGTGAGTTTGTTGAGGAAGGGAGCAGAGCGTTCGTCGTACGCCGTTTAAAGCTAGGCGGGATCAATTATGAAGAGTGATAAGAGCTTGTAACGACGAATGAGAGTCGGTGCATATGACTGCCCTTTGTATGTTACCTTGCTTGATGTGGAGCAGGACTGTCAGGATTGCTGTTAGTTGAGCCATATGCACGGTATTATAATTTGGCAGGCGGTTTGATTTGTGGTAATCATGATGTACGAAGGCAGCCCCTATGCGGCCATCGCGTCGGGAGCCGTCAGTGCGAAGGAAGGTGTGCTGGTCTGTGCTCAAACTACCTCTCGTCTCACGCAGTTTGAAGTTGCGACTTTTGGAGTGTTAAAGTATGCTGCTGACATCCCCAGGTGCATCACTGCGTGAAATCTGGGGCCGAATCCGACGGACGCGATACCCTCGGCGCTCCATTGGTTTAACACGGGAAGCACGAAAATTGCAGACTGCTAAAAATCGCCGAAACCCAAGTCGAGTCTCAGTTTGTAGCTTGAAAAGCGGGTGGTCAGGGCGAAAAAGGGATGAAAAGCATTTCAACGCGAAAAAGAACAGAAGGGTAAAGTGACGCGCGATGATGCGCGTGGGCACGCGTGCAGAAATGGCAGATTAGACGGTTTGGGAGTGATTTTTCAGGGTTGGTGTCAGATCTCGCCCACCCGAGCGGATAGCGAAGTGAAGCAGACTGCACCGTGCAGGTGCGTGTACCGGCTGCAGATTATCCAGACAGCCCGACATCGTTAGACACATAGCGAAACCGCAAATCGACCGGAGAGCGGTCAACGTCGCATTTTTTGAAAACAGTCATAACAGCCAGTCGGCAGTCATCGATGTCTGTCATTCAAACAACATGAACAGATTTGGGATGCGCCCTTTTTGTCTGGATTTTTAGACTAGTAAAAAGCTATCGCCTTTTCAACGAAGTACTTGTGCAGACTGATTTTGAAAGCACTGAGCTCATGCTGGCAATCTTCACTGGGAAGCTTGTTCCAACGGCCCTTGTAACCTATTGACTTGCTGACGTAATAACGAATTGACCCTAATGTAGCGTTGCTGATCTGTCGCGTGACTCTGAACACGGCGAAATGCTCCAGTGGCATGGCCTTTAAGCCCCAAAGATTTAAAAGAACATTGCAACTTTCGTAAATCTCGCCTTCAAGGCAAATGCCTAAGCAAAGGGAAGTCAAAAAGGTCATTTCTTTGTCTGTTTGCATCCTCTTTCACGTCCAACAATACTTGTCATAATCTGAAACCCAAACTAGATATAGCAACTCAACTTTGACTTCACACATGTTTTATTATCATATGCACTGATACGTCTTAACACATCGACGAGACATAAAGCTATGCCGTCTTGCATAATTTCCATGTTATCTGCAAGCACGTAATTTTCGAACCGTGCTCTTCCTCAAGAACATGAGCAGAGCTCTTGACATATTAAATAACAAGCACATCTCTTGACTCCTGGGGGTGAGCACAGCTCAAAATGTTGAGTACCGTCCATAAAATCGTTATTTAACCCTACAATTTCGTTTATCTAGCACCTTCTGGCACATTGAAGATCGTTAACTTAACATGATAACTTTAAACTCACAGTGCCGAAAGCAGGTGATCTGAAGGCCTTTCATTTTAAATCAATGAGAGACATAAAAAGTCGGGCTTAAGAAGCTTAAGAACCAAGTCCCCTGCATCCCCCTGAAAGACATCTTGAAGTGGATGTTCAGAGATGTTAATACCACGCTTTAATGCCATCATGACAGCCAACACTACAAGGTGTCATCAAAATGCCGCTATGAAAGTCAGAATGGTGATATTTCATAACAGGTACCGTTCAGAAAAATTCCGTGTGGAGGCTCAGCCGACCTTTTATGAAGTCCGGGCATTTCCAGGTGGTAATTTTCCGCGAGTTTGGATCACCTTATATCACCGTCAATGAACCACTTTGACATTTAGATGTTATCGTTTTCATCATTTTGAGTTTTAAAATTTGAGAACGTTGTGGGAAATGACAAGAAGACATTAGCAGGCACTTCCCGGCTACGACATTTATATTCCAAGTCACTCCAATTAAACACCATTCGATTGCAGACTTGTTTTTAGTGATCGTTTTCATCACAATGGTGTTTTAAGTTGGAAGATGTCACTTTGCAGGTCCGGAGCTCGCCGGTAAGCTGGGTTTTGAGCTGGCACAAAGTACTGCAATCCTACACGTGCATACTTCACCGATATAAATCACGATGCCTGTAACCCCGTCAACCGCTGTATTACCGGACTTCTGGCGCTTCAGACGACACGCTCTGCGAATAAAGCACGAATATCTTTGGCTCAGCAAATGTGACTGCGTTAAGGTGGGGGAGAGGAGGCAAATGTGGCAAGAATGGCTGCGTTGAGGTGAGACACGCTGTCCATCACCACTTGCTTCGACACGAGCAGGAGCTTGATATGGTTGTCTGGTTTGTGCGACTGATGCCTAAATATATCCTCGGACGGCATTATGTATAAGTCATCATGTCGACACCAGCATGGGTGGCCACGTCAACGCATTTGTGCGGCCGTGTCTCTGGCACCATCAGCTGTGCCTCTGGCGTCGTCAGCTTGGCGCCGTCGGCTGTACCTCTGGCGCCGTCAGCCGTGCCTCTGGCGCCGTCAGCCGTGCTTCTGGCGCCGTCAGCTAAGGCTCTGGCGCCGTCAGCTGTGGCTCTGGCGCCGTCAGCTGTGCCTCTGACGCCGTCAGCTGTGCCTCTGACGCCGTCAGCCGTGCCTCTGGCGCCGTCAGCTGTGGCTCTGGCGCCGTCAGCTGTGCCTCTGACGCCGTCAGTCGTGCCTCTGGCGCCGTCAGCTGTGCCTCTGGAGCCGTCAGCTGTGCCTCTGGTGTCGTCAGCTGTGACTCTGGTGCCTTTACGGCGCGCTTGCCAGTTGTCGCAAGAAATACTAGTCACAAGGCACTTAAGAGTCCGTCTGTCGGCTTGAGCCCATTGGGCTTTGCTTAGCCTTGGGCTACGACTTTGTTTAACATTATCCTGTGTCGCCTTCTGTGAATAAAAAAGTTTCGTTGAGAATTAGGTACTCTGATTTTCGGGAAAAGTTGTACCAGGAATGTACGCAAGATGCTGGGAATCTAAGTTGCGCGATGACAGGAGGAGCGGATATTCTGATGGAACAGCAATGCGCGCTCGTACCTCCCGTAGGTTACAGACGGATGCAAAGTACGCCAAAATGAGTCCTAGTAAGTCCCTGAACTGCTATCTGTAATGTGATGGACATCTGCCGCCAATTTTCTGTGGAAAAATGTTTTCCACAAACCTCAACGCGTCGCCCGCCTGTCTGCCACTCAACATCTCATTCTCTAGTTTTGGTGGGAAATGGTCTAGTCTCTATTACGTGCAGAACAGTAGAGCAGTACCTATCGTTACCCAAGGCGATGTGGTCAATGACATATGCACAGACCATTGTAGAGCAAGCAAACAACAAATGCGATTAGCGGAAGCATGAACGTGGGAGCAGGGGGCCAGGGGGGCATGCCCCCCATTTTCCAAGGTGGGGGGGGGGCATGTTAACTGGCCTCCCACTTTTCAGGTTAAGATTTATCTGACTTATTTTTGCACTAAATTAAACATGCATGCCGATTTACCTAGTTCACCAGCCATCTCCCTTAAGATGCGTCATCTTTTTCGTTTGCTCATTGGCCATCGCTTAGTGTTCAGCCGCAAGGCCGACACCGCACGGCCTGGAGACTGCAGCGCCGGGCGTTGGGGCTGTTACTGCTACGACTTGCGAGCGAGCATGCTGAAGACCATATTACGTAGTTTTCTTATCAGTAGTCAGCTCTGACAGGATCTTGAGCATTTTGAGACGAACATGGGTTAGCCATGTTAATACAAATTAGGAACTCCATTTCATCTACAATCTACAGTCACGGAGAACTCAATATCCCTGAAGAACACAGAAAAACACGGAACTGGAGTCTATGTGACAACTATCGGACTACCTGCGGTGATCATGGATGTTGTTGCGTCAGTGAGGGTTACTGTGCCGATCCGGGGCCAACTGCGCGGGTCAGAAGGCCTCCTGTGTCAGGGAGAGGAACAATGTGAATATGATATATGTTTCCCATGACCTCCGGATGGACCAGGAGATCCCGCCCCGTGCCACCAGAATGACAGCCAGAAGACACTTCGCGATGGGACGGAATGGCCCTTCAGCCCTCGACCGGAAACGGTAATGTACCCCTGGCTTTCTACTCAAGACGTCCCTTGCCCGGGAGGAAGCAAGGGGTCTCATTATTGTTGGGTAAAGGGGTGTCTCATTATTGTTGAATAAGGTGGGTCGAAATGAGCTTAAAAAACAAGCAAGGTCATGCCGTGCTTGCCCGAGAACGTTCATTTTCTCAGAATGTATTATTGAAACAAATAACATAAAAAGGCTTGAACATGCCCGCCCGCAACCTCGAGAGCAAGGACAAGGGTGGTCTGGGTTGCAACATCCGTAAAACCGAAAGGTTTCGGCTACTGCAAGTGCCACCAGATGGCGGGCGCCATGTTAATCTGTCTTCTGGGTAGATAAATAGCTGCAAGAACACGAAAAATATAGATTTTGCCTTCACTCTTCCAGTTCAGCCACCAGGTTCAAGCTCCACTTCGCAGTGCTTTAAAGGCCAATCCGTTCTTTTCATCAATCCAAAAATTCACACGTGTAATATGCGCTCAGACTGCCTTCTAAACGTAAAATCTGATGCCATGAAGCGCTCAAGGATAATTTTTCACAAGCGTCGTCATTTTCGTCCATCCGTTGGCCACAACTTAATATTAGCTGCTGGCCAGGCGGCTACGGAAACTGCAACGCCTGGGCTCGAGGCTTGTGTTCCTGAGATTTTCGAGTGCGCGTGCTTAAAATTAGGTCATACAACTTGTATTACTAGTCGATTAAAGCGTTTAAAGATATTCACTTCAGAAGCGTCGTCATTTTCGTCCACCGGTGGGCCACGGCCAAATATTAGCTACTGGGCTAACGCTCCGCGGACTTTGGAGATCGCAACGACTGGTGTCAAGGTTTTTGTTGCTATGATTGGCGAGCGCGCATGTTAAAAAACAAGTTACACAAATTGTATCACTAATCGATTCTGACTGAATGGTGAACATTTCCAGACAAGCATGGCTAGGCCATGTAATGCACATTGGTGACCACTCGATCCGCAATCAAATTTTCATCTTCAAATTTGGACCAAACATATCGATCTACTACCTACCTTCGCGATGTCCTCAATGTCTGTACTGCCCAGATAAAAAGATTTGAGCAGGCATCTGAATTCTATCGGTTTTGAAAGAGTTAACCAACCATTGTAAATTAAGGGCGCCGGTGATTTCTTCCATGTAGTCGTTCAACGCCTGCTTTCTGCAGGTTATTGACCTCAAAATACAAAAGAGTTGAGCTCACGGCAACTCCTGGTTTCTGTTATTGTTACAAGGAAGCATAACAATGAAATGAAGAAAACCCTGCTACTTGTTAACGAGTAAGCTATATCCGGGGATCTTTTTCCGGGGGGGGGATCACTATAAGATGGGCTTTTGTCAACTTTGTGTTCCCCTTGGCAAGGCTCTGGCTACGCTCCTGCCTACACACAAAAGTAGACCAAGTCGTACACGTTGCCTGATGGTCATTGAAGTGTCCGTTGGGCCAATTCACATCTAAGGCAGACAGCTTCTCGGAGGCTATTTTTCTGCGATGGTGTGGTGTGAGGGAAGATAATTCTGGAAAGCATACTGTTGCAGGTGTCCAACACATGTTTCATACACCATGTGGTAGTAACGCTGATCCAAAAGTATGCAACAAAGCAGCCATACGATCAGTTCGCAGTCAGTCATGCGGGAGACGCCCGGGCCCGGGCAGTGACCACAGACGGCGGACAGGAGCAGGGCCCAGATAGGGAACACATGACAGATGGGCCTTATTATGTGGCTTGATTCTTAAAAAAGAACCTCCAGTTTTATGGCCTTTGTCACATTGTTTCTAGCAATTTCAAACTACCGAATTTGTTTCCGCCTAAAATGATGTGACAAATCTAATCTCTTGAAAAGCAGCCAGCGAAATAAAGGCGCATGAAAAATATGTCTCGCTGTGAGACATCGATCCACTTTCAAAATTCTCAGCAGCCTATATCCAGGCCATATTTTGGCATCTACACTGTGGAGGCAGATGATTTCTCAATGACCCAAAATGCCTACCCGCTCGTGGAATTTCGTCTCTCGAGGAAAGACAATGTTAAAATGGACGAATAATGTAAGGAATCTGGATAGCCTTATTTGTCAAATGACAGATGAGTCGAGTAGGCAAGATTGTGCACGAGTGAGAAACAGCTCTAGATGCATATCTAGCATGGCAGCCATGACACTTGAAAAAAGAGTGATGACAACCTCCATTCCTCCCTCCTCCTCCTCCCCCCCCCCCCGGTCATCGGGCGCGCTTTTCAGAAAAAGTTCCTGAAGTACACCCTGAGCTTGCACCCCCCCCCCCCCCCACTTTTTGAAACGTTCCTACGCCTATGGGCCCAATATGTGAAGGAGTTGGAATGGCATAAACACGTGAAGTATCTACAGGATATTTTGTGGTACGAAATCAAAATGAAGCAAAAATTGACGTCTTTAGGCAAATTACATGCTTAGTATAACATAATTTCAAGCAAATGTCCTACATTTCCTGCATCCATTGGTCCTTCTTCCCATATTCATTGGCATTGGGGGAAGGCGAGGGGAGGAGCACAGAGGTGCTCAGCTCAAGTCAGCATAGGGGCGCCCTACGAAAGTCTATACAGTGACGCCCCTGCCCCTAACCAGGTCATTCTTCGCTCGCATGACCATGCAAATGCCAATATTGTTTTCAACGTCAAACGTGCTGAATAGAAGAAAATCGGCGCAGCCTAATGAGGCTGGGGAATATCGTCTACCCACAGCAAGCATGGTCAGGTATGGTTGTACCGTTTGGCCCCGCTGCAGCTGGCTGGTGTCTGCGGACAGACTTGGAATGCATCGAGCGGGGAACGTCTGAATTCAGTTCGCTCCCATCACGGGTCCATTGGCAAGTAGCCAAAGAGTGGTCACGTCACACTTGGTCTGGCAGCCTGGTTCTCAGCGGGCACCCGACACAAGGGCGCTGGCGTCGGCCGGTGTGGGGAACTAGGGCTCCCTCAGTTCCAACTCTGGGGTAGCGGGTGGACTCCGTAAGCTTTCATTTCAGGTTTGGGGACCTTGCCGGTACGTGGGCCCCAGCTGCTTGCCCCTCCCGCTACCCCCCCCCCCCCACATCACCCGCCTTCTCGCATCCGTTTTCTCACCCCCCTCCTCGATCCGTTTATGGGGGTTGCCGTGTCTCCTCGTCCGGATCCCCGGGCTCATCAGGTTCTGGGTGGCTGAGGACCGCGCCCGTGCGGGGGCAGTCGCGGCCCGTCCTAACACTCCGCTGTCGCCAGAATATCCGGGGGCGCCGGGTCAGTAGGGGCGACACGGCTCCAGCGGCCTATCGACTGCGCTGCGGCTGCACACTCTTTGCGGATCTCCGCTCGGGGCGCCTGACCGACCCCAGCGGCGTAAGTGGTCAGGGAACGGCGGTGCTGAACCACGGTCAGGACAAGGAGGGGTGTCTCCGGTTCATTGGCCGTGTGGGGTGTGGTTCGATCCGTATAGCGCCGAAGTAGCCCTAGCGGTGACCATCCCCGAGGGAGCATTGGACCGGCGCCCAATTGACCCCCGTGGTAGGAAAGGAGCCCTGAGTTGCTGAAATGAAAAGCGCATTGCATGGTGTCTTCCACAAAATACTGATCCTCCGAAGGGGCCAGGCCTCGCTGACTGCAAGGTGCAAAAGAGAACATGTTCTCCCCGGTCCAGGAATCCTAGTCTTTGGCAACGAAGAATTTAGGCTGTCATCTCTGTCAACGTTCCAACGACGGAGCAGCCACGACAGGTTTAGCAAGATCGATACGACAAGCTTCAGGATGGCAACATGGAAGTGGAGTATGCCAGTAGTTCAGCGGTAAGCCAGGTCGTCGCCGCGACAAAGTTTACTTACACTGTTCAGGTCGAGGAAAACAGGCGCGAGAAAACTGCGTCCATGCTTGCAACGACACACGGGACAAAACAACACCTCCACGGGCGTCGTGAACTGTTTTAAATTGCGCGATGTCTGTGGGGACGAGATAACGGAGGAGTTCTCGGAGTTTGGCGTGACTTCCGCTCGCAGGATCCTTGTCAGGATGGGAGAGAGATGGAGCCCACCAACAACCTCATCCTCACGTCTAGTCGCCCCGACTTGTCCTCTGAAGGACGCATGGGTTACATCCGCGCCAAGATTCGCCTGTTTGTACCCAACGCGATGCGGAGCTACTAATGCCAACGCTTTGGTCACACGCAACCCCAATGTCGCAACCGCCTCGCATCAGATGACGTCACAAGCACGTCGTTGAGCTCGGCACCCACGTCAACTCGAGATACGGTCAATATGACGACATCTGCGCGACACTTCCCTCAGTGACAAGGTGACAAACATTTGGTAGAAGCTCGGTTCTGACACACAAGTGCATACCCGACACATTTACAGCCATGCACTGAAAATAACGAGCTAAGCTTCGTGCATAAGCATTGGTATTCCGCCTTCAGTCACCTCCATTGCTCGGGTCCGAAT